>NC_134575.1:26571682-26885015 GCF_050947875.1 Dermacentor variabilis | reverse complement strand
GGCAAAATTACACCATTTGCATCATATCTTGCCACACAACAAATAACCATCATTTGTCTTGTCTGCATTTCCTCTCTTTAACCCTTTCTTTAACACAGCCAGCCCAGTACTTCCAAGTCATGAACCCGCATGTACATCATCAGCATGACAGAGCATTCTCGACAGGAATGTAGCCAGCATAGCGTTTTCAAGAAAGGAAACACAAGCAAGACAGATGATGATTATTGTGTGACAAATATGACCCAAAGGGTGCACATTTGTTTAACATTCTAAGAAACATTTATGCCCTTTAGGGTGTATATTTGCCACACAACAATAATCGTCATCCATCTTTTCTGTCAAGGAAAGATGGATGACGATTACTTTCCTCTCAAGAATGATCTGTCATGCTGATAACGCACATGCCGTTGGTGACTTGGAAGTACCGGTCTTGCAGCGTTAAAAAAAGGAAAGTCGGGCAAGACATGACGATTATTGTGTGGCAAATTTAAACCCCAAAGGATGCAACTGTTTCTACACTCTAAAAAAACAAAATTACACCCTTTGGGTCCTATCTTGCCACACAACAATAAACGCCATCTGTCTTGTCCACATTTCCTTTAACGTGGCGAGCCCGGTACTTCCCAGTAACGAACGGCATGCGTGTTATCAGCATGACGTGGCATTCCCGACAGGATAGTATTGGGCGCGGCGTTTTCAAGAAAGGAAAGGCAAGCAGGCAGATGACGATTATCGTTATGTGGGAGATATACACCCTAAAGGGTGTACCTTCGTCTAAAAATGTAGATTGAAGAGTGTTTAGGGTCAACATACACTGAGAAACATTTACACCTTTTGGGGGCGTATCTTGTACTCAAAGGATGTAATTTTGCTTAAGAGTGCGCTCTTATAAATTTACACCCCCGAGGACGTACACTCTTAAAACGGTTGCACCTTTTGGGGTGTATATTTGTCCCCCAACGATAATCGTCATCTGCCTTGCTTGCGTTTCCTTTTCATGTGAAACAGGCTTTTCTTGAAAACTCGGCGCTCGCTACTTTCCTGTCGAGAATGCTGTGTCACACTAATAACGCGTATGCCGTTCGTGACTGGGAAGTACCGGGCTCGCAGCGTTAAAGAAAGGAAACGCGGGCAATACAGATGACGATTATCGTTGTGATAAGATAAGCCTCAAAAGTGCAGACTTTTGTACGAGTGTATGTTGTCCCCAAACAATAATCGCCAGCGGGCAGTTTTCACCAACGCCTAAAGACGATGCCAGGCGGTTCAGAGTAAACGAGATACGTAGAGTCCTTGTGTGAAGGCCGAGTACATGCGTACAAGCGAATGGATTGCGACCGCGAGAAACATCGAGGAATGACAACTGCGCTTCATCCCAAGGCTTCGTAACAGATCGGCTAGTTTAAACGGCCGCGTTTAACCGATTTCCGAAATCACGTGCCTTATACCTTATGGCGGCTAAGTCAGAAAACGGAAAATCCTCTGCATTGACACTCGGGCATAGCCCGCTACTTATCAAACGCAAATCTAGAGGCTCGCAAATCTAGAGGCTCGCAAATCCCCGGAGAAAAGAAAATTGATTGGCGTGGTCGGTTCGCTTGAGAAACTGTTGACAGGAGGCTTTCATTGCCCCAAGATAAGAAGCCTCCTTGGATAAGTAGCCTCCGTTCTATGTACGCTGCTTTCCGGGCCTATTTTATTTTACCCCTTTGAACACGAGTGGGAGTGATAGCGCTCAAAACTGCAAACGACTATGCACGAGCGTGCTGAAAGTACTAAATTCTATACAGGCATATGCATATAAAAAACACGAAAGGAATCTAGACAGCCTCTAGCAATGGCCACTGTCGTTAACTGCGATACTGCAGACATAACAACAATGCGCCCCTGAGTCAGCTGACAGTTTCGCTCCGCGCCCAGCAGATAAACTTGACGTGACATGCAGGATGCACGGCAGAATGTATCGATTAGAAAGAACAATGCCTACAGAAAGCGACCCTGATGCGATGTTTACGTTGTGGAGTCTCAGAATGCACATCTGGCATGAAAATTCACTCACGGCTCCACGTCCAGCGTTATCGGCTGTTACCGGCGCTCTGTGACGAAAACGCGAGCTTTTTAAAGAGGTCACGGGGCACTAATCGCGGCGTAGTAGTCAGCAGGCGTCGCTGACCGCTACAGCTACATGAGGATTGATCGTCAGCAGATACAGGATACGCGGAAAAAAACGGCGCGGTAGCAACGGTATGCAACGGCCGGTGGTACGGCGCCTATAGTTAAGGAAAAGGCAAACCGGAAAGCTTACTTTTTCGGGGTGTGTCGGCTCCAGGTTTGAGCCCGAATTCAACACTCTTGGTAAAACAACACCTTCGACTCTAACGCCAGAGCATAGAGAACCAAGAGGCTGAAGATCACTGCGTCGCCTGCATAACGCAACCAGCCATGATGATGGTGGCCGCCCCTTCGGTGACGTCAAAATGCAAGTTGCCGTGGGAACGGAAGCACGCGAACGCCTAAACGCCTAATAGAAAAAAAAAACAAATATCCTTATTTAATGTAGCGCCTCCCGATACTTCATAAGTACACTTAGATATCCTATTGTTAAATTTTAACGAATAAATTGGGCCGTACCGCTAGATTTTAATCATCTCGCCTTTGAGCCCTATGGAATGTGTGAGAAGACTTGCTGCTAGTTAGAGAGCTAGATATGTCACACTTGTAATACTATAATCGCCTGAACGCGTGTCAAGAAACAGTATCATACCGGATGCATTACGTTTAAAGCTGAAAGCAAACAATGCCAGTTGTAGCAAACGTAGGAAAGACGGCGCTCGTTACCACACCGCTCGTGGGGATACCATCAACTGTCAGGTGGCTGCTATTTGTCTGCTCAACAAGAGTTTTCTCAGGTCGTTCCTGTCACGGTTCCTGTGTGTGCGTGCCCGTGTCTATGCTGTCCGTGGCCAAGTTTCTGAAAGCCACTCCAAAACGACGTCGGACAGACTTCGTTATGTGAAATGTAAGCCCTTACATCACTGCGATCTCAATTGTCGCGTACGCTTCTCCACTAAACGCACGCTCGCCCGTCGCCGCCGTTCGGGCCTCCCCCGCCTTCTCCTGCGTGAGGCTTGCCGTAGGCAGCGCGGCGGCTGTGTTGTTGACCGCGAGACGGACAAAAGAATGGTCGATTTGCTTGAGTTGCTCTGTAGTTCCCCCGTTCTTTGACCCAGCTGGACGCTACACTGCGTGCGCAGTGGGGCCAGCGGCTGCCTCGAAGCTCCAGAAAGCGCTGGTGCTCCGAGAATAAGAGCCGCGACGAAGCCATTCTGCGGCGTCGTCAAACACGCATGTTGCTCTCGAAAACAACACTGCGAAGGCAGACGACTCCGCCGTCGGAAACATTGTTAGCGCTAAGCTTTCGATTGCCTGCCCGTGGACATTTTGTTTTCGGTGTTCCACACAACAGTTGCAGCGTCGGAGTGTATGACTCACTACTTTAACCCGTGACCATTGTGCTGTGTCCGGCTGTTCCTTCAGTTCGCGTTCTGCGAAAGAAAAAAGCACAGTGTGGAAAACCCACCACCGTAGTGCGCGTGTTATATTGTTAGGTAGCAATCTACTACGTTTTTCGATGGAACTTGGGAAGTCGCGACAGGCTTGGCAGTGTCGGCGTGTGCTACGTTTTTTTGTTTTGTTTTGTTCCGAAAAGATTTATTACGGGGCGTTTGTTTTGACATGCTCGTTTTAACGACTTCCGTGCTCCCAGTGTTACCCGGTACAGCGAAGCATCTTTGTTTGTTCTCGCGCGGTTGCTTTTTCGGTCGTTCTTTTCTTTTTTTTCCTTTTGTCCCCTTACTGTTGTCTCGTCGCTGGATTGAACAAACTAGAAGTCGCGTATGCTAAAGTGCGCGTTTTTTTTTTTTTTTCTCGTTTGCTTGACGCTCATGAAAATCCTTTAAAATAAAACACTGATCTTGAAGTCTTGCCTACGTCCGCTTGTGTGTATGTATGTAGCGTTCGAAGTTTATTAGCGTCTTGGCAACCGTTTAATTTCAAGTAGGACAGACGCGAAGCTAACATTGTCGGTCTTCCGAGCACTACCGGGGTTCGTTTGGCTTGGACACGTCTCGAAACACTATGTGGTGGACACCTTTGCCATGATCAAATTGCCAAGGTTTTGGCCAACGTTTCCCGACCAGGTTAAAGCCATTTTTTTAAATGCAACATAGCATGTAAGGCTTCTCAAACAATATACCAGCTAATTGATATTTGCTATAGCTCGTCGCAGCAAGCCGTTTTACAAGTAACGGATGCACTTATGGGTGCATCTACAGTTGTGCGCACTGCACCTCACGAGCCCGCAAGTTCTGATAATTATAAAGATGCTTAATAATCTTTTCAGACATGCTAATTAGGACATTTACCATTAGACTTGTCATGCAAAATGCATCTTGTAAAAGGGCTGGAATATTGATATTGGGTGGTTATAGTATACCAGATTGTCTTGATTTCATTGTTCTTGACCATAAAGGTTTATGTCCGAGGAATTTCGTAAATGGCTTGTTTTTCATGTGCACTGTACATGAGATAGTTGATTTTGTTTCTAAGCATGAAATTTGAGCCCATGCACGATTTCTGCATGAGCGGGTGCAATGAAACTCGCTAAATAATTCCACATTCTTTAATATTTTCTGCTGCTGTGTTCTTAATGGTGCTAAAGTTAAAGAAATGGGTTAAAGCAATAATTTTGACAAATAATTGTCCCTGAAGGGGCTGTCATGAATGTAAGTATGTTTGACAACAAAACGGATACAAGAGGAAGGGGGAAAGGCTGACAACCGCTACAGGAAGTTTCTCAATGTCTTGAAACAGCCTTTGTAAATGCTGGTCTTTTTCATATAAGTCCAGGTAGTTTTTGCCTGATGCAAGCACATACTTCCAAAGCTTTTAGAACTCAACTGGATTCCAATGCTGCTCACTGTGCTCGGCATACCCTTCTTGTGGATCCGGTTAGTTCCTCAAGGTGCAAGTTAGCAATGCAGTCAGCATTCTTAAGATACTTTAAGCGCTTTCCGGTATGCTTCTGTGTCTATAACCGTTCTCCTGCCAACTGGGAGCATTGGGCTGCTATGCTGAGAAAACCGCGTTTGAAACCAACCGTTGGGCCAGCATGGGTCACTGAATACATGACATTGGCCATGTGCTGGCTTTCAGTGAGCCTCTTGAAACCCTAACTTTGTACATTCGCGGTGGTGCTGTTAGATGGCTTAGCTGGCGCACCGCGTCGAAACGGAAGCGAAAGAGAGAGGAGCCTAGCTGCAGTACGCTCCTCATACGTGACGTGTTATAGTGTTCGTAATAAGGTGTGCCGCTACATTGCTGCAGTGCTAATGGCATTGATGTCGACCTTCATTGTGAGGCGGGTGGTGCCGAAATTTTTTAGAATAGAAAAATTTGCCACGTGCCAAGTGTCGGAGCTTTCTCGTAGGTAATAGATAGTGCGTAACTTTTTGAAATTTTTCCTCATTGTTCCGTGCTCTATTGTGTGTTCAATTCCCAGCTACCATGGCCACATTCCAATAGTGTTCACAATGGTTTCGACGGTAGTCTGAGGAGGCATCAACCCTAGAGGTGGCAGAATGTGAAAATGCCCATGTACTTAGATTTAGGTGCACATTAAAGAAACTCATGTGATACAAATTAATCCAGAACAGTTCACTATAGTGTCTCTCATAGCCTGTATGATCTTTTGAGAAGCTTAGTATCATACTTAGATTTTGATTTGATCATGACTTGCCCGAGGGTAGTGTCCCTAGTCTTATTGGCAGCATAGTTTTTATTAGTGGTCATTGTAACATTTCTAGTAACACTGGGGCCTGTTGTGAGCAAGAACTGCAATATAAGATGCAAAATCTTGACAAGGCTGGTATTGTACACCATATAAAATCTGTCCCTCCCCTAACCCTTCTTCCTCTCGTTTACCTATACTTCACTTCATTCTCTCTGTCATGCGTCCAGTGCAAGCTGCTTCAACCATCCCTTTGTTTGATCGTTCTTGAATCCAGAGCACCATCATGTCATGAATTGCAGAGCTCCTCGCATTCATAAGGACGTCTGCTCCTGTCGGGGACCGTGGTTCCCTCCACACCTGTTTAATATTTCTTTGGGGAACATCTGTGGTAGACAGATCGAGGACTAGCAATCAGAGCCTTGTTGGTTTGCAATGTGTAAGTAATAAATGTGATGAGACAGTGAGGTGAGGCAGGACAGGGATGTACACCTTTGAGCAATGTGAAATAGAACTCTCAAATTTATTTTATGAAGCTGTAGCAGCGAACACGCAAGCCTTGCATAAAAGCTTGTGCAATAAGACTAAGTGCCCAATAGAAAAGCTCATTGTTACCTATGAACATCTCTCAGATGTACACATCATGAGTAATCGTCGCTTAAAAGCAAATCTAGTGTTACCTTTAACATTGCTCTCAAACACACCTGTCCTATATCCTTAAAGAGGGTGTCGGAAGGAAATATTTTTTATTCTGTTTTTAGTTTCGTTCCACCAAGGAAAGTTCAGGAGTAAAAAAAAATAATAATCCGTAATGGTTCATAGTGGTTTTGGTTCACATGCAAAAATTTTAGAAGCAAAGTAATGATAGAAGCATAGTATTTATTATTATTCTTAGAAAACAAAACGATAAGCTCTTCAGCACGCAAGCCCTGGGTTTTTGCTACAATGCCGATCTGCTATTGCACAAAGCGGCAGGCTTACATTATTGCAGCGCTCGACCGGCTATCGCTCGCACTATTCCTGCCTGAGATACGCACATGCTGTTGCTGACGTTGCCTGACGTCGGCTGCTTTGAATTGTTGACTTTCTGCTTGAACCGAAAACTGATGAAGTACTGTTCAGTTTAACTCCAAAACAAAATTATAAGTAACGTTTTCGTTACGTTGTTGTCCTGTTCAACAATATATATATATTTTTTAGTATTTGTTTTCGTTCCATTCTGACACCCTGACCTTAGGAGAAATGTCCTATGGGGCAGCATCTGATGCATCGTGCGGCATGCTGGAATGCTGTCTGCTATGATTATTATAACCTGTTTAAAAAGTGTTAGACGTACTTGTTCGCACGGCTAAGTGGTACGTTGTAGCCTTACCATCTGCCTGTTGCTTTATTTAGCCTTAACACACTGCCATGCATGAAGAAGCTTGTGTGGGAAAGTGAATGATCAAGCTGGGGGAAGGGGGGAGGGGTGTTGTTCATACTTTCAATCTTTTTATTTTTTCTCATAATTTGGTTAGTGCTTCAGTATTCCAATGAGAGCACCTGCCAGCAATCTGATTTTCTCTGGTTTTCAGGGTTATCATGCACTTATCGTGACTGAAGCCACAGTTTACATTTGTGTGTATTTTGTCCTATGGAACTTCTCTTGAATTCACATTGAATTTACGTGGCAGGTCCTTTAAACTGCATGATGCACAGGTGCCGACCAAAGTGGTACTATACTCCACGCAGCAGGAGCCGGAGCAGCGGCACACTGCATCGCGACGTCATCTACATTGACATGAGTCAAGCAACATGCCTGCAGATAATAAAGGGCACCCATTGTCTGTCTCGATCCCAGATGCTGCCTGTAGATGGCGTTGCGATGCAGTTTGCCATAGGGTGCCTCGATGCGCGCGCTGCCCTCCGCCTCCGTGCAGACAACCGCGTCGTCTGCTACGGCATCCGCCATTATGATGCCCACTCCGTAGGCAGTCAACGGGCGTCGCGCAGCTGCATGTACAGTTCGCTTTGATAGCCTGTGCTGCTTTAATGATATGTCGAGAACACGAAATTTTCGCATCAGCACTGTGAAGTGTCAATTCAATATTCTGCCATTTTTATTTTTAAGGCGGAATTTCCGACTGGACTTGCTGGCAGCAGAAAACTGCCGTCCACGCCAGCCACGCAGATCTTAAAAGAACGTCTTGTTGGGCTAGCTGGTGACTGTTCACTTTGGTTAAAGGCACGAAACATACGCGGGCACGAGTCCCGCCAGCTTTCGCTGTGTCTGTGTGTGAGTCTCGTGCCTTTAACCAAAGCGTAAAAACTGTTTGGCTGCCAGCTGAAACCCGAATTTGTTTAACAAACCGCGGGCCGCCACGGGACAAAAGAATAATTGTCATCGCACACCCTACTTTCAAATCTTGTTTTCGAATCAGTCATCAGTTAGCCCATTTACGGCTGAATGCTGCAACACTGAGTAGAAAGCATTGATCGTAACAGTCAAATAGCCACTCTGCAGTTGAAACGAGGCTGTGTGTAAGTGATGTTCTACCAATGTTGAATGTTTGTTTCGGGGTCACGGAAACTGCAGTTATTGTGGCAGCTTTTCATTTGGGTCTGTGTTACCTGTGCTGACATTTGCAAATTTTTTAACGTCGCATATTTCAACCAATATCACATCCACGGCCTTTCATTGTGATTTCGTAGCATCGGGTGTCATGGATCCGTGGTAAAGGGCATCGGAAATTTTGACCACCTGAGGTTTTATTAACATGCACTGATACCGAACTAGTACACAGCACCATGCGTTTAACCTCCATAGAAACTCAGCCGCCGCGGCTGCGTGGCTCCCACGTCCTCAGAATCAGCAGTTGAGTGCGATAGCTACGGAGCCTATACATCCGGGCCGATTTTGTTGCTTCATTGTAGTTCAAAACGTAATTTATATTTGTTCTGTGGGATATTACACACTAATACTATGAAATGAATCATTTCTGGCGCATTTTTTGTTTAGCTTGAGTATATAGCATGCGCTTTCGTTTAACGTATTATTTTGTGGCCGTATTCTGTTTAGCAGTGCTTCCATAGTTATTCTTAATTTTGTATTGAATTTTTTATCTTACTGTAAATATGCAGATGAGGGTAAACAAAATATTGAATGCATACCAGATTATTTAGTGCCTTACATGGGGCTTATATTGCACTAGATCACGACTCTCACGAAGTAATTGGCTATAAAGCCTGGTTTAGTATATTTTCTGCACAAATATATTGTCAGCTGGTAATTGCTATAAACCGGTCATCCATGCTGCTAAAATAAAGTGGCCACACGGCTTCTCAACACTGAGAAGAAGTGCACTCAATAGATAGCAATTTCTGATGTGATGGCTTGTTTATTTGGTCGGGAACATTAAGGATTTCAAAAACAACAAGTGCTATAACTCACTACAAATTCGAGCTGGTGCAGGTGAATGCCTAGCCTTACTCTTGCATAACTTGATATCAGCATGTGTTCCAGATAATTCTTGTGTCACTGGCATGCCTCCAGACTGCACTGAGCCCTCTTGATTAAATATTGTCACAGCCTTTAGAGGAGACTTCAGGGTGAACAGGTTGTCACTCCAGGACGTGATTCCCTTAAAGTGCTCTTCGCAGGATGTGAGCAAGCTCATAACTTCACCGCTCGGACAACATAAGTTCTTACCATCATGAACATACTCTTTTAGTGCAGTTAAATATGCATGCTCATGGCTCGTCGAGCCCAGCATTACAGCCCAGCATTACAGCCCTGCACTGCTCGCAGTTTTTCGTTTTTTTTTTTTTTCAATATTTCTTTCACAAAAAAGCCACCAGTGTGGTGCAAAATGCTGCACTCAACTGAGTCATTGCTTCTTCCAGTCATCCCGTGAGTGGTTCGTGCATTGGGGCTTGCAACACCCGGGCATTTCGTACCAGAAAACGCCGTGCACGTGTCTCTCTCGACCTACTGTAACGAAATGTGGGGAGCGCAATGGCGGCCGGCAGTCGGAAGGCGGCACTGGCCCCTTCATAGAATGACTCCACCCTCCAAGAGGGCGCGCGCATCGAGGCACCCTAGTTTGCCATTGCCCCAGCTCCCGCTGCGTGGAGTATACCACTTTTGTCGGCGCCTGTACATGGGCCTTGAGAGAATGCTCATGTTGCTCTGCACGTTCCAAATAAGCGCCATCTTCCTTCGGGACATTGGCCTAGGCCAGAACTCAAGTTGTCATACTGTGTGCATGCTTTGTGCGTACTATATTCATGGAATGAAACCCATCAATTTAGGGCTAACGGATACGCATAGCACTTTTGTTCTCGACTTGAGTTTAAGTTACGTTGGTATAGCCTTAGCTTTTACACTTGGCTCCTACCACCTTTAGCGACTAGATGCGTAGCGACTAGACATGGCACTTTTGAGTGATTGCGCTTATTCAGTGTTCTGCTGTACATTACCCTGTTGCGTTGCATTGTATTGCATACTGTGCACTGCATGCACATGTTTGGCTATATGTCATTTCATGTACTACCTGTATCACTTGTTTTACCGTGCTAGGCATGTGGTCAGGCAAACCTTTGCAATGGCCTCTCCCCAGCTGCAAACGTCTTGGCTGGTGCCTTTGTGTTTGCATTTCTAAGCTCTTATTTTCTTGCTTGGTTTATTAGGAACTGTTTGGAATCCTTCTGATGCAGCACCATGGTATGTGAGCCGAGCCCATGGGGAACGCGCTGTGCTGCTGCCTTGGCCAGGATGCGTCGACCGGCGACAACCCGCTAAAGTTTCTCGACCCAGCGTGCTCCAAGGGCGGAACCACGGGTGTCACCAACAGCCAGGCCGCTGCCACGGGGCCCGCCTATGCGGCGGGCACCTCCACGACACCCACCGGTGGTTGTGGCGGCCTAGGCTCCACGGTTTCCAGCACACCAGTGACCACACCAACCGGCTTCGCCGGTCTTATTGCCAACTCGGCTGCAGCCACGTCGGAGTCCAACGTGGCCACTTCGACCGCTCCAGCAGCGGCTCCACGGACCAGTATCGGTGAACGGTTTATGTTCTATCCGCGCCTCCAGCGGGATGCGGCACGCCGCGGCACATTCGAGCCACGGCATTCTGAGGCCCGTGCCGGTGCCCTCTTTGAGAAGTATAGGGACTCTGAGGAGGACGCTGTGCTTGCCGAGGGCATTGTGCGCCTCTGCGACGACTTGGGAGTGAGGCCCGAAGAGTTCCGTGTTCTTCTTCTTGCGTGGAAGTTTGGTGCCCAACAGATGTGCCGGTTCACGAGAGACGAGTTCCTCGGGGGCTGCCGTGCCCTCCGCGCTGACTCGATCTCGGCCATCCAGGCGCGGTTCCCGGAACTCTTGGCCGAGGCCCGCGAACCGACCCGGTTCCGCGACCTCTACCGTTTCACATTCCGCTTTGGGCTTGAGTCGGGGCAGCGCACATTGCCAACGGACATGGCAGCCCAGCTCTGGCGCCTTGTGTTCTCCCAGGAGCCACCGTTAGTGCTCGAGCGTTGGTTGGCTTTCCTTGAGACCCACCCTGAGGTGCGCGGCATCACTAGTGACACGTGGAACATGTTTTTGCACTTTGCGGAAACTGCGGGCCGCGACCTCAGCACGTACGACGACTCAGAGGCATGGCCCAGCCTCTTCGATGACTTTGTCGAGTACGAGAACGACCAGACGAACCAGAATGTGCTTCACCAGGTGAACAAAGGCGGAAGTGATGTGAAAGCCGAGTGACGGGGCATTGCCAAAGGTGAGAGTGTTGCCCCTACATCCGGGCGCTGTGAGTTGTTTGGAATGGCCATTGATTGTGTTAATGCAGCATTACAAATAGTTCCCTGCAGCCAATCGCAGTGTTGGTTTGTTCAATTTGTGTGTGGTTCATGGTACCTCGTGCACCAGCTCATGGTTCACAGGATTGTTTCGGTTGATTCCCTAAAACAAAAGCGAGAGCAGGCACAGCAGTGTTTGATTGTAGTGTAGTTCAGGGAACCTTCGAATTACCTGTGAGCAAGGTGGCGCACTTGTTGTGTGTTATGTCATGCACACACTTGCCCAGGCAATGTTTGCCATGCAGCAAGCATATATAGGCTATGTTCATTCTACACATGGTTTACAGCACCGGTGCCACGAAAGCCACTGGTGCCGGGGCATTGCATACAAGGGCGCCAGTGTGGCCCATTGCGTGCATTTTTAAGTTGATCACCGGGTTACACGCCACATTGTACACTAAGCTGAATCACTCCGTGGCTTGGCATGCATGGCCACTTTTCCGGGTTAGCGCAAGCTTCTTGTGCTTTCAGTGTATTAAACAGTTTTGTAGTGCCTGCATTGAAGATCAAAGTGCTGGAGACTGCACTACTTGTGTTGAAATGTTATCAAAAAAGTTAGGGAGCACTTCTGCAACCTCTGGCAGTTCATGCTTTGTTAGTAAATGTCCCTGTAAGAAGCAGTGCCTGCATGTTGCCATGCACTTTGGCTGCTGCAGCACTTGCAAAGGTTCTCTGCACCACGGCTGCACCGTCGCCTGCACTGTGCTGTAGTCAACATTCGCAGTGCAGCAACACATTTTTGTGCCAGAGACTCGAGGGCTCTAGTGCAGCACATCATGAACTGGTGCACGTCATGCAGTGAACCACACGTGCCTTCAACATACCTCTGGGAGATGTGTCTGAAAACTCCAGAATTCTTCAGTAATTTTATTGCCAGTGTTTTGTTTCCAAGGTGTGTTGATTTTGTTCAGTTATTTCCACTCAGGTTATGCAAGTATCATTCTAGGCACAGCGCTGTTTTCACCCTTTGTCGTACTGTCTGAATGTTCATCAATGTCTCAAGAAAAAACTGACAGATGCATTTAAAAGCATTTGAACATGAAGTTTGAGCATCCAATATCGCATTCATTTCATTTGCTGCCACTTGGTAAGATTAGTTGGCTTCTTAACGAGAAACTGAAACAGGTGTCTAGCTCAAAAAGATGTGTTTATACCTACATGTCTTCTCACTGTACATCCTTTGAGTTTGAAAGCAAACTGCCCCTTATGGCAGGCTGTAAAACATTTGGTATTGCAGAGGTGACACGTTCATGCTTTTTGACTGGATGCAGATGCCCGAGCTTCTCGGAAGGGGTCAGCCTCTTTGGGAAGTCTGTGTGCATAGCAGGTGGTTTCTAAATGAGAGATGGTTTATTTGCCCAGATGTTGTTATAACATTCTAGCCTTGCATGATAAATGATGTTTTAGGTGCAATGTGCATGTGTATTTCACATTGCTGAACTGCACGACATCTACAGCTATTTACTGTGATTGCATAACAACATGGTGTCATCTAGAATGCCTGCTTGGATCTGAATTTGCCATTGCTACTTACTCCGCACCGTGACAGCAAGAAATAAATGGTAAAATGTCTCTCAAGATCAGCTTAGTCTCATCTAATGCTGAATACAAAGTGTTAGCAATGTGTTCTAATTATTATTGATGTCAGTAGTTTTTCTTTTTATAACGTTGCTAAGCCTAGAGGGACAGCATTGAGGTGAGGAAGTGTGCCAGTTTACATCTCACAGGTGGTGCCGCAACATACAGTCGCCGACCAATAAATCGGACATGCTTGATAATTCGGACAGCTTCGCGGCACGGCCAATGGCCCCATAGACCTAATATGTAAAGAGGACCAATATTTCGGACAGCCGCCAGCTCTACATTCGATTATCCGCACTCCGTTCGTGGCTGTAGTGTACGCCAACTCTGCTGCCATTATCTTCTCTGGCAATCCTGACGAGACATGAAGTATGTGCTCAAGAGATTACAAATTAGAGGGTAATCTCTGAGACCTTACCTTGGTCGCTGCTCTATGCCTCTGAGATTTAACTGCAACTGCCAATCTTGGAGGCTTTGCCTGAATTGTGAGGTGGCATCAACATTGAGATCATCATTCTTTTCCGGCACCCCTGCACATGGCCCGCTACGCCATTCTCTTCGTTGAGCTTGCCTTGCGGATAGTGTTCTGCCATGCGGTGCTTGTTTGTTTAGTTTGCATTCCAGACAGCGCTCTGCTGGCTCCAAGATGTCTTTCTCGTGAAGGTATAGATAGGCCGCGCCAAATGGCACCAACGGTGCCCTCGCAGGCCAAATAAACCCGACTCCGCAACTGATGAGGCAGAACTGCCACCTACGCGGATGATGATGTGCCGTGTGCTCTGGAGCCTTCCATATGCTGATCTGACTCAAGCCTTTGCAGTCCTTGCATCGGCGTACAGCGAAACTCAAAACTGGCAGAAATACAGACAAACTTGGTTGCACGTAAGTGGAAGTGCGAGCAGCAACGCATCGACCACTAGTTCTTTGCACAGGGGCCTTAAAACGTAAATAAAATGGTCTTTTTTGGGATACGTTCGTTTTTTCAGACATTCAATAGTTCAGACTTGTTTACGCTCCCCGAGGAGTCCGAATCGTCGGTCGTTGACTGTATAGTGCTGATGACACGTTAATAATGTAGAATGCTCTATAAGCCTCATTCTTCACTGCAGAATTAATTCATGCTCAAGCATGGTACATGATAATGGAACGCTATAGTGGTCTGTCAGATTGTATACCGTGGTACAACTACAGAGATAGAGCCCATGCACAGCGGGCCTAACGATCAGAGTAACGTGTGATGTATCGTGCAACACTAAAGCAGTCTGTTGTTAGACAAGTACGAGCATTCTGCCACAGCTTTTGAGGACAAAACTGGTGCTCAGTACGAGATTTCTGCTAGAGTGATGAATATTGATTGCTGCTCAGCTTCGAGTCTGCAAATAGGACACATTCTAAAGTGAATAATTGTGAAGACACTGCATTTTCCAGTGTATAAGCAGCACTTGTAAAATTTGTTTTCCGTCGGGGCATCTTATACAGCGGTGCTACTTGTATGGGCATAAAACCAAGCATGCTGGCGTGACCAATATGTGTATCTTTGTGTTATATATATATATATATATATATATATATATATATATATATATATATATATATATATATATATATATATATTCTTTTTTTTTGCGAGTACACTAATGCTGGTGCAGCAGCATTGGGAAAGAAATTGTATCCTGTATTAACAGGGTAGGATTAGTCAGTGCAGCTGTTAGCTCGTAGGGTTCACTATGTATGCAGCGCGGCAACAGCAGTAGGCTAGCAGCAGTGAAGGCCATCAGCATGGCCTTCTTTTTATGAAGGCCTCCGTGATTAAAGATCACACTATAGTTTGCTGTTACAGTTTAGTTTCTATTAAAGGGCTCCTCACCAAGGTGAGGTGAGGGGCCCATAGCAAATTTTGGTTATACGCTGGAATTTCTTACATGTCGTCTAGAGAGTGTTCTGCCGCAAAAATCTTTCAAATCTGCTCATTAATAGCCAAGATAGAAATATTTCAGCGTCGTGAACCCATGATTTCGGGAGGCAAGCTTCACCGAAAACATAGACCCTCTCTCTCCACTTGCACCGTCCAACCTCCGCAAGCGAAATTCCTTCCCTGCGTTCTGCCATACCAGACCTCGAGGATCGTGTGACGCATACGTTACGGGCCCTGCCTTCACTCCCTTTTTCTCCTTGCTGTTGTGTGGCGCGGCGCACTTCCGCTGACGGCGTCACGTGCGAGCTGTTGCGATTGTCCCATTTCGTGCAGCACACAATTTTGCGCGCTGTGCATGAGGACACCTGACTAGTGCTATAAGTCTGCGCTACACGAATACTGAGGCAGACACAAGTGGGTCACAGAGCAGGATCCTGCACTGGAAACAGTAGAAAGTGACGTTGTTTTGGTGTCTGCACACACAAACTGCATGACATGGGAACAAGTGTGAAGTAACACAAAAACATGCAGACATTTAGTTTGTATGTTTTATTTCTCTGAGCATTAACTTGTCTATTCTAACACCATATTGCACAATTAACAGATGTTGGCTTGAATAATTCTCGATGTCACGTGTCACCCCAAGCAACGTCACAGCGCAAACGTGTATGTCGGCGCAATAGCACGTGTATGTCATCTTCCGGCTTAGAGTGCGGCAGCCGCAAGGAGAAGGGAAAACAGTGCTAATTTTAAAGTTCAGATCTTTATGCAGCGCATAGCGATGTAATACTTTGCAGATACGATCGTTATTGTGCATTGTGTGCTCTGCACTTGTCAGCTCAATATGGCCAGACCTGGTTAGTTGCCCTTTAAAGGAAAGGTTAAATCCACGAAACTGATGCAGTAGATAACTAAAGGGTGCCACAATTCTTTAGTGTTACTCTGTGGCGCATAAGATTTACCCATTACAAAAAGCACCACTTGGCTATCATCATTATCAGCTGCCCGGGCGAGAAGTTGCACTATTGTGGACATTCAGGGTGTTTAAACGAAACAGAAGCGGGTCAAGTCAGTATGTCGGGCTGAGTCAGCCTGATTGAATTGGGTAGGTCGAACCAGCCAGATTTGTTTTGCAGCATGGATGCAAACTCGGAGGGCAAAGCAAAAACAAGCCTTGTGCAGTGCAACCTCGCTGTAATAATAAAACCCATGAAATGCAACTGTTGCAGATGGCTGTGGGAACCAGAAGCCCAGTTTGAATACGTTCATGCCTCGGCTCGACGCAGTGCTGTCGTTGTCCAGACTCGTCAGAAGTTAGTGCTTGCAAATGCAGTCATGTCAGGCTCGGTCAGCCAGACTTCTGACACGGCCTGTCGGGTTCATGTAAACGTAGCAATTGTCAAATTTTGTAATGGCAGTGTTTTGTGCCCATCAGAGTTGGCCATGTGGCAAATTTGGCCATTTGGTAGAATTCAACTATGTTTGGAATAGCACCCCCAGTTAGTGTTGAGTCTAGTTCAGGCATGTTGTGTTCTTTCACCTGTTCGTACTGAGCACGTTGTGCTGTAGTGGCAATGCCAGCGACATGCCTATGTTGCATAAAGGTTATTCGAAGGCCAGCTATGGTTACCCAGCAACGCTGCCCCCCCCCCAAAACGGCCGAAGTTCTTGACATGGCTTCACAAGACGAGGCCACCGATGGCTTCGAGTGAAGTGCAGTAAATATTGCTTTACTGCGCCTAAGAGGAGTGTTGGTTGAAGATCTTTCCTACTAAAACTCGTGGCTAATGAAACCTTTTGACAGTAATTTCGTGCTCTGAAATGGCTAAATTCAGCAATTCACAATGCGTGTACATGTGGGCATCATTTCATTACGCTGACTTAGTACAAGTCAGCATAATAGGTGTGTCCTATGTACTGGTGCGACTTGTGGGGATCGAGGTACGCCCTGGCGTCATTGTGCGGGCATTCACCTGTTTTGTCGTCTCTACGCCTCTCCCCCTTTCCACTTGCGACAGTTGTCGGCGGTGGTGCTCCACTCGCAATGGGGATGCTCGCGTTGTGGGAATAGCCTCTGTCGGCTGCTCGCGATGGAAGTGCGGATCTTCTCTCTGTGACTAGCACTGGGTAGCTGACGCTTTCCTCTTGTCTGCCAGCCCCTTTGTGTCTCAGACTTGAGCTTGCATACGGTGCCTTTGCCTGTGCGTTGAGCGTGTACCTTTTGTTGATCCTTTCCGGACTCTAAGCTGAAGAGCGGTGGCTAGTGCTTGCGCATGGTCGAACTGCGCCAAACCGCACATATCGGAGGACCAAGTTGAAAGAGATTCAGTTCAGTTTCAGTTTAATCGTCATTCCAAAAACAATAAGTAAACAACAAATAGTATGCAGACGAGGGTACCAAAGTCAATGACTGCAACGGGACCCTCGGTTATAAAAAGAGAGAAAAAAAAAGATGTATACAAAACGTGGGTTAAAGCAGCAAATATAAAAAAGTACAAGGAAAACAAATTTCCAGAACAAGCTTTTCCAAGTTGGCCCATTGGTTATCGCGAGAGCAAGCACCAAACTGCAGGGACTTTTCCCAGTGGCGTGGCATGGGAAGCTGTGCTCGCGTAGTGACGTGGTATAGCTGCCCCTGCCTGTATTTTCGCCCTTGGTGTGGGAGCCGTTTGGTCCCCGTGAATCCTGGGATCGTGCGTATGTGCAGCGTTGGGTACCGCCGGAGATTGCCACCAACTCGGGGCAATACTGTGTTCTCTTGCATGCATAGCGTTTGGTAACCTTTTTGTGGTCTGAGTGTGTGCGCAACGGCGCACTAGGCGTCGGCTGACGAGGCCCTGCGGCTCGAACTCGTGGTGGTCGGTACTCCTGTGAGACTCGAGGACTGCCACAGACTTATATACCAGTTTTTTGGGGGTTGCGACTTACACAAAGGTGCAACCTATACTCTGGAAAATGGGGTAATTAGTACAAATTTGCTTTGCGAGTAGTGCCAGCCTTTCTTGTTATCCAGCAGATGTAACAGTTGCGATTTGACATGTGTACTTTCTTATTGACAGCTTCTCACCAACTAACAAATGCTGAACGTTATCGCTTGGCACAGGATGCGCCATTATGTATCGAAAATTTCTCAAATGTTATTGATGGTTCTATCCATTATTTATTGTCGTGGAACATTGTGTAACCAGATTGTATGCACAATGTGAATTGTGTAGTACTCTCTGGAAGGCACGTGGCCACCAGCCGTTACGCTGGAACCTTTGACGAGTCATGTATAAAAGCCACTGTGCTTGGCCCACTGATCAGATTCCGACAATCACTGACTGTGCTCGCCACCAACGTTGTGCTGTGAGTGTCACTTGCATTTGTGGACACAAGTTCACCCTATAAAGAGTTGCTACTGTGTATGTATTGAACTAGCACACTATTGCGGGAAGTCACTAACAGTGACTCTTAAATGATCCAAATGAATAAATCAATGCCGTAGAAAGGCATTTACTCTCTGACAACCTGCGCGAGAAACTTCCTGTGGGAGAGTATAGAGGCACCGCATTTTGCGAAAGCTACCAGGGAGAGAGAATGTGTGTGGATTCCAGTCACTGGTCTTGCTGATATTTAATGGTACCACATCTTGCAGGGTTGTGACTAATCGGAATCATCGAGCTGGTCGAGTGCAGCAAGCTCCATGGCCGCCTGGAACACGGTCCCGACAGCTGACATGCTGCATCCTGTGCCGGATCTTACAGAAGTCGTATGGCTGGGAACACATAAAAAGCCTATGCTATGTTTTGAGCTTTGAACCCTACACGTGATCACATTCATAGACTGCATTTTTGACTGCAGGTTCGCAGAAAGGCTCCCAGAAGACTGTGTCAGTAGGCCTCACAGAGAGGGATGGCGTTCGAAATGCTAGAGCACAATCTTTGTCGATGACGTAGCAGCACACAAGGAAGGAAACTTCCCTTGACTTGACCAAGCAGATTTGTGGCGTGAAATAGTTTTCTTTATTCACGTTCAGTTGGACATATAAAGCATGCGAGTCAAATTATTTGTTTTGCCGGTGAAACCCACACTTCAAAATGGATGAAGCATTTCCGCCGCACCTTCTGCATCAGCTGTTGCATCGCCACGTGATGTCGAGATGTGAATTTACGTGACAGGCGTGTGCATGCCTTGAGAGCATAGAGAACTAGTCATCGCACCTGTGCTCACTGGAGGGTGTAGCGATTTGGCTTTGGTAATAGTGTTTTGCATTACAGGAGGCATAGGGTGTTTGTATGTTGTCAACAAAAACAGAAACAAAAAGCACACTGGTCTTCTATTTTTATAGTGTATACTGTGGCTTAATATAAAGTACTGCAGTGGCGCTTGAGCAGTGACACTCCTGGTTGTCTCCTTTTCCTTGTCTGCCATTTCTTAAGCTGCATTCAGATGGCGGACATGATTGCAGACAAATCAATAGTGTGACGTATCATGTAGATGCAATCACTCCACGGCTGGCATTCACATAGCAGAGGAATGGAGAAACTAACCCTGCTTTCTCTTCTTGAAGTATGGGAGGTGGCATAAACACATTGGAATGTTACGCTTTTCACTAGTGGCCATCCAGCTTGCAGCATAAGCTGCAACTTCTTGTTGCACGTGTTTCCATTCAACAAACAAACTAAAGATGGTTGTTGCCAAACTAAGGCATTTTGCTGTCGGTATTTTGGCATTCCTAGCCCAAAATAGTCATTTGGTTTTTGACCGTGTCTCGAATCGCATCGCACAGATGATCTCATGATATACGATCAGCAAGCTCAAATTGCAGTTCTGTCCATCATGTGAATCCAGCTTTATTTACAATTTTTCCTTTGGATATCAGCACACAGTGCCTGTAAACTGTTGCTTTCTTCATTTGGTGATGTCTCTTTAAAGACGATGGTCTCTTGTGTAATGTTCATAGCACTCTGTGAAAACCTTTGAACATAAATAAGGCTTTTCTTCAGGGTCTTGAAAAGCCATTTAATCTCGTGAAGCATTTGCAAAATCTTAATTTCATTTTATGTTTAGGCTTAGCAGATGTTCGTACATCTGGCCACTAGATTGGTGTAATCCTTAAGCCAAGCCAGTCCAGTCTTGCTCGCAGAATCATCGTAATAGCTGATTGGCTGAACCTTTTTTGTGTATGGTTTCCATTTTTGTATATTAAGAAAAAAGTTTGCTTGTTGTTCAAGGCAATACCTTGTTTACAACCTGTCATACATGACAATTCTTTTTTTGCTTTCTTTAAAATAGTCTTTCAAGATCTTGCAAGTTCATTAAAGACCTTGAATTTCATCCACAGAACCAGCTGTGAAACATGCCACTGGGAAGCCGCTTTTTTGCGAGGAGATACTGAAGATTTTTGCAAGAATTTTTTTTAGTAGGTAGTACGAGTGTTATGCCTTAAAATCTCTTGGCATTGCTGCTGTGCAACAAAACTTTCTTAATTTCTTTTGTACAAAGGGTGAAGGACATCTGTATTGGAGTACGTATGCCGTGTCTTCCTTGTAGCTGGCCGCGAGTGCATTTGCTGCGGGCTTACAAATCACCTGCAACTGCACTGTGGCCATTGTTGATGGATGTGTATATTGTGTGTGACAACGAATAAAGCAAGATTCTGGCAGTTGATAAAACTATGCAGCTGCATTGGGCAGTATTGACACTGAGCCGATGGAT
This sequence comes from Dermacentor variabilis, assembly GCF_050947875.1. Lineage (NCBI taxonomy): Eukaryota > Metazoa > Arthropoda > Arachnida > Ixodida > Ixodidae > Dermacentor > Dermacentor variabilis. Next base: position 26,864,191 of record NC_134575.1, on the reverse strand, counting down.
GAGGTATGCTTGTGCTTTTCGTCAATTGGATGAACAAGCACCAATCGGAGCTCTTGAAGCATTCTCGCGTGCGCCTTTCAGCGGTCAAACAGGGAGCACGAGTATGGTTCAGTGTATATGAAAAGGTACACTTTTGCATCACGAAAGCATTCAAGTTCAGTCCTCTTGGCTTGTTAGCTGTGAAGCACAGCGGCATAAATGTTGTTAGCGTAAAGACCCATGGCACGTGCCCGCGGTGGGGCATTGGCCAAAAATGGGGTGTTTACCAGAGACTGATTAAGGTGAGGTGAGCTATTTTAGGGGTTGTCACAGACACAGCAAAAATGTATCAAATAGGAATTAAAAAATAAAGAAGGAACAATTCAAGATATTAATCCTTTGGTTTCACTAGGCAGTCCCAGATTGCGGAGCAAACGTTTCTGTGACTAGACCCAATAGAGGCTCCAAAAACAGTATTACAGGAATAGGTGCATCTAGAGCAAGAATTTATAGTAAAGCTTGTGCTACTTCTTTGTTTCCTTTAAGCTGCGAAACACTGACCCAACTAATAGAAAATATGATGGGTCATTTTAACTTTGCCTCGGAATGAGCTTGAGGGGTGAAAACCAGTCTGGGCTTGTGTAATGAACATCCACAGAATAATGCCTTGCCTTGTTTTTTTTTTTCACATTTTCTTTCTTTGGGGAGAACCAAGAAATGGTGGCAAAGGCAACATACAGTGCAATCCACTATTAAATGGTAGAACATGTTGCAAATTTTTCTTTCTGGCAAATGTACAATCGCCCGTCTCTGCAGCAGATTACTTCTGGTTAGTGGCAGCGGCATCATTCTGCGCGTCTGTGCAGCGCATTGACATAGCTTCAGCCAACGCTTGCGGCTAGGCCAACAGAAAAGTGAGAGCTGCTCATCGGTGTGCTCGCTTTAACAGTGGACCACGCTGTATGCTTCCACTTGACGTTGACATTCTCATCACATAGTGTATTGCATCAGGCCGTTCTCTACACTGTGTGGACGCTTCGTCTTCAGAACAATAATTTTAACTTATTTAACCCACATGCACTACATCTAACGCTTCCACTGCTGTTCACTCTCAGTAGAAACCAGCATCAGATTGTTTGATTGGTTCACTGATTGAAGCTCCTTTATTCTTAAACGGCGGCTGGCTGCACACAGGGCTTCTGTTTGGGAAGAGGGAGGCCCTGTCATACCACGCGTCGCTCAGTCTGTCCCAGGTCTTAGTTAAGGATCTAGTCAGGCTACAAGTGGGCTTATGCTGAGGCTAGGGTAGCAGCCAGATGGTTAGCTGGTTTCTCCCTCTTGGTGCCAGCTGTCATTTCGACCTCCACACCAGCGTGACATTTGACGGTTATCTCGATATCGGTGCATTACAAGCTGCGTCACAAGCTTTACGGTGTTACTACATAGCAGATGACTCTGTTGGTACTATTGGATTCATTCCCAATCCCTGAAATGTTCGTTAATTTCTTGCAGTGTATATTTTATTGTCTAGACTGCCATGTCTTGCCGAGTTGTTTGTAGACTACCAATATGCCTGCCAGGTAAATAAATTGCAATTACAGCGTGAAAATTTTAAAAGTGCACCAAGCTTTTTATGACGTGTTTGAGTAAATTTCAATTGTGAGAAGTTTGTACTTGATGCATCATCACTCTATTTTGTTTGTATGTTTGCACGCAGCACATTTAGGGACACATTCCCTCTTCTTTCTAGGTGATTTATTTATTTATTTATTTTTTCATTGACAAAAGAGGCAACCCAGCTGAGGTTAGAAGGACTAGATTAGGAGAGAGTCTAATAATCAACTGCGTTACACTGCTCTGTGCAGGTGACTGCGGCTTTGCTCACGGATTCTGACGCATGGCGTTTATTTGTCAAACAAAGTGCGCAGGCTCCTACTAGCCAAAAACTATACACAGGGCAAACGCCTAGGGCAGTGTATTGTCGGACTGGTGCTAGCTCAGTCCTGAAATTCCTTCAAAAGAAGGAGTGCTTTGATCGCCATCTAGGCAGTCCATGTTGAGACCTTCATGTGGACACAAACTTTTTACCTTAGTTGTCGCCTCTCCAAACCAAAGTTATCGTGCAGTTCCATTCACAGTAGCAAAACAGTTCTGGGAAATTTGCGAGGTGGCAGTCTACAAGATTGAGTTATCAGGAGGCTGAAGTATCCAGAGCTAAATACAGTCTAAAACAGAACTACAGGTTGGTTAACGTATACAAGTTAGTTAAACATTGTGCATTCAGTCAAGTGCATGAAGGACACATGTGTTTGACCTAAGTGGGTTGCATTGACAGGTGCTGGATTAGCGGTACTGCTGCCTTGAATGAACCAATATTGTCTGACTTTCTTGAATTAAGTACCTTCAAAATGCATTGAAAACATCTTGAATTATGCATCTTCAAAGTGCATTGAAAACATGGCAAGCCTATCAAAATGTTGTGATAAGCACTAATTCTTTGGCATTTTTATTAATCCGAGTTGGAATCATTGACAGTTTACTGCTTTAACAGCAGTTGAAATGGGGCACAAGACACTTTTTTATGCCTCTTTTAGGTTTGGTGCACCTTAGTATTAGCTGTTTGTTGCTGTTTTAATAGGATACTGAATTTCATGCAGATGACAGCCGAGAACTTAGTCTGACTATGTTGTGCATTATCGTCGCTAGGAATGCGCTGCATCAAACGTGGACAGAACTTTAAAGTAGCGCTTGTGTGACGTTCCTGACTTGTTTCTTTTTTTCTTTTTCTTTCTTTTTGAACGTAGTTCTAAATGCTCTAAACCCTAGAAAAATACTGGCAAGCATGCCCTCGATAATTTGCTGTCATATGAACCAATTTTATTGTCAATATCAGGGAGGCGGTTTTGTCATGACGCACCGGCAAACTCATGCTCCTGCAAGCGTTGCGATGAGCCCGCACCAGCGCAAAGCTGATTATGATATCGCTATTGTTGATCTTATTGACATTGTATTTAGCTTTACATGATGTCAGGAAATTTCATTTCTCTGTCATCATGTCATGAAAATGTCACTGACACCAGTTCTGGCTTTGAGAGACCAAAATTTGTGTCCATTGATAATTAAGATGTTTTGCAAGTGTTTCCCAACATTTGTACTCGCTAAGCATAATCCATTTATGTGCGAGAAGCATGTGGAAGCAAACTTTAAAAATGTGCATCGGTGCTCCTTAAAAGCTTTTGAGCTTATTGATCTCCATTTGTCTTAGCTTTGTACTCCAAAACGCACAGTGCGACTTCGTTGAGTTATTTTTCTTAAAATTGACACAGCACACAATGCCTCTGTGCTCTCATTCATTCCCCTGAAGTTACCTTTGTTGATTTTGATGTTTTATAGCTTTTGTTGCCGATATCTCACTTTTTTTGCTTTTTTTTTACACTTGCTTACCTTTCTCTCGCTGCTGTTTACATGTGCCTTTAGCCATGATGTTCAGCCTTAGCTGTCAGGCCAGTTTTAAAGCCGTTTCATGGGGTTCTAGTCCGTCACTTTATGGATGAAACTTTTGCTTCTGGATGAACCTTGCATGGGTGCCGTTTACTTTATTGGATGAAGCAGCATGATGGATACTATCGTGACCTGCACAATATGTCGTGATCCTTAAGATAGCATAAACAGATGTGTGCTTTTTCTAATGCAGATAAACAAAGCTCGCGGTGAGGTTTGTGCCGAAAGAACACTTCTCTCACCAAGTGAAGCCGTAGGTGTGGGAGAATTGCCCATTTGTGTTCAAGAAGTATGACGAGGGAGTAAACTTGATGCATATTTATTGAAATGAATACACTGTTGCATTTCAGATTTCACATTATGACAAAAAAGAGCAGCAGTTCCTTTTCCTTTCTTTACTAATTGTAAGCATTATAAAACTGTAGTTGCAGCTATGTGTCTTTGAGTGGAAGTTTGTTTTACTGCACCAATTATTTTGATAGCAAACAGTTTTGTTGTAGCTGTGTTGTAGTGTAAAAGTGTGAAAAGAACACGAACTTGAATTCTGTCCTAGAATTCTGCCCACTAATTTTGTTTTCTAGGCCATCACATTGCCTGTCAAGTCTTTTGGTCTAACTGTAACATGAGTGAAATTCATTGTCACAGACCATCACCTAAGGTGTTCCCACGCTGCTACTAGTACAGTTGTTTTTCTTCAGCAATTTTTCTAGCTGCTGCTAACTGCGCTGTTGTGCCTGTAAAATAGAAAGAAAAAAATGATTCAGCCTTCGTGTTAGCCTGCAGAGCGTTTGGTACTTACATGGCTCATCTTTTAGGACTGTGGCAACATGGGTAGGTGCAGACCAGGCACTATAGATAGAAATGTCAAAATGCAGTGCACAACAATTTATTTAGGAACTGTTGTGACTTGCACAATGTCAATGGTTGTTTAATTCCGCTGAGACCCAGAGGTACAAGTAGACCAACCCCAGGCGTCTCGGCACGTTCTGCAGTTTCCAAACCACAGGACATTCAATTTTAGATATTGTGAAGATGTGCAGAACTGACATTCCTCATCACGTTTGTGTAGAAAGCGCAGGTCTTTGCACATGGATTAAGCACAGGTACGTTCAGTGTGTCACAAGTTTAGTTGAAGCCTGTTTGTGTTTGAGCACGTGTGAAGCAAGTTGACCTGGCTCAGAAGAATGGCTGGGCTTTGCTGTGTAGAGTGGGTGGTACAGTGTGGGTGCTTTGCGTGAGTGGTTGTGCTTATCGTCGTTGCAGGGGGGCTGGTATATGTCAGCTGTCACCCCCTCATTTGTATTTCTTTGGCAAAGTTTGATTTATTGCATGTCGATCCCAGTTCGTGAAGAATTTTTCAAAAACACTGTCTTACTGTTGCTGTTTTTTTTTTTTTTTTTAACCCGAAACGTGACACGTACCAGCTTGAATTCCTGTCATGTGCTGAACTCGTTGTTGACCTCCATGCCTGACATTGTGCAAGTATCTTGTGCTCTCCTTGTGTTTGGTGATCACATCTTGGCTTGATAACTGGGGCACCAGCTGTACATGCTTGAATCCTTCTGTTCTCGCTGTATATGTACTCTCTGGCAGAGTGTCACGTTTGCTATCGCTGTTGAAATCTATGAATGTGTGGCTATTTACAAGGTGTGTGTGAGTGCGTGTGTAAGCTACCAATAAACTATTTTCTACGAAAAGTGAAGTCTGCTGTACGAGTGAATAAATTACGGGATCGATGCAGCTTGAAGAATAGCTGAAGCACTTCACAGAGAAATCGGAATCGCTGGGATTCTAGGAGAATTAATGCAATAATTGACCGATCAACAATCAAAACAAGCAAAATAAGAGTCGTTTAGAGTACCGGTGGAAAAAAATGCAGGGAAGAGATTGATAGAATCTAAGTCATTATAGGCCTAAGTAACTACGGCATAGAGGTAAAGGCATTAAAGAAAGTATGAAGGAAAGATGGGCAAAAAGCTAGACTGTGATAGGTGCAGTGAAACTTCATTCAATGATGCAGGCTATGTGAATTTATCGCCACCCCGTTCCAAAGGGAGTGCCAATAAAAAATCTTCAGCCGTCTGCAATGCGATGCCACAGCACAGTTATAATTCTAGCAGATGATTATTGCCCTTAGTCTGTTAGCCGTGGCTGCTTACTTTGCCCTTGTACATTCGTCCGCTACAAGTTAACCTTTTTCCTACTAATAAATGAAAAAAGATTTGGACTATATTTAACCTGTCTAGTTTATTGTTACTTAGTGATGTGCTGTCAAAAACGGCAGCCCTACCGGACACATTTCCGCTACGCAATTCATGTCTGCTACGCCATTTCAACATTGAACGTTGACGAACTCGCACAATTGTCCGCTTTTGCTACAGAAGATCGGTACCGTGTCCCGTCTCTGGAGCGTGCCCACCAATCCCCTCCGCGGGCATAGTTTCGAAATCGGTGCGACTGAACGAAATCCCCTTAAATTTCGTGAAGTAGTGCCACGCTTTGAATGATGCCGCCTCCTCCTCGCGCGCTCTGGCCTACGCCGCGTCGCTATTGGCCCAATAGCATCACGTGGGCCCTCGCGCCGTGCATCGGCGCCTTTTGCGCGAGAAGAGTCTACGGAGTGGCGAGGAACGCACGTTGGCGCCGCTGCTACGCTCGAGCAGTGTAGGCGGCGCCACGGTCGAGGAGGAAGCGTGAAAGAGAGGAGTGAAGGCGGAGGAGGAGAGTGCCGCTACTTTACGAACTTTGAGGGGCTTTAGATTGAACGGCCGCCACCCGACCGTTCAGTGGTCAGGTACGCCGCCCCCGCTGGTGGCGGGGTTGAGCTGCAGAATGATGACCACGTATGAGATGAGAGCGCCGGCTAGCGTCAGGACGAAGGACCTCGAGAAGGCGAAGAAGCCCCAGCCGGTGAGCTCCACCACTGGGGCGCGTAACTGGGACGCCAGGAGCCGGCCTTCCAGGAGCGGCGGCGCCATTGTCGCGCCAACTTCGGCGGTAGCCGTGGTGGTAGTGGAGTCCGGCGACGTCGGTGCGTGTCCCAGGCACCGATGCAGAGGCACGCTCGAGGCGTGAGCAGCCTCCGTGAGCCGTGAGGCGATCACCGAGAGCAGGAAGAAGGCCAGGGTCACGCTGCCCAGGTTTTGGGCTGCGACCGGATTCGACAAAAAGAAAAAGCCAACAAAAGCGCGTGTATATTATCGCTATCTTAATGCGAAACATTCTTGGCGAGTTCAACCCAGTTTTGTGTAACGCCTGTCTGGCGACTGTGTGGCCGTCTTCTCGGGCCGATGCCGAAGATTAGGTACTTGGGTAATGCAGTTAAAACTGGGCCGTTCTCGTCAGTATATGTACCACCTGATATGTGCCGGTCATCAATTAGCCTCTTTGGCGACAAGTTGGGGTCACTAGGCATTCCAACAACAAACACCATGCCCTGCATTCCGTATCAATTCGCAGTCGCAAAAGCATTACCCGTTCTCTGCAAAACAGTTATGTATACGATTCATTAGAAGTATTCCGTACCAAACCAAGCGTGCTTCGCTTTACGTGGATGTTCGACTGGAGTTGAGCTTGCTTTAAATCTCGGGACTTAATTTCGTGTTTAAAAACCTACGATAAGCACAACTATGGCTTACATTAAGAGAAAGCTTTAGCTCGGGTACTCCTATCTAAATACACGTAAAAGGAGAATTCGTTTTTCTCGGCAACGACTGCCCCAAATTTGACGGGGTTTGTTGCATTTAAAAGAAAACATTATATCTAGTGACTGTTAGTTTCGAATTTTCGATTTAGGTCGCCAATTTTTAATAAAAATTAGCAAAAATCGCAAATTTTCAGAAAACGAAACTATCAAGTTTACAACTCCGTAACTCGGCAAGGAAAAATGATATCGCAATTGTTTGAATTGTATCTGATAGTGCATCTAAAGCGGATAAATTTCATATGTTACACATGAATCTAAAACATCTATAGCAATATGGAAATATAGCTTTTGCAGAACCTTCGTACACATCGTAACAAATTCACGTAAGATATAAATTGACATATCAAATTTGCCCGCTTTGAATGATTTGACGGATGCCGTTTACAGAACCGCGATATCTGTTCTTGATGCAGAACCATTAGTTTGTAAACTTCGTGCTTCTATTTCTTTCAAATTTCTGAATTTTTGAAAAAACTATTCAACAGAATTCAGGCCCTAAATCAAAACTTCGCTTCCAACAGTCACTGTAACTTAACTTTCTCTCTCAAATGCAACAGATTTCATTAAAATCAATCCAAGGGTTATCTCAGAAAAACGTTTTTGCGTTTTACATGTATTTGAATATGCCGCGTCGGAGTTCGGCCCGAGCTAAGCTTCCTCTTAAGCGCGTAAGAAAGCGTGACTGCGTTGTCCTGCGAGCAGACGACACGTTCTCGTCTAGTTCCCCAGCTTTTTCTTTTTTTTGCTCAGTCGCCATCTTGTTTTGACAGCACAGTAGCCTGCACCGTTTTCTTTTTTTTTTTACGTCGATGGTGTTTTCGCGAAGTTGTCCCTTTTGCTGGCTTCGTCAGAATTGGAACTCGACCTTGCGAGCAATGACGTCGATCGTTGAAGTAAATGTTTTCTTTCTCTCTCTCTCTCTGAAACGATACTTAAGATGGCAGCTGTCCGCTTAGCTGTCTATTTAGCCGTTTGCGGCGAGTATTGGAGCACAGCCGATGTTGTCTATTATTCGCCCGTTTCAAGGCCCGTTCACACCGAAGGCGGAGCGGACAAGCGCATCCGGCCAAGAGGCTGCGGATTTTCCGCTTTGAGGAAAATACGCGGCCGCTTGGCCGGATCGCGCACGGACCGATTTTTTCCGCGCGGACAAGTTGGTCGCTTTGGCCGGAGCCAATCAGAACCCGACACGGCGGAAGCGCTGGTGAACGAATGTAAACGAATGCATTTCTCTGACCTTTTCGCTTCTGTTCTTGAAAAGCGTCAAAACGGCAAGTTGGACCAGTTGGTTGGGATTCATAGTAAGGTTCGTTACAGCGCAGCACAAGACAAGGACAAAGGAAGGTATAAAACGACGACACGGCGCCGTGTCTTGGCTTTGTACCTTCTTTTGTCCTTGTGTTGCGCTGTAACAAATCTTGGAAAGCGAGTTGACAAGTGGCGAGTAAAATGCCAACGATCTCGTCTTCTTCGTCTGAGCTCATCATTTTGCAGAAGTAGATAGCGGACGGGAGCGCCGCCAAACCACGACGAAAAAAAATATCTATAAAGTGCGCGTACTAACCCAAAGTGCCGCGAGATGGCGGCACGTCCCTGAAATTGCTAAAGAAATTGCGAGATGCCCCGCCTTCCCGGCGGCGCGGGCAGCCAGACAACCCGGCTGGTCTGAACAGGCGCGGGCGCTCGCCGCCTCGCCGCTTTGAAAATCCGCTTGTCCGCTTAGCCGCTCCGCTTTCGGTGTGAATGAGCCTTGAGTCTTGCGCCTTTTTCCCTAATGGAAACCGGCACGCGCGCTCGTGCTTTTGCGTGCATGTACTCTCTTCCAGAAGATAGCGGCAGCAGCCGCCACGGTCCACATCATTATGGGAGAGTTCGCAAAGAAATATTCGCTTTAAGATTCGAGATATGTATCCGTCACAAAATTATGGCGAAATGAACCGCCTTCCTATGCATTATTTTCCCAGTAGCCTTTCACAAGCACGACAGAACAAAGCGACGGTGATGTGTTATGTGTGACGTTCGGACGCGTCATTATTTAATGTTTTACTGTTACAAATAAGATTGTGGTGGCCTCGGGTGGTGGTTCGAAATCCTTGGTTCTGGCCGTCCGGCAAAATTTATTGCGTCTCAGGAGCGATTTGTCGCTACCTTCATAAGCATGTAATTGTAAGGGTGATGTCTGTCTGCGATTTCCGCACGTTTCTCGGCTTTAAAACTGTGTGCCTTGCAATGTTCTTGTATAGAGAGCCGAAGTACAGGCACGTAAATGCTCGGCTATTTGATTAAGAAAACGTAAAGATTCCTGTTTCAACTAATGAATCGTACACCTAAACGTTCGAATCGTTATTCAAAATTTTTTATGCTAACCAACCTCTAAAAAGTGGCACACTCGCACGGGCGTATTAAGCGGCATTTCGCACGAACCGGGACACGTCGACGAGTTTTTGACATGCTATCTATCAACAGCTTTTGGATTTTTTTTCATATATATGTCCACATAGCGGCTAGAAAAAGAATTAGTAGATCTAACGCACATTTTAGAATATATCTGACGCAAAGCGTTCGTGAATTACTTAATTAAAAGATGTGAAACTGTTTGTCTTCTGCAACACGTTTTGCATCGTAGTGATCACGTGCCGGCCCGGCGAATCGGCAAGATGCAGAAACCCCTACCACGCGACCCACGTGATGAACACGACCGCAAAACGCCATCTCCGGGATCAGGCCACTTCACTGTCACAGTACTTCCATAGGACCGGCGCACCTTACGCGCCAAGCAGCCGACCGAGCAGACGTGCCAAACTGGGACAAAAGGTGTAGAATGCTATTCGCTTTAGTAAAGGGATCGCACGCTTGAAGGTTGTTTCAGTGCGTAGTTCCGTAGAGAACAGAGCCGGCCTGCGGCATGTATACATATAAAGCTGATTCGTTGTATGAGTGCTATTCTGTATGTGAGCTAATCGGCAAGACAGTAGGAGCAACCATGGACAGCAAAGTCTGGGACGGTTCGCCCAGATACCTCCGCTCTAAAGTGTGTGAGTGACGTACAGTTGAAACGCATCTTTAACGAAGAGGTAGGGTGCCTGTGAAATCGTTCGTCATGCAGGTCGCTGCGCTGTAAAGGTCGCGCACCGCACAGCTCGCGACGGAACCGGGACGCAATCATTCCTTCGTTATACGGGTCACTTCGTTGTAGCGGCGCTCGACCGTACGCAGTCCGGATCTCACCGAAGATGACGAGCTCGTAGCGGTCCCCGGCGCGCCTGTGTCCCAGGAAGTGGCTCACTTCGACGCACACGCCGAGGACGAACAGGCAGACCCACAGGAAAGCGGACGGCGAGAAGTCGGCGTCCAGGCCGCGCACCGCCGATCCCAGGTCGGTGTGCGCCAGCATTAGCCGCCGCAGCTCGGCCGCGTCCAGAGGGACGCCGCGGAGAGCGTGTCGTCCGATGACGGCGTTGAACGCCATGTATCTGCGTGCGCGGCCACCGAAAAGTTAGGGAGTTCGAGCGAAACTCACGGAAGCTAAGTCGAAGGCTGATAATTCTCCAAGGTAGCAAATTATAGACATTGGGGACACTTCTTCACTTGGCAGCACTTCGTTCCAGTGTATCGCGTTCTACTGAAAGCAGCCGCTCAGGGAGGGTTACCGCGTGTTGCCCGCTCAATGGAATACGCGGCAGCCCTCCCTGAAACGCTGCTTTCGACACAAGTTTATGCTTGCGCCGTCGCGGCAGCAGCTCGCATCCCCATAAGCTAAGGCTCCAAAATGCGGTCCTTCTGCAGAATTTCAGCAAGAACAGTGCAGCGGTAAGCGCGAAATTTTTTTTTTCGAACGCGCTAAGCGAAATATGCAGGAGCCGGTATATTCAACATATATCCCCGTATATGCCCAGGGATGTGTTGTGTAGTATATGGCATTGCATAGAGGATTATCCACTGGACATCTTGCAGCCACTTTGTTGATTCTTGAACGAGCTTCAAGGAACTTACCTGTGCCTGAGTGCCACGGCGAACGACAGGTAGAGGGCCACGCTGAAGAACAGGCTGCCGTCCACCAGAACGCTGGCCAGTGCCCTGTCCACTATGTTGAGTGGAAGCAGTATCTCAGGCGGTAGCTGGCTATCAATGCCGAACCAGGAGGAAGCAGCGTGCTCGGACAGCTCTGCATGTATTCCGGTACCAGGGAGACATTCTGATCGCCGCGACTCGATCGATTCATCTAATGATTGACTGTGCTATATAGTTAATCAAACAGCCTTCTTGAGTGATGTCAGCTATTGGCCAATGGCAGCCGTCTATGAGAGTCTCGCGTATGACGACATAGGCAAGCTACCGACAGCTTCGAAACGGGTGAGGATAAGGCCTCTGTTTGAAAAGAAGATGTTTGAGAAAAAGGTGACTTCACGCACCACTTGTGAGTTTCACGCGCCGCGCAAGACTGCAAATTTTGGCTGAGATGTTCAAACGTAGCGTATGATACTCGCGGAAAGCGTTTTTTTTTTTCACCAAGCCCGAGGGTTAGTCCAGAGCCCCTGTAGTACCCATAGCTCATGTTAACCATTGAAGCTGATATATAGTCATTGCCTTAACACCCATGTCTTTTTTTTTACATTCTGTGTGTTCACTGCATTTTACGTCACGAATACGCCAGTCGTCATTCATTAGTCTCCACCGCAGAACCATTACCCTCTCCTCTATTCTCAAAGCACACGCGTCATTGCAGCGCCGTCTATTGGGTACAGGTGACGACACCGCAACGAGACCAGGCATACAGAGAGCCAGATTCCGGGAAAGCGGGTGGGTTTACGCCTAGGAAGCTATCGCATTAGCAAAAGAGCAACAAACCTTGCGGCGTATACGCTACGAGCACGGCGCACTCTACGAAGGTCCTCAGGAGCACGAAAGTCCAGACAGAGGCCGCCATGATGGTCGCCGTGGTCTTCAGGCTGACGGTCGTCGCCGGAGGGATCTCGCCAAGCCGCCGAGCGAGGTGACAGACTTGGCCTTCCTTGCGGATGAGGGCTTGGCCCGAAGCCAGCGCGATGGCCGTCTTGAGGAAGGAGAAGGCCGAGGCCCAGAACTGGCCCCGCAGGCACGAAGCCAGCGAGGCCATGACGTGGGCGCACAGGATGCCCAGGACAACGCAGGTCCAGGGTGACACGTGGTCGTACCAGGACGCATGGCTCTCGCTGTGCGCTTCTTGCTTACCTGCGCATATAGAGACTGACGTGTAAAGTCTGGCACAGAGCTGTTGCTTCTTGGTGCGCCTTTCACGACTTCTTGGTCTACTCACGCACAACGGCTCTTGGCAGACCTGGAAACAGTGTCAACTGGCGAGACTATAGCTGTTAGTTTTGCCAAGGAGTGGTAGGAGTTTTAGATTTAGTGCAACCATTACGAACTTGGCCCTATCACAGGATTCCCGGGACGATGCAAGTCCAGGGCGACACGTGGTCAAACCACGTGTAGCCCTTCAACCACATGGCGCCACGTGTCCTTCAATGCCTTTCTTAATTACCTCTCTACGGAGGTCGATGTGTAAATCATCGTGCAGAGTTGTCTTGTCTTGGTGCGTCCTCGGCATGTCCTTAGTCAAAGACAGCGGCTCTTGGCAGACTTTGCAGGAGTTTCAGCTGGCGAAACTAGAGTTGTTGGTTTTGTCAAGGGCAAAACTAACAGACATTTATGCAGTCTGTAGAATTCTACGTATTTGTAGACTTTTATGAACTATTCGAATACATTTTTGTAGGTGTATTCTGTGGACTGTCTACAAACCAACTTCGTAAGGGTATTCCGTAGACTCATTTATAAAATACCATTATGAATCCACGCATTGTCTATCGACAGTGTAGTCATTAAGGTCCCGCACCCTCATTAGTAGTCTGCAGGATGTCTACAGCCTTCATTAGTCACTATGAAAAAAACGAACGTACGGGGTTGAAGGGTAGTCCATAAATAAAGTGGGGACAGCGTATGAACTTGGGAGGATTGCGCATGCCCTTCCTGTTTATAGTAAACAGCTCGCAGCAATGGCTCTGTGGCCCTGGCATAATGCTACCGAACGCGAGGCCGCGAGTGCGGCTGCCTGTGGGCTGCAAAACATTGCGTCTGCGTTCTCTTGCTTACCGCTGTAAAGGCCGAGAACTCGAAGAGAGAACAGCACTGGCCGCAGCTGCTGAAAGACGTTGCTCGGACCGTCTTTGGTGCCTCTGCGGCCGGTTCGTTGCCGCTGTCTCGCAGCGAAGCCGGAGTCGCTGTCAAGCACGAACATCTTTCTCGGTGGCCTCGAAAAGTTCTGCATGTTTCGGGGAGGATGACACCGCGCCTCGAGACAACGTCGAATCTGCCAGCAGTGGGCGGTGTGTCTTTCACAGCGTTCGACGCGTTTCTTTCTTTTTCTTTTTGGATTGTCTTGCAGTCACAGTCAGTCACGCGATGCTATGGACGTTTGCCGTGGCTTCCCTTTCTTCTCCGTCTGGCGGACAGGTCTTTCGCAAGCGATCGTGGACTACCCTTAGCAACTGCCTAGAAACCTTTCTGGACTAGATGCATGGCAGTTATGAACAAATCGTTGAATGTCTTGTTGTTGATAATTTACGGCGTAGGAGTTTCCGTCCAGACTTCGGTCTCTTGAGGTGCTCCGTTTTTCCCTGTCTGGACCTCTTCTTGCCTCCTGCAACGGCCCTCCGGGTGACAGTCGTTGATTAGCTGCTGATAAGAAAATGGCTACCGAACACGCTTCTTGAACGCACTGGAAAGTCGGCTTATCCTAAAGGACTCGAGGTATATACCTTTCTTTTTCTGCCTCAAACTTTTTCAGTGACCTATTCTCGCCTGCTGCAACGCCTCTTCGAAAGTCAGTTGATGATTAGATGCGGGTAAGCTAAACGTTACACACCAAGCTAATTGAACCCCACGCTGTCTTATTCTCTGCGTAAATGTCCTTGCAGAGGTGGCAGGTATGGCAGGACAGTGCCCGCACGCGAGCTTTACTTACACTGAACGTAAAAGCGTGTAGCTCGTCTCGCCTGGCAGTGGTGGTCGATGGGAAGCTGGGTTTTGCCAATTTTCTTCTTGCGCGGGTGGCAATTTGTCTACAGCGGCGGGGACGTCGAAATACGGCGTAGAATGGACCCTGACCTACAGCTTTGAGAGTCGTAAGCGCTCGCGCGTGAACCATCAGTCTCGGTGCTCGCGTACTGTCAGAGACGTTCGAGTCACGGCGTATGCGGGCGCGCCCGTTGTTCATTAGGTGTTCATTAATATTGCACAGCATGCCGGAACATATTACCGTGTTGTTGTAAAAAAACATTCTAATGTGAGACGCGTAAGTGACAGGACCTTGTGTTTTGTTGTTGCATGGTAATAGAGCCGTCTGCGTCGTGCCCGTGAGTGTGACGCAGCGTTCGGGTCACACTGGAGACATGCGCCCGATGTCTATAGGCTTGCATTTTCGTATCGATATTTAACTGTATTTTTAAGTTTATAACTTTACCGTAAGGGTGGTGTGCGCAATATCTGACATTTCCGTTCACCCGTCAATTTGTTATAAGAACCAGCCACTATAGCACAGTCGCCTTAACTTGAAATCGGTCGCCAGGGTTAAACCAGGGTCTCTGTGGTGGGCTGTTTCAACACCTTCATCCACAGAACGCTTCAAAAGCTTTCACTGTATTGGAAGCCAACGTCGATTAGAAAAGCATACTTTACACTGTGGTGTACACAATTTTAATGTTGACGTAGCAGCCCTTGTCGGAAAAGAAGGAAAAGAAGCCACTGACCGCATGACCGCTGTCCATCATTGGACGTGTGTAATTAGCACCCTATTCCATCCCCACTTCTCAAAGGTTCCAAGCCAGCTGCGGTGGTACAGTTCATTTATTATTTGTTTGCAACGACACCTACCGTTTCCATGGTAACGTCCTGCACAAATGTGTACATATACGCTATCGCCTGTGAAACGGTTCTTTTTATTGCGATAGCAATTCCGCCTTGGTCGACGTGTGGTGGTCCGTATGAATTCTTCGATATACTGGATAGACGCTACAATATTTGAAATGCCAAAGTTGCTCTGACCAAGTTTTACGATGATGGTGTACTGACCAAGTTTTATGGTCTTTACTGATTTATTCGTCAGAATCTTGCAATTGCAGAGCACGAAGAACAGACATCAAACACTGCACATGCAGTGTGTGCCGTTTATAATAAATCGCTTAAAAAGCTACCAGAACAACATTAGGGAAATCTGAAAGGGATGCGATTTCGGTTGTACCGGCCGGCGCCAGTGCTTTTTAGGGATCTAATATTTCACTGCTGAGCTGACTAATGCCCGTCAGTCTCATCTCGGGCAGCGTCGAGGTGCGACGCGTGCAGCGCCGCTGGTGGCGCTCGTGATGGTAGCGTTGTCGCGGACGCCTGGTAGGTGCCAGGGCGCTGTGCCTCCTGACAAACAGTAGTTACACTGCGTGCTGCTTTGAACCATGTCGCAACTGCGTATAATTACAATACCACTCGACCAGTTCAAGCGCAGCGCCAGAACCTTGCTATCGCTGTCGATGCTGTCGCTGTCGAAGCTATCGCTGTCGACGCTTCGCCCTTCGGGCGAAACTGCCAACTTTTGCACTAGACACCTTAGTGTGCCAAACCTTCTAGGTTACGCGCGCATAAACGATGCGTTTGAACACAGCATTCCCTGTATACAAGGCGTCACCTGTAAAGCTTCCCCTCCGCGCTGGCTCATTTGACAAAGCTGGGGGTGTCCCAATTCATTTATTATCCGCGTGCGACGACGCTTACCATTGTTATGCTAACACCGCCCTGGGTCGGACATGATGTATTACAAATGCGCACATATACATGCGCCATAGGCTTTCCTCGCTCGATACCGCTTCCCGTGCGCAAGTTATCGCCTGTAAAACAGGCTTCTCCCCAAAAGCTCTCATAGTGCGGGGAAGTCGGCTTTGCCAGACGTTCTTAGTTTGCGCGCGTGGACGAGGTTTTTTGTGGCTCGCTCCCTGATACAGGATGTCACCTGCAAAGCATGTCTTCCACGAGGGTTAGAAGCGGAAGCTGTTGAAAGCCCAAATGAGTTATAATATGCAGTCTTGGATGGCTCTGGCGTAAATCTAGACGGCGAATGCGCAATCCCAAAGGCAGTACATTGCTTGCGGTTTATCGTTCACCGTTAATAAATACATGCGGAATCACTGAATACAGGCTCTCAGCCTCTCCGCCAACTTGTTACACTTGACGTAATACCTCAACACCGAAGACGTCAACGGCGGCGACATCGGCGCTAGTGCTGCCACGTTGTGGCAGTCTCTTCAACCACGAAGGTAGGTTAAAACTACGCGAAAAACGAGGTCAGCGAAAGAAACACACAACACGCCACTGCGCTCGTGGTGTGTTGCGTGTTTCTTTCGCTGTCCTCGTTTCTCACGCAGTTTTAACCTAGCTGTAAGTATGAACCAACTAGCCCTCAAAAACGACCTGCTAAAGTATATTTCTTCAACTACAGCGAACTGCGAGCGTCGCTGTGTTGCGTGATTGCTGTGGCAGGCGACGAAAAGAAAAATAAAGGAACCCGCATCCCAGTAGTGATTGTTGCTGCCGACGCCTTTAAACCAACAGTTGAGGTAGACATGGTCGTTGCAATTATAGTTCTCTGTGCTCCAGTTGACGTGACTGACTCAAGGTGGCGCCATCGACACATGCTGAGCTTATCCGTGACTCCAGTGTGCCGGTATCCGTAAACAGCAGTACGTTTATGACAGCTAAAAGTCCCCGAGTGACTTTCCACGACACACGGCGTTTCGATTACATGTTTATTCACAAATACAACTTACACAATAAATTTGCAAGGACATATATGTCTTCTGGCACCAGAGGCCAACTTCGACGACCCATCGTGTCTCCCGTGTTGCCCACGTTTTTTTGTCACCCCTCACCCTGTCACTGCCCCCCCCCCAACCCTTGTATACTACACACCACGAAGTTTCAGCAGTGGATGCACTTGTTCCCTCTCGAGTCGCTTCGTTGTCATCAGGTATGCGCATTGGCACTCCTGTTTTGAGGATTGTTTTCGACGAGGCTAAAACTCTGACGCTCGCCGCGTGAAGTGCTTAAGTAGGCATTCACTTGATCATGAAATGTATGGAAGCCGTGGTCCATGACGTTGAAAGACGACGCAGTGTTCCGCTTTCACTTCGATCTCGGCACTGTCGACAAAGTCCGCGATGTCGTCAGTAACGTGCTCTCAGTTTTCCGGACCGTCATGGCAAATGAATAGTGATGGGTCCCGACTTTGCAGTTTCGTACGAACGGTTCTGTCGCTTCCACGCCGTTCGTCGCAGTAGCATAACATATCCTTAGGAATTCATGGAGAAGAGAGTATATATGTTTATTGCACATTTTAAAACTCCTGACGCATGTGCAACACTTTCACTCTGAATGAACTGTCGCCTGGGTTTTGGTAAATATATACCCAGTGTGTCATTTCAGATGAAAGAAGGTATAAGCGTTTCTCCCGTTTAAACAACACGTTTGACCGCTCCATAATTTCTAACAGATTTCGCACATTGCGGTGGACTTTGCGAAGTGCCCAGCTCGGCGACCGTGGTTGCCTAGTTCGCTAACTGCACAACTGTTCTCCAGTTCGCTAAGGATGAATCAACCTGTACTATTTTTATCCTTCAGTAACAAAGGACAATTAAAGGGAACTGATTAACTTCTGGAAGATGATGATGGACAAGATTATTCACGAAGAAAATGTTAACAGTCTTCAAAAGATCAACGCCGTAGTTTACGCTTAAGAGACGGTTGAAGACCGTTACGAAGCCGACACAAGGGAATACAACCCGTAAATATCTATCTATGAGGAACTTTAACCTTTCTTGCACAAAACGTTCGTTTCAGTATGTCTTCTTTCTTTTTGTCTTTGAATCGAGCAGCCGGAACAGTACCGCTAGCAAAGAGCAGCGCTGGACAAACTTCACCGCGAGATGTTAAACTACACACCTCGGTCTGCACTTAAGGCGCATACGAAAGGCGACTGCGGTTGAGAGGTGCACTCAAACCTTCCCTCGCGGAAACGAACTCAATCGGTATAGGACTTATGCGGTGGTCGGAGGGTGGACGGGCTGCTTTTATCCGTCGGATATCGAGCGGCCCACGTGACTCTGGTTGATGGTGCACAGCAAGCGGTCCACCGTGTTCGCGGAGAGGACGCGAAGCAGGGCCACCCGGAACTTGTCGCTGGGGCCGCCGCAGAAGTAGGACCGGCGCGGCCGGCGGGAGCTGACGGCGTGCACCATGTTGTCGACGACCTCGTAGAGGTCCTCCCGGCAGCGCCGCGACAGGAAGTCGAGGCAGCGCGAGCGGAAGTGCTCGAAGTACGTCTTGCCGTACACCTCGCGCACGGCCGCCGGGGTGTCCTGCCACGACTGGTCGACCGTGCACTGGATGTGCTCGGGCATCGCCATCTTGGTCCTGGAGGGCGAAACAGCAATAATCATGATGACGATGCTGATGATCTCAACGTTTGTGGTGCGTACCCATTAAGAGGGATTGGCCAATAATCGGGCGGCACGGGCAAAATACACTAATGAAATTAAATTCTGAAGCTCGTAAGTGAAACTCGGAAGAAAAGGTAGTGTGCTTAAGCGGTTAGACGCCGGCGGGATAATGAGTTTGGCTTCTTTTTGAAAGGGACCCGAAGTACCAGCATTAAATTAGTTGTAATTGGTAAAGTTGAAATTTTGCGGGGACGGGGGGGGGGGGGCTGAGTGACTTAGCTATTATTAAAGAAAAGGAAAGCGAAACTTTGACTTTACAGGTCATAGCAGGCTATACTTTATGTTGGTACTGGCTGCTGAAGCCTACTGTAGGTAGAATCTTGTATGTCATATGTGCCTTCTAGATGTTAGTGAGGAGGAGGAAAAACTTGATTTGCTGTAATTGGTTAGAAATTAGCGGTGGCAGATGTGGTCGGCCGTCTTCACGGTCTTCTTCCCCATCTGCGCAGGGTCGACGCCCCTATTCCAGGGCACCACTGAGGGTGGCTACTCGGTGAGCGTGCCTTACTAGTCCATGCTGGACTTTCGGGTCGCTGCTGAAGAGCACCCTCTCCCGCGCTGCTCCCCACTCGGGTTTTTTATTTGAAGGAATTGTTGATTCTGAACGCATCCCCATGTAATGTGATATAAGGTGGGCTTGGCGCCATCAGTCAGTATATTATATTAGTTGCCACGGCAAAAATTTCTTAGCGTTTGCTTGTTCATGACATTTTGTCTGAAGCCTCTTGAGTGTCATATGTCTTATAACGCAAAGAAGTAAAAAAAAGATAGCTTCAAAGAAAGATGCAGAGGTGTACACCGGAATCTGGAAGGCAACAGCTGTCGTTCACCGAGTATATGCCAGATGGCGCATTAATACTGCACCCCAGCAAATATACAAGCTTCGCCAAGGCGCATCTGTACCATAGCGAAGGCTCAAATAATTGTAGTAACCAACGTACGTATTTGTCGCAAATCGATTGTTCAGAGAAATCTCATATAAATTTCTCGAATCGGATACCGCAATCTGAAACAAAAGTATACACCCGACTCGATCTTGTTAGAAATTTCGAATGTTTGCACACCCCTAAATTATCAGAATGTCTTCGCAATCGCTTTGCTGGGATCGCCAGCTCTCCCCCAGTAAGGCATTGGTTTTGTGGAGTGAGAAAAAAAAGCACAAAGAAAAAAAAAAGAGCGGTGACAACAAAGCGATAACAACAGGACGATGCACAACGTGTCCCGTTATCTCGGAGCACTGCGCTGTCCGCATTGTTTTTTTTTTCTTCTGTTTCCTGGTTTCGTTTCGAGGGGAACACTTTCCGACAGGCATGCATCTCGTTCGTTCCACAGAAGTCATTGACTTTTGCGTCGCTTCGTGGAACGCGCACTCGCGAGGGGTGCCGTGCCGGGAAGCCTACCTGTAGAGTACGGGCTCGATGGTGGAGACGAGGATGTCCCACTTGCGCATTTCGCGTCGCAGGCCGTCGGCGAAGGAGACCACGGCGTGCTTGGACATGCAGTAGAAGGCCAGGCCCGGGTACGTCACGCGCCCTGGTGGGAGGACAGTGCAAAACAAAAGGGTGCGTTTGATATTCTTCTTTTAAAGCGAAGCCATATTTTCTTGCACCCCTCCACCACCACCACCACATTGCGCGGGTGGTTGTCTGACCGAGCGCATTGGGCGAATCCTGGAAACCGCGTAATCAGAGATGGCGACTTGGTGGGCCGATCCTCATACCAGTGCGCAATGTGTTACACCAAAGCTTTAGAGGAGCTTTAGAGATGTTTGGAAGAAGTATTCAAGCTAGATGGATAGCACGGACGTCACTCTGGGCGCCATGTCGGAGAACCCGCACGGTGAGAAGCTTTGTCCGTTGGCGTCATGTGCAAGCGATCTATTAGGCTGCGAAGGAATAGGATGTGAGGATCAGTAACGAATGTCACAGAAACCAGTGGTAACTGCAGATGACATTGCCCATTCAGCAACGCTAGGCATGACTTGCAACAAACCATTTATTACCTTAGCCGACAAAGTGTAAGATCGAGTAAAACTCTTGCTTGGACTAGTTGGTTCATGCTTGAATTAGTAAAGGCAAGGTGCAGAAAACCAGGACTCAAGAAGAAGAAGAGCGCCTGTCCTGTCGTTTGTGTTCTTCTTCTTCAGTCCTGGTCTTCTGCGCCTTGCCTTTACTAATTCATGTAAGATCGAGTTGGGTTGAATATTAATACGCGGAAGACATTGTTCAGTGGCCTTGCAAGGGCACGATAATTTGCGACTGGCAGTCGGCTTCTAGAATAGGTGGAAGAGTGCGTTTGTCTAGGCCAATTATCACGGGGTACCCTGATAACGATAATTAGGAAACTTACAGAAGAACAAAAATGACTTGGAGCGCATACGGCAGGAATCTTATCGGCAGCAATTAGCACTATCCTTGAAAAGAAAAAGTGTACGATCATTGCATTCTGCCGGTACTAGCACATGGAGCAAAAACTTGGAGGTTAACAAAGGAAGCTCGAGAAGAATTTAAGGACCGTGCAGCGAGCGATGGAACGAAGAACGTTAGGTGTAACGTTAAGAAAGAGGAAGACAGCGGTGTGGATTAGAGAGATAACGGGGGTAGCCAATATTAAAGTTGACGTTAAGAGTAGCAGAGATAGAGAAGCAAAAGAAAGGCAGGGAGGCTAACCAGAATAGTTTAGTTTGCTACCCTGCACGGGGGGGGGGGGCACAGAGACCTGAAGAGTTAGCAAGGGAGAAGCATGCGAGCAAGTCAAGATGGAAATCGGCGCACGAAATTGAAGAGCGGCGCACGCCACTGTCGCGGCGCACGTCGCAGAGGAGCCCGTAGAAACTGAGTCGGCCAGGTCACGTGATGCGTGTGGAGCAGGCAGGCAGGTATAACCGTGAGAGGGGCGAGAGTTAGCACTCACCGGCTACGCTGGCCACGATGACGGCCCTGGATCCGGGCTGTCGGCGCAGGAACGGCAGCGCGGTTCGCACCGTGTTCACGACGCCGAACACGTTCACCTCGAACAGGTAGCGCGCCGCGTCCGAGCTGCCCCACTCCAGTTCGCCGGCGCTCATCATCCCCGCGTTGGCCACCACCGCCCACAGCCCTGCGAGCGAGGATGCGTTAGCGTGACGAAGGAAGGAAATTGGGGAGAGAGGGAGAGAGGAAGGGGGTTGACGTCACAAGGGTTGCCACCTCCTCGAGAGTCAATGACAGCTATAAATTATCGAGAAACGATGGCTACCACGATTTAAATTTTCTTTCTGTGAACCTTATAAAAGTCCGAACATCAAGTGAGGAACCCTGTGACTCAGCAGTAAAAACGATGTCACAATTCTGAGATTAATTTTGACCACACTGCAACGATTCCACTTAATCTGTAAACATAAATCACATTTGTGCGCCAGAGATGCTGTAACATATGCGATCTACAGAACTCCGATATCCATCTTTAGTACAGAGTTAAGGATGCGTAAGCTTCGTGCTTGTCTTTGTTTTTCTTTAACTTAACAACTTTCTACATTTTCGTACAAAATTTTGAGGCCCTAAATCAATAGCCTCATTCCTACAGTAGCTACAATTTAACTTTCTCTCCGAAATGCAACAAATATACAATTGGAGAAAGTCCTGCAGTTGTCTATCAGAAGCAGTTTTGCGGTTTACACGCATTTGAATAGAGAAATCCGAGTTGGTGCAAGTGAGGGTATAGTGCGAACGCTTAGGCAGGCGTCATGCGGCAACCGGGATCCTACTTTCGCGCTTCTTTCCGGACACGCCGCGCCATCTGGAGGCGCCGCCGAGAAGTCCGCGCGTGGCCTCCGAGACCAGAAGCGCGGAGCGCCGGTTCCTGCGAACGCCGACAATTGTTCCCTCGCTTTGCCGCACAACCACTGGCACATACTCAAGTTACCCAAGTTGACGAGTGGTTCGTTGAAGAGCGGCACATAGCAAGTGCAATCGTGGCACAGTTCACTAGAGCGCTTGCGTGAGAGACGTTCATTGAAAAGCCGTAGATACACCCAGTGCATTTGGGGTGTAGCCTACTAATACGTCGGCTTGCTGTACTTGAGGAACTCTTGTGACGTGGGTTCGATTGCGTTTAGCATCGGATAAATTTTAAGCGCTCTTTTTCGTCATTGTAGAGCGGCGCATTTCCAATGGCCACCATGCCTAGTTAATTACCCAAATCGGCGTCAAAGGCGTTCATTGAAGAGCTGCACACATGTACTGGTACATATCCAGGGACTCAAATTGACATCAAAGAGGTCCACTGAAGACCATGCGCATACCGAGTGGCACACATACCCGGTGCTCCGTGTCGGCGTCAAAGAGTTTCATTGAACAGCGATGCCAATTCCAGTCTCGCACCTACACTGAGCCATGTTGGCGTGAAAGAGGTTCGATGATGAGCGGCACATATATGTGCACATCGACATATATTCAGTGACCCAAGTTGGTCCGACGGTTGGCTTCAAACCTTGTTCGGTCAGCACAGCAGTCCAATGCGCTACCCATTCGACCACGGACTATCCAGTGAACCAGGTATGCCGTAAGACGCTTAGATACATACATAGCCCCTGGAAAGTACACTAAGTGCCATAAGAATGCTAATCACACACACACACACACACACACACACACACACACACACACACACACACACACACACACACACACACACACACACACACACACACACACACACACACACACACACACACACACACACACACACACACACACACACACGCGCGCGTGTGTGTGTGTATGTATATGTCCTCGCAGTAATTATATGCGCCGCTTTATCTGTGCCCCTTGCAAGCGCAGACGGACATAGATAGATAGATAGATAGATAGATAGATAGATAGATAGATAGATAGATAGATAGATAGATAGATAGATAGATAGATAGATAGATAGATAGATAGATAGATAGATAGATAGATAGATAGATAGATCTTTGCAGTACTGATGCTCCAAACAGTGACAGTGAGGGCCACGCCTTTCCGTTCGCGCTAGCCTAACACTCACCCCTGGGTCCGAGCTCGGCGGTCAGGGTCTTGGAGGCGCGCCGGAAGTGCTCCTCGCGCGTCACGTCCAGGTGTAGGACGCGCAGTGAGGCCGAGCAGAAGTCTCTGAGCATGGTGGCGCCCTCTGAGGACGGGTTGAGGCAACCCGCGAGCACCTGGAACCCCGCGGAATCCAGCCGCTTGGCCAGCTCGTGGCCGAAACCCGTGTCGCAACCTGCGAGCGGAGAAGGCACGTAGAGCAGTTACACATCTGGAGCTGTGCGCCTCTACGTCAGGAACCGCTTAAATGCAAAGTGCATAGCGGCTGAAGGGAAAAGACGCAGCTAAGTATGTGTGGGACCTTGAAGCTTGTTCTCTTCTCGATGCCACGAGAAGGGAAATGCCTCGAGCGGCCAGTCGCACGGCCATTTTGCGTGCATTTGCAGGCTTCTTTCACGCTCGAAAAAACACTTTTATGTAGCACGTATTGAGCAACTGGAAGCTGTATCGGGAGTTTTTCATGTCGCTCTACAATTTTCTCATTGACACTTTTGATCAAATTATAATATTTGAGAGGTGGGTTAATTAATTAAGACTAATTATGCAATCAGGTGGAATGCAAACAAAATAATGTCTCCAAGCGATGGCAAACAACGTTACCTTGGTTCTGTCCAGCTACGTGGCATTTGCATATTTTTTTTAAATCTTGGTGCATGATAGTTGGAACACCCTGTATATTAGCGGGAAAGGCGTTTGCAGAGGGTCACGTACAGGAACGCTTAAAATAACGCTCAAAACAACGATAGCTGAAACGACAGCGGCACGAGGACAACTACTACGAACGCCGACGACGGCATGACGACGATATTGACGGCGCACAGACTCATATGGAGCCTATAGCAGATACAGTTTGAAAAATTTGTAGAGGGACACTTAACGGAAAACTTGCAGTACCACTCTAAATAGCGATAGCTGAAATGGCAACCACACGAAAGACGATATTGACGGTGCACAGACTCAATATGGAGCCTATAGCAGATACAGTTTGAAAAATTTGTAGAGGGACACTTAACGGAAAACTTGCAGTACCACTCTAAATAGCGATAGCTGAAATGGCAACCACACGAAAGACGATATTGACGGTGCACAGACTCAATATGGAGCCTATAGCAGATACAGTTTGAAAAATTTGTAGAGGGACACTTAACGGAAAACTTGCAGTACCACTCTAAATAGCGATAGCTGAAATGGCAACCACACGAAAGACGATATTGACGGTGCACAGACTCAATATGGAGCCTATAGCAGATACAGTTTGAAAAATTTGTAGAGGGACACTTAACGGAAAACTTGCAGTACCACTCTAAACAGCGATAGCTGAAACGGCAACCACACGAAAGACGATATTGATGGCACACAGACTCAGTATGAAGCCTATAGCAGATACAGCTGGAAAAATTTGTAGAGGGACACTTAACGGAAAACTTGCAGTACCACTCTAAACGGCGATAGCTGAAACGGCAACCACACGAAAAACGATATTGACGGCACACAGACTCAGTATGGAGCCTATAGCAGATACAGCTGGAAAAATTTGTAAAGGGACCCTTAACGGAAAACTTGCAGTACCACTCTAAACGGCGATAGTTGAAACGGCAACTACACGAAAGACGATATTGACGGCACACAGACTCAGTATGGAGCCTATAGCAGATACAGCTGGAAAAATTTGTAGAGGGACACTTAACGGAAAACTTGCAGTACCACTCTAAACGGCGATAGCTGAAACGGCAACCACACGAAAAACGATATTGACGGCACACAGACTCAGTATGAAGCCTATAGCAGATACAGCTGGAAAAATTTGTAAAGGGACCCTTAACGGAAAACTTGCAGTACCACTCTAAACGGCGATAGTTGAAACGGCAACTACACGAAAGACGATATTGATGGCACACAGACTCAGTATGAAGCCTATAGCAGATACAGCTGGAAAAATTTGTAGAGGGACACTTAACGGAAAACTTGCAGTACCACTCTAAACGGCGATAGCTGAAACGGCAACCACACGAAAAACGATATTGACGGCACACAGACTCAGTATGAAGCCTATAGCAGATACAGCTGGAAAAATTTGTAAAGGGACCCTTAACGGAAAACTTGCAGTACCACTCTAAACGGCGATAGTTGAAACGGCAACTACACGAAAGACGATATTGATGGCACACAGACTCAGTATGAAGCCTATAGCAGATACAGCTGGAAAAATTTGTAGAGGGACACTTAACGGAAAACTTGCAGTACCACTCTAAACGGCGATAGCTGAAACGGCAACCACACGAAAAACGATATTGACGGCACACAGACTCAGTATGAAGCCTATAGCAGATACAGCTGGAAAAATTTGTAAAGGGACCCTTAACGGAAAACTTGCAGTACCACTCTAAACGGCGATAGTTGAAACGGCAACTACACGAAAGACGATATTGACGGCACACAGACTCAGTATGGAGCCTATAGCAGATACAGTTTGAAAAATTTGTAGAGGGACACTTAACGGAAAACGTGCAGTACCACTCTAAACGGCGATAGCTGAAACGACAGCGACAAGAAAGGCGATATTGACAGCACAAAAACGGGGTTTGGAGTCAATGGAAGATACACCTGGCAAAATTTGTAAAGGGACCCTAAAGGAAACGCTTGAACTACAAGTCGAAGCTGCGATAGCTGACTCGACAGTGGAATTACTGCGGCACGACGGTGTAAGTTTTGTGCTCGGTATCGTACAAGGAAAAAAAAAGGAAAATTGAATGAGAGCGAAATGGGGCGCTCGCACGTAAATGACCGACCGTGGAACGCTTTGCGTCGGCTCACTCTCGAGCGTTTTCTCCTCCCTCGATGGATTCACGCATGCCTGCGACTCGAAGAAAAAAAAAGAAGAAAAACAAATACCAATATGTAAAAACGACACGGAAGCCATGCTTTGTTGAAGCAGCGTCGTGCAGGCTTCCCCGCAGCACAGCCGACCTCGATGAGCGGTCGTCGGAAGTGGCAACGACCGGGGCGCGCACCGTGTCACGCGAAAGCACTTTGTTCGAGAGTAAGGGTGCTGCCTTGAGAAGAAGCCGAAGCTGCAGGCGCCGTGGTTTTGCGGTTTCTCCCGCGTCGTTGCCCCACGGGCTGCCTGAAGTACAGGCAGACGTTATGAGGTGATGAGTTATTGTGTGCAAGATTTAGACGAGGAGCTGTGGGCAACAGTTAGGAAAGTTCATTTCTGTTAGACAAGCGTTCACAGACTTCTCTGAACGCCACGTTTGTAGACGTTCTGCAGGCAGTAGCCAACAAGAAGCGTGAAGCCAGTTGCCCACATGCAGTCAGTCAGTCAGTCGGGCGACCGCGGTTGATGGACATATATCCATGTAGCTATTGGACAGTGGACTTCCGCTAGCTATCGGGCTCAGCAAAATATTTAATTTTTTGTGGTCCCTTTAGTCGTGCGCCAGTGTTAATTGAACTATCTCTCACCTCCTTGTGCCAGTTTTATTTTTCCCTCGGCATTTTATTTTCCTTCTGACATTGTCCCAGACCCGCAGCTGCCAATAATACAACCTATTGTGTCGCGCGTTATATATTATCGATTTCCGGTTTTGTTATCTATCGTGTTGATTACCTCGACGGAACGAGCAGCGCCATGACTAAACCGCAGAATGTCTTTTATCATCCGGACTCGCTTTAGTGTCTTTATCGCTTCATATTGTCAAGATTGTGCTGCTTGACGCTCATGCGCGTATGACCAAGCCTCTTTGTTTTGCAGTTGGCGTTAGTGACCATAATACCAAAGCTCAGCGCCATTGAGGCCGTAACCTATAGGCCCAGCCTTGAAGTCGAATGCGTCGCTTTGAAGCTCGCGAATATTGGCGCGTTTGTCGAATGGTTCTTATTACTAACTGCCGTAAGCGTCAAACTATCTTAACGGCTAAGCCGTGTGTCTGTATATATGGGGGATTTACACATCGGTTACATAAGCTGGTGGACCTCGAGAAGCGCATCCTCAAGAAACGTCGTTTAGTAGGGCGGCGTTATACGGATGTGTTAAGATAGTGTTTCGTATATTTGTAAAAAAAATTCGAAATCGCAGGCCATAGGTGTGTTTCCTATACAGCTGCCGTAGAAAACACAAAGTCGTGTAAGTCATAGTTGTGAATTTCCTACAGAGTTGCTAGAAATTCACTTCCCCTCTCAAATGCAACAAAATTTCGCGCAAATCGTTCCAGTGATTGTCTCGGGAGAGAATTTCTACGTTTCACACGTATATGAATGGGGGGGGGGGGAACCGAAGTTGTGGCACCGAGCTTGAACCTTCCCGGTAACAGAACAGGAATTCACGTTTTCGGCGCGCACCCCGTGTCCCGCAATCTTTTGTAGTTGGCTGTGCATGGCGAGAAACTAAATTGGATGAAAAAAGAAAGTGAACTATGCATGACGTAAGCCGACGCGCGTTAAACACGGGACGATACGGTCTTCCGTACCAGCCCGTTCTTCCGTATCAGCCGTGGGTAAAACCTGCCCTTCTCGGTGACCAACGAATGACGCGTGGTATCACAACCGACGGATTTTACCGCGCAGAAACAAAAAAAAAAAGGAAAGAAAGAAGAAAAGCTCGAGACGGAATAAACTGAAAGCGCTCTCTAGGTCAATCGGCCACTGTTCGTTTATTTTACTCTTTTTCCCCCTTTCAGCTCCGCAATAGTTGCACCGTGAAGAGAAAGGCCCAGCGAAATCCTTCATTCGCGTGACTAACCCTTCCGTCAAAGGCTTGCGGCCTGTCTAACTGTGGGCGTCGTCGTGTCGGGGTAGACTTGGCGCATTCGCTTGAGTGACGCGTCTGAGTCTGCGCGGGGTACGACGGCCGGGAGTGACGTTAAAGGGTATACAGAAAAAAAAAAACGAGTAATGGCTGCCGACTAGGTGTTGCGTCTAAAAGCCTCGGTCGTCCAAGGTTGTTTTCCGGCAGGTAAATTAAAGAAAAATTACAATAAATAAAGGGAGGGGGGGGGGAAGGTCAAGAATGCAAGCAGAAAGGAATGTAAGAAAAACAAGATAACTGAAAAAGAAAGAAATGAGAGAACCGTTTAAGAAATAAAGGGGGGAAAAACTGTTAAATGTTTCGTTTGGTCTTTCGACAGAATGAAATCTGGGAAGACGTAAAAACATAAAGAAAAAAAGAAAAAAAAAGAAGGTGCAACTAACTCAAGAAAGAATTAAACGAGGAAAGAGAGAAATATTTAAAGAAAGGAGAACAATCGAAATGAACAAAAGTGCGAGAAGGGCTGAAATATTCGACAATAAAGTACTGAGCTAAATAAGAATGAAAGAAAGAAAGAGAGAGAGAGAGAAATCAGGCAAGCACGCGACGGCGCCAATAAACGAATTAAGAATGGAGCGCTTTATAACCTTGGCTGTCGTCCGTCGGGGAAACAATGTGTTGACGGCGTGCTAGCCTTTTTCTTTTCTTTAGTCAGGAATAGTTGATGCCGGAGGCGCAGGGAACCGGTCATCCGGGCGAACGGAATACACGCTCGAGAAGGAAGTGCGTCGTTGAAAAGACGCCGGTCCCGCTCGAAGAATAACGATGCGGTTGAAAGGGATCACCCCTGGGGAGGATCGAAAGACAAATTACGATAAAAAAGAGGGGGACGACGTGCTGATGTAGGAGCTATTTATTCTCCGCCACCGCGGTGGGCTGTTATTGTGCGTCTCGTCAAAAAAGTGACGGAGCGCGGACATTTTGAACGCGGTTGTTTCGTAAACGGAAGATCCTTGCGCGTGTGTCAGCTTTGCCAGTCTGTAGCTTGCCTTACTCGTTTATATTGGGCGTATATATAAAAAAAGAAAGAAACAAAAGGGGGCGTAGACCAGCGGTGATATACAGAATTTCGAGGAGTACACGGGAATCTCCGTGTATACTTCACAGCGAGCGGTGTGGGACATGTCGCCCGCGGTGTGCCTCATAACCCGACAGATCGTTGTTCTGCCAACTAAAACGACGTAATTTAATTTATTTAATTTTTTACGGCGTTTGTGATGGCTCAGCTGCTTCTATTTGGAAGGTATACACGTAATCAACCGGTGTCGATCTGCCCGCAAGCCAATGACCCGATCAATAAATTTAGGGATATCTGCAGCGTTGACCAAACTTTCGACCTCTGTGGGAAAGTCTTCATAAAGGATTTGTCCTACTGTTCGCACTAGCTCAAACTATATATATATATATATATATATATATATATATATATATATATATATATATATATATATATATATATATATATATATATATAATTTGCTCCGGACCACCTCTACTAGTCGCACTTCGCTCCTCGAAGAGGCCAGACGTGTGTAGAACTCCTGAGCAACGTTTTGCAACGTATGTGGTGAACGTGGTTGAACACGTGGATCCGGGAACTCAAAGAGGCGCGACGTAATGCATTTCTCGCGCGTTTACCGCTAATTCCCCAGCAAATTTGTTTCTGTCAGTGATGTGAAAGAGCGTTATCTTGCATCTGTGGTCGCGCGGACGCTCTGTGTCGGGGTAATATGAACACAACGAATATTACACAACACCCCCCCCCCCCTCCACCTCTATTAAGAAAACCCATATGCCACGTAACTCCGATATCCAATGATCCGATATGAAACGTATAGGATTCCATATAAAAACCCGTTTTTTTTTTTCGTATTTAATGAGATGTTATTTAATACAGGAGGTATGGGGAATACGGGGTTTTTTCAATAAATGTCGAATACTCGCTGCAAGGCAAATTTAGCGAATTCACTGGCTCAGCAGCATTAGTGAACGACAGCTCAGAAAAAGAAAAAGCAAAGAAAAAAAAGCAAGAACAGTACCGACCTTATAGCAACTGGAAAGAACGCCAGAATTTTCTGCATAAAAAGAAATATGAGATGCCACGATACCTTCAAATCAAGGGATATTGCAACAGTCGTTTTGTATCTGTGCTTGTTTTTGTTTTTTTCATTACAACTAATGTTGCTCTTACAGCAAGCTTCACCTGCCATCGTGAGACACGCACTTTTGCATACAGCCTCGCGTTCATCAGCAGCCCTGACATTTCTCGTTCTCGGAACGAGTGCGTGGCTTGGCGCGTGACGGGACACATCGCGACGTTCGTTAATTTGAATAATTTCCTGTCTTACGGTGCTACAAATCGTCACGCTTTGACGAGTGCTTCGAGTCAAGCTTCGCGCTTTTCTCGCGCTCTGCTTTCAAGCCTAACTCTATACTATAGCCTCTGGCTAACTTAAGCTTACTAGACGTAACAACGCGGACAGTTTTTCTCGCGCTCTGCTTTGAAGCCTAACTCTTATATTATAGCCTCTGCCTAACCTAAGCTTACTAGACGTAACAACGCGGACAGTTTTTCTCGCCCTCTGCTTTGAAGTCTAACTCTATACTATAGCCTCTTGCTAACCCAAGCTTACTAGACGTAACAACGCGGACAGTTTTTCTCGCGCTCTGCTTTCAAGCCTAACTCTATACTATAGCCTCTGGCTAACCTAAGCTTACTAGACGTAACAACGCAGACAGTTTTTCTCGCGCTCTGCTTTGAAGCCTAACTCTATACTATTGCCTCTGGCTAACCTAAGCTTACTATAGATGTAACAACGCGGGCAGTTTTTCTCGCGCTCTGCTTTGAAGCCTAACTCTATACTATAGCCTCTGGCTAACCTAAGCTTACTAGACGTAACAACGCGGACAGTTTTTCTCGCGCTCTGCTTTGAAGCCTAACTCTATACTATAGCCTCTGGCTAACCTAAGCTTACTAGACGTAACAACGTGGACAGTTTTTCTCGCGCTCTGCTTTCAGGCCTAACTCTATACTATAGCCTCTGCCTAACCTAAGCTTACTAGACGTAACAACGCGGACAGTTCTTCTCGCGCTCTGCTTTGAAGCCTAACTCTATATTATAGCCTCTGGCTAACCTAAGCTTACTAGACGTAACAACGCGGACAGTTTTTCTCGCGCTCTGCTTTGAAACCTAACTCTATACTATAGCCTCTGGCTAACCTAAGCTTACTAGACGTAACAACGCGGACAGTTTTTCTCGCGCTCTGCTTTGAAGCCTAACTCTATACTATAGCCTCTGGCTAACCTAAGCTTACTAGACGTAACGACGCGGGCAGTTTTTCTCGCGCTCTGCTTTCAAGCCTAACTCTATACTATAGCCTCTGGCTAACCTAAGCTTACTAGACGTAACGACGCGGACAGTTTTTCTCGCGCTCTGCTTTCAAGCCTAACTATATACTATAGCCTCTGCCTAACCTAAGCTTACTAGACGTAACAACGCGGACGGTTTTTCTCGCGCTCTGCTTTCAAGCCTAACTCTATACTATAGCCTCTGGCTAACCTAAGCTTACTAGACGTAACAACGCGGACAGTTTTTCTCGCGCTCTGCTTTCAAGCCTAACTCTATACTATAGCCTCTGGCTAACCTAAGCTTACTAGACGTAACAACGCGGACAGTTTTTCTCGCGCTCTGCTTTCAAGCCTAACTCTATACTATAGCCTCTGGCTAACCTAAGCTTACTAGACGTAACAACGCGGACAGTTTTTCTCGCGCTCTGCTTTGAAGCCTAACTCTATACTATAGCCTCTGGCTAACCTAAGCTTATCTAGACGAAACAACGCGCGGACGGATCTCCCACATACGTTTTACGAGACGAAGGGTCTTGCTTCTGTTCCTCACAATTGGGAAACCCCGGTAGCGTGGTTTGAGGCCACATCGCCGTCGGTGTAGCGGGTGGCACGCAACGCCGGGAGTCGGTATCTAGGAAGGCTTGTGGCTGGAAAGCCCGAGATTCTGCGCTCGGTCGAGCCGCATTAGAAATGCGTAACGCGTAGTAATAACGCTGAAATTATGGATCCCGTGAAGCTGCGCTATCGGCAAAGTCTCGCGACGGCAACCGTCAAGGTCACGTCTTTCTTTCAAGGATACCGCGTCGCTACAGCGGAATCGTGGTTAAGGACAAAACTAACAATAAAGTGTGACGGACTGTCTTAATTCTTTTGTTTTCCAGAACAAAGCGTTTGTCATCACGTAATGACGTCTAATCAGTAGCCAGTTAGCGAGCTGTTTTTCTCTGGTTGGACAATAATTATACCCCGTGGTGGGCGTTCGTCGCAAAGGTGGAGCCTTTCGAGTAAACTATTTTGCGGCAGTCAAATTTTGATGGGGGGTTAGGTGTAAAAAATATGAAACAAGAAAACAAAGTTAGGGTACCGCGCTTTTGACGCATGTAATGGTGTACTGCCGGTGGTCAGAATACGGAGACCAACACTATGTGGCATCTTTCGGAGCCCTTGTTGCACTTATAACGTCAATCAATCAATCAATCAATCAATCAATCAATCAATCAATCAATCAATCAATCAATCAATCAATCGAACGTTAAAACAAATATAACATATAATTAAGAAATATTTGTAAAATTGATTAAGACTAGCCTGTAATTAGCGCATGTGTGCAATGGCGTAATGTATTTGAGCTGTCTAAACTTCATCGCTTATTCGAGAGCTTGAATTCATGCGCTAATAAAGTTTGTTGCCAGAGGCTAGCTCATTTTGCAGGTTGGCACCACGTGAGCGGGATTTTTTAACCATTTCGTTCAGGACACGGCAAAATAAAGCACAGGGGGATTTCGTATTGCACACTACTCGTTTGCATGACATACATTCACGTCGTTTCTCGCGCCAAGTGTCGACTTATACACTCGGGGCAGCTTATTTCCCGAGTCGGGCGCAGTCTATAGGCTACAGGGCAAGCCGGCTTTGGTTTAATTTTGTCTAATTGTAGCCCCTTAACGAACATCTGTCGTAATGGACGAATGACTGCGCATTAATTCCGTTGACCCTATCGGTGTGCGGTCGCCGCAGCCAGGAGTCGAACGCAAAACTTGGGTGGTCTATAGACTGTCAATGAACTTCTTTGAGACTGCTTAAATTAGCCTTTTCGTGGTATTTTGAGGACTTGTTCGTTTGGATGTAAAAGTCATACTCTCTATCGACAAAAGTCACTAGCAAAGGTCGAGTTTCCTCGGTCTCTTGTATAGTCTAGATACTACCGAGCATGTTATTCGAACAAAGTTTATAGGCGCATTAGTTGGAAATCGTGGGAAACGGTAACTTAGAAAACCCTTTATGGACAATGTGGTACCCGTTTGTTTACATTTTGTCGCCTTCAGTACACTTTTTGTAGAGATACAACTGGATGTCATGCGTGATTTTTGCGTTGGCTACGTCAATACGTCTACAGGCTGTTTTTTGTAGCCAAACAATAGACTTTCTCGAAAGACGTCTACAGACTCTCTTAAGGGTGCCCAAATATTTTATTTTTCTTGTGGCTGTGCGCTGCACAGTCGAACTCCATGGTCATAAACCATACGCAGCAAATGCTTCAAGCTTGGCACGACGAAGTTCACGAAATCGAACAAAGTCAAACAATGAAGTCGAAGTCAATACGTCTGCAGGCTATTTTTCGCAGACAAACAGTAGACTTCCCCGAGAAACGTCCACAGACTCTCTTAAGAGTCATTTTTTTTTTCATTCTGCTGTGGCTGCGTGCTGCGCCATGGAACTGCATGAGCATTGAACCATGTGCAGCGAAAGCTTCGATCTTGGCGCATCGAAGTGCAACCGCAATCTGCCGTCTCCTTTTCGTTCCTCAAGAAATACGACGTGATCAAGTTGCACGCCTCGCAACATGTCCTGCGCATACATGACACCTTGAAACATCCTGTTTGGAATTCCGTTCCGGCCCCTTTTTCCTCACCCATCCGTCGCTGGCCCGCAGATATTAGCGCCGGAAGCGCCGGCACGCTTCTGCCGTGAAGCATCCGCTAACCTTGTCTCTTTGTTCTTTACTTATTTTACCTCCTCTTCAACGTGGCGCATCTTGCGGTATACAATGGAACGAAGGAAGAGCTCGCATCGCGTTGTCTGCATATTCTTAAAAGTTATTTCTTCCTCGTTTTCTCGCTCTCACCTTCGCTCCTGTTTTGATACAAGCTCCGAGAACTGCGCCTCAACGTTCCATATAGTTTCCGCCTTGCTCCGCGCGGGATCGAATCTCGATCGACTGAGAGAGTCCTTCGACGTTTCGCGGACCGACAGCGGAATACCGCGGGATGTCGGAGATAGACAACGCGGGCTAAACAACGATACTTTTTTTTTTTTTTGCCGAGAAAAGCATTTCAGTTTCCGTGGGGCGCTGGCCGATCCTAAGCCTTTCTTGTGATAAGAGCCCCAACGGAGCGACGGCCTCCGCGAAGTTTACCTGGGTATTCGGAATTCGCGAAAGATATATAAGCAACGGAAAATAAAACCGTTCAGTTCACTGTACTGGGTTTAATGTTCCAAATAAAACACCAGTACTACGAGGCATTGACTTCCACCACACTCGTTCATTTGTTTTTGTTTTTAACCAAAACCCAATGCTCAGTTTTAGAAGTCACGAAATACAGAAACAGTCGAACAGTGACACTTGGAACTAAAGGCAGCGCGAGAAAGAAGACACATACTTTATTTTCCTTGTTGATTCGGTTGGGTTGCCATGGGGCATACCTTCACGAGGGAGGGTATGGGGCCAAGCGCGTGAAAAAAACCAAGGAAACGTCTCTCAGCGTTTTCTTCACCGTCAACACGCACAAGGTCGACACCCCCCGCGGTACTATATTTAGTGGAGCGGTCACCTGGTAGTTCCAGATTAGCAAAATCTTCTTTTTTTTTTGCCACTTGAAATATTTAAACAACCCCTTTCGAGTGAAGAACTATGATGAAGTAATTAGTTTCTTGCTAATTACTAATAGAGTGTATACGGATTGGGTTTTCTGTTGACGTTTAGGGTTTATTCTATTCGATCCCGGACGACGAACTGTTCAAGACGGTCAGAGCAGGCATCGAAAAGGACGGCAACATTGCCTTTGTTAACAAAGCGCCGATCACTGTCGATAGTTTTATGACTTTATTAAAATTTTATTTCGAATCCGCGTTCATCTCATTTGAGAACGACATGTTTCTACAAAGAAAAGGGCGTTTGTATTAGTACTATGGTTGCTCCTGCTCTCTGCGACATTTTCTTAGCCTTTAATTTAGAGGTGTGCGAATAGTGATTTTTGAGACCGAATCGAATAGTGACAGAAGCGAGTCGAGTCCAACCGAATCAAAGGTCGAATAGTTTTCGCGTAGTTTTCGAATAATGAACAACCGTCATCACAATTGATATAGAACGATGTCCACGTCCCAGTATTCCTAAGGTTGGCAAGTTGCTGTCATTACACTGCACGCTATACGAAGCGTTGTTTATTAAAAGCACTAATGGACCATTAGGAGCAAGCAAATAGTTTATTCGCAGGTACAGTGCTCTTCAGTGAGT
Organism: Dermacentor variabilis; assembly: GCF_050947875.1. Taxonomy (NCBI): domain Eukaryota; kingdom Metazoa; phylum Arthropoda; class Arachnida; order Ixodida; family Ixodidae; genus Dermacentor; species Dermacentor variabilis. Next base: position 26,827,976 of record NC_134575.1, on the reverse strand, counting down.
ACGAATAATTGCTGTACAGCCTGTAAAGTATTGCTACCTGAGTGACGTAGCCAGCTGCACTACGAAATGCCTCGTATTTTACGTTTCTATATACTATGCCCACGCGGGTGCAAAAATTTACGTTGCTTTTGCTCCAATTCTATGTTTATTTGGCCGCAGTTGACGTTTTGAAATATTCGAGAAGCGTTCAAAAAATATTCGCATTTTCAAATAGTGACTTTTCGATTCGATGACCGAATCGAATTGGACACTATTCGATTCGTCGTTTGAAAGTTTCGAATGTCCGCACACCCCTGTAGCCTTTCTTGACGGTGAACTTGATCAAGCATTCGACGAAACCATTGTTCTTAAGGTTTCCGGATACGTTGACGATTTTTTAAAATTATTTTACAACCTACACTGATATGACGTGCGAGAATGCGGTAGATGACATTTCAAGTGTTTTCAACGGGCACGTGAGCACTGGTTTTTAAGCGTGAGACACCGGCAGACAATAAGCTGCGATTCGTGAAACCGCGCTCTCCCTATACCTACTGCCCTCCCTTGTGTAGGTGTCTTCTACCTCATTTTTTTTCTTTATTTCATTACCTTCATTTCCAAGTGTGTCTTACACACTAGGCCATGAAAAAGTGTTACTCGAGTTTAACGGTGACTTAGATGACTGTCACTTTAATTATGAGGTTTTACGTTCAACACAGTGTAACTATTAGAGGTGCAATAGTAAAGATGTCCGGATTAATTTTTACGAAATTTTAAAAAAATATTCTTGCGGCAACCATATGTAGAGCTTGTATAATGCTGTATGATCTTGTAATTCATATTGTGTGTTATTATAGATGTGTGGTATTTATTGCACTATTCAAAATCTTTACTTGACTATTCATTCATCCATATATGCATTTATTTTTGACAGTTGCAGATGCTTACACGTTTGACGATTTGTACTCCACTACGTGCAAGTATGCAATTATCAAAGTTGCGCGATTTGACTCTTTAGCTGCAAGCCTTAGGGCGCACGTTGAGATCGCTTGAAAAGAAGCTGGGTAATAATGCAGTCATTTAGGAAATACGCCACATAAAAAAATGGCCATTTAGAGACACGGAAACACTAGCGCCACTTTCAACTCAAGATTTGTTCCCGACGAACTGCGCAATATACAGGGTGATAATTTATAAGCTTTCCGGAATTTTTAAAAAATCGCCTGTCGCATGTAACGTAGTTGTAGTCGTCGAGCTGGTTTATCCAAATAGGCGGACCTTACTTTGAAGAGAAATCGAAAGACGTGCACATTCATCTAATTTTTCAAAATTAATTAACTTCTGAATTAATAACCTTACGGCACATGTTGGAATTTACTCATTGTAGCAGGTGAGCTTGAATGCTCATTCAGTTAGAATGAATTTCCATAATGACATCAATTTTGACGCCAGAATGACATTCTGACACCAGAATGACAAAAAATATACTGCTGTTCCACTTACATGTTAACAAAAACCAGCTTTTATGCATTGAAGCATAAAAGACACTGGAAAACGTCCATGTATTTCATCCGACACTGTCAGCGATATTTCGAAACTGGTGTCATCCTGAAGATTCAGTTCAAACGGATACTCTGGCAAACTCACCGGATCCAATTCGTAAACTGCAATGTGTGCCGTAAAGTAATTAATCGTGAAGTTAATTAGTTCATCTTCATTCATTTGATGAATACGTGTTTCGATTTCTCGTGTTAATAATGTTCCGCCTCATCGAATAATACAACTCAAGGACAAGAATCGTGCTATCAGCCGCAGGTGATATTGAAAAAAAAAATTCGGTAAACTTTAAAAAAGTTATTACCCCGTTTGTAACAACACGTAGCCAAGCAAACGAAGTGATAACTTAGCTACTCGAAAACGAAAGTTATTTATAACGCATCTCAATTAAAGGAAAACTGACGAACGCATCATTTTTCTTTTTAAGGTGTATGTGCCGTGCTTCGATTATCAGCCTGGTTGCCTGGCTACGATGCCCGTCGAAAACGTGAGCCTGGCTGAACTCAGGCGCACAGCCGCGTATATTGTGAAGCAATGTGTGCCTGACACTTCTGGCGTCAAAGCAGTCATGGCCACTTAGGTGCATTCACTATTCTGTAGCGCTTGTTTCGAAATATGCTTCCTCTAAGAGTGACATAAAAAATCGTAGGTGTTCCAGTTAACTTCCTCCCTAAGCACAAGACAAAAATCTGTCTGGCACTTCATAACTAAAGCACCGATTAGGCATTTTGTAGCACATTTGTAGGGCGCATGTATCTCGACAGTGCCAGCCTCGGAATTACTGCAGAACAGACTGAATTAAGCATTTCGCGAGACTGAAAGTGAATTAAGCATTTCCCGGGTTCGATTTTCGTAATGTCAGTCTGTGGCGCAAAGTTGAGCAAGTCCAGCGCTTAGACGTGGTAACTACCTGTCCGCGTGCAATGCACTTTCTCGTTCAAGTAATATCCGCTTAATCGGGTTTTTTTTTTACTTGCTGAAGAGGCCGATTCGTGTTACACGCCACAATTTGCTTTTTTTTATCCGTTCGAAATTAAACAATAAAGGCCGTGCGATCTTGCAGACGTCTACAAGACGTTTATTTGCAAAGCTATTGACCGGCACAATTAAGTCCGTTTTTGTTAAATGGCACATTGTAGCTAACATGAAGAACACTTCGTAAAGTCTGCGCCACGCAGACTGCACAGCCTGTAGCGTTTACGAAAAATCATGGCATGTGCTCTGTGGCTAAATATAGCCGCAGCAGTACTTGGAAAGGGCCGGCATGATATAGATCTCCCGCCATTTCGAATTACGTCAGCCGCTCGTAGACACTTATTGCAACACTATATGGTGGGTTATCCGCTCGATGCGCGGCAGCAGGATTGTTTGCAAGATCTCTGTATCTCATCTCCATGGTAATGAGTTAATTATCGTAATTGCTCTCGTAACGGTGCAAAGTATCGCCTACGGTCATCTTGCGAAACCGGGGTTTTATCAGCGGACTCGCCGGCGTTGCTACAGGCCGAGGCGATTAATTCGCGTACTACAAATAACACGTACGAAAATAACTTACAAAAAATAGCAAGAAGAAAAAAGGATCTAAGTATACATCCCCGGTGGAACTAATGAAATGCCAGTGTTTCATTGCCCCAAACTACGCAGAAAGAACTTACGGCAGGAGTTTCTTCTTTTTCAGCTTCTTAGTGACGACTGTCCACTTGACCACTTTCACTGTACAAGACCACTATTAGCGAGACGCGCGAGACATTATAATTAAATTACCTTTACCGATTACTCCGCTCGAACTGATGCACACAATTACTCGTTTTTTTTTCTCTCCCACACGAACCGTTGCTGAGTGGTACAGATGAAAAGTTCGAGTACAATGCCCTACACAGTGAGAACTAATTCACTGGAATATATTAATATTGATACGATTGATATGATAATATTAATACTATAATATATTGTTTCTTTGTCTTCTCGTGCTCGTGCGTTTGCGTGAATTTATACCGTCTCTGCAGAGACCACGAGCTTGCTGTACGTATCGAATGAATAAGAAAAAAATTCTCTTGTTTTGAGTGCAAAACCACAATCTGATTTTCAGGAACGTAGTAGGGGGGATTGGACTGGATTGGAAAAACTTTAATAAAAGTCCTGCAGGACGCACGTCAGCGCGCAGTGGGCGTCTCCCACGCAGGGACCGACAGGGAATACCTGGCGGCCGCTGCGCGAGCCTGCTGGACGGTCCATTGCTGGTCTTGTAGGAGCGGGCTTCTTAGGGTCTTCTCCCACTTGTCGGAGGTAGAGTCGGGCGGAGCGTTTCTGACTCCGGATTAATTTTGATCGCCTGTAGGGCTCTTTAACGCGTACACTCAATGCACGGTACACAGCGTTTTCTCCATTCCGCCCCCGCCACGCAAATGCGACCGCTAGCGATCGAACCCGCAACCTAAAGCTCAACAGCGCAGCGCTATGCACTGTGAAATAATTTACACTGCTAAAAGCGGGAAACGGTGTAAACGTGTGAAAGGGTGTAAATGTTGAAAGGGTTTAAACGTGTGAAAGGGTGTAAACTCACACCCTTAGGGTGTTGATTTATATAACTCATACACTAAGGGCGAGAGTTATAGACATTTATGCCCTTTCTCGCTTTTAAGGGTGTACATTATTTTGCACTGTAGCCGCCAGGCTACCGTGGCGACTGCAGTGAATAAATAAACAAATAGATTTTCGCGATTTTCGCCGGAATTTGTGTTGTAACCTTCCATAGGCCTACGCATGCCACCAATTTCTGTTTTTCCAGGTCACAATGGACAGCATAGGCAGCGGATGCTGCACTACTAAAATCTCATTTTGACTGGGTGTCAAAGTAGCCAACTTCGGAGAAAATCGGTAGTAGCGTCGTGAAAGGAGATTGATCTGCCAGGCTGTTGTTGAAGTGCTGTTTCAGACATTATTAATCATTCTGAGAAACTATTAGGCAAGGAAGAAAGTATTAGAAGTTTTCGCTGTGGAGAGCACTCGCTTGCATCGTTAAAGGCGGCACTCGAGGTTCGTATTCAATCCTGCGAAGAGTTTTGTGTGGGTGCTAAAAGACGACAGAAAAAATAAAAGAAAAGAACGCCTGCAGGCTTCTCTTCACGAAAGCCTGCCTTTTTTTTTTTTTAGAACTACGGCTTTTGCGAGAAGAGACGCATCCAGACATTTCTTGGGGAAATGCGTGTTAGAAATATCGCTATAGACATCATCGTATAATCGTGCGCAGGCTGAGGCCAATAGGCCTTTTTTTTTTCATCGTAACTTTAGTTCTTCAAGTGGCTAAATTTAAATATGAGTAATATAAGACAAGCGAAAAAGATTTCGCTGTTGCATAGAGGCCACCTAGAAGCGCACATTATTCGGGCTCTTCTGGGAAAATATTAATACACATAAACCGAGTTTGAAAAAAAAAGAAAAATGAAACATAATCCTACGCTTGTTTTCGCGCACGACTACCCCAAAACTAAGCAGAAGCATTGCTTTGTGATAGCAAAGCAAAATAAATATGTAAATTTCTGAACTTACTGATATATTCTCTACACATGGAGCCCGTCTACTCACAAAAACGTCTCACGCTTGAATTGTTCGTAAGATAAAATTTTAAGCCAATCCCGATGCCGGACATGTCATTAGCGAAGCTAGCTGGCCCGATGGCAGAGAACACTTACGAACGAAAAGTTTTGCGAATTCGGCCCCCGAAGGCATAATTTTGCATATGTCCATGCAACCCTGGAACTCACCCGTAATGAAGACGGCTTTCTTGGCCCCATCTTTGGTCTGTGCTTTGTTGCTTTTCTTCGTGGAGCCGTTCTTGCCGGGTGAAGGCTTGCCGTTCTCTTCTGCGACCATGGCAGCGGCGGAGTTGGAAAGTTCGGTTCAAGAGGTAGACAGTCGAGAAACTGGTCACTCCATCAGCCTGTCGGAGCGAAGGGGGAAAGACAGAGGCCTCACAAAGTCAGTGACGGAAGTTCGCGTCGTCTGCTCATATGGTGCACCCAATGCCCGAAAAGTTCCGCGTTTGTATGCACCCCGCCTTGTATCTGTGACGTGCCGGTGACACCGACAACAAGGGAAGTGCGCGCAGTGGTCTTAACGAAGTGGCCAACTGGACAACGGGAAGCGAAACGGCCTTTCTTCTTTCGGAGCGGCAACTTCGCACTCGATCGCTACAAAAGTCCCTGGAACATGCGACGAGCGGCACTGTGCAGTTGCATTGGCGTCAATGATTAGATCAAGAGACCCGCTCGGTTATCTCAGTCGGAATTCCGGTCCCACACTGCAAGCTCTTCATACGTAAACGCAGCGCTAGGTAAGCTACCCGAACGCACACTTCCGTCGCAGAGTGGTCAGGAGTCGAGCGTCTGCCTCGGATCTTCGTCCAGTAGAAGGAAGTTCCACGCTCCAGTCGTCGCCGCTGAGCCTTTTCTTTTGTAGTAAGCTTAGGAAGCTAAGGTCTTTGCCGAGGCTGCAAGGCTCCGTCGTATTTAGTCTTGAGTAAGCTTGAACCTTCGGAAAGCTTGAGGCAAGCTTGACGTACCAAAACACTTCACCTATGCTTCAACACTCTGTCATCGGGTTCAGTCTTGGGAAAGCTTAAGTTGTGAGAACATTTGAGGCCGCTGTGTAGACGATGAACGAATCTCTGAACTTTGCCAAGATTGCCAAGATCTGCACCAGTCTTGAATCTTGAGGAAGCTTCAGGCAGTCTTGAGGAGGCCGAGAGGCTTGCAAAGGTTGCAGGACTCTGTCGTCTGCCTCAGCCCTGACGTATCTTCAGGCGGCCTTGAGTAAGTATGGCTTTTCCAACGTCACGAGGCTCTGTCACCTGCTTAATAAAGACAAACTTTCACCGCCGGTTATAACGCGTCAGCCGCTTATGAAGCGCATAAGCAGTCGGTTCCCAATAGACAGTCTTGTTTCTTTCGGTCATGCGGTGCGTGGTCAGCCGGGAAAACTCCCAGAGAGTCGTCGCCGTCGCCTATGTTGCAGTAGTGCTCGAAGAAGTCACGCTTGCCAATAACAACGCACGAAGTCCTTGGAAGCGTCCAGATGCGTGGGGGAGTGAAGTCCAGGAAGAAGTTTCGAGACAGCGCGCCTTCCCAATGTTGCACGTCTGTTTCGAGCGGGGAGGCGAACTGTTAGCGGGTTCTGGGCACGCTGTCGCCTCGAATCACACGCTTGAGGCACGTCTGGATCTCGACCGTCCGCACCGGTCGCCCCCACAAGGTCTGCGGCGACCCTTTCTTCTTTGTCGTCCGCTGCCTCGCCGCCTGCTTTGTGGCCGCGGGCGCTTGCCTCGCCCATGGGTGGTTGGCGGTGGGGGGAGCGGTCCGGGGAGAGGGGCACGTCGTCGCCCCGGCGGTAGCTTCCTTTTCCCCTTCGAAACGCCGAGGGTCGGGCCTTCCCCTGGGTTGACGGTGACGGCGTCGCAGTCTTGACTTGTGCAGCTGCTCTCTCTCTCTCTTTTACGTCTCTCTCTCTCTCCTCGCTCACGTTGTCGTGCTGGTCTTCTTCGCTCGCTGGAACGGCGTCCTCACGTTCGATGCAGCACTCGCACAGACGCAAACGCGCGAGTTGCAACAAAAACCCGAGCACAGCAAAAATAAAGCTAGCTGGACGCCCCTGGAGAAACACCCCGCCGGCCTGGAGCCTGCCAAGAAGGTGTGAGGGTGATGATGACGACGGCGAATCCGTGCCTCGCCGTCTTTCTGTGGCGTGACGTGAGAGAGCGGATGAACGCTGCACTGTCCTTTATTTCTTAACTTCAACGTCCTTCTCTCTTTCTTTATTGTCTTTCTTTCTTTACTTGTTTATTTATTTCTAGCATATATAATACGGACTGTGGCATCTTGACGAGAAAATTGCGTTCTTGGGGCATCCCTCGCTTGACAAAAGATGCGAGAGAATGCGTAGCCGCTCCTCACACGAAGGACCGTATACAGAGTGCCGTGTGGGCTTACGCCGCGTTACCACTTTTGAAGAGACTCGCGAACGGTGGTCTCCGCAACGGGTAAACACGCAGGTCGTCCTTCGATGAAGTAGTTTCGAAAGGGGGGACCTTGTATTCTTTCTGTCGTCGTGTCGTTCTATCTTTGTAGACACTAAAAATTCTTGGCAGCGCAATCGCAATGTTTTCTTTTTCTGTTATTCTTATGCATAAACACTTCCGCTACAGATAATAAAGAAATACAAGAGGGAAACCACCTTAACTTATCGATATGTGGTTTCTGTTTCTTTCTTTCTTTTTTTTTTAGGAGGCCGCCATTTCGTACATTTCAGGCCGCTGGATGCCGACGGAGCTGCGCTGTTTTGTCGAACAAACTTCAATCCGTGGCTGTCAGTGAGTAAGCAGGCATATAACCCTGTCCAGTATGCTTCTTCTTTCGAAAAAAAAAAAAAAGCTCCGAAGCCGCGTACCTGCTTAACTATTTTTAATGCAATAGCATTATGCACAAGCACTCACCTGCCTTCGTTGTTGGTGTCGACGCAAGATACAGCTGATCGACCCCAAAGGCCAGTGAACGATCGCAGGCGTTGGATGAGCCGATCTTGTTATACCAGTGCAAGACGAGTTTTTCTTCCAAGCGATTTCACGGCGGTTTGTCTTACACGGCCCTAATCCTGAAGCCTGCGTAATGGAAGGCGTTCGAGCTGATCTTGATATTGCGTGTCGCACTTCTATCGTTTCAGCGTGAGGTTGAAGCTGGTGACTATGTTCTCCTGCTATCGTTACTGCTTTATTTAGAAAGCCAATGCTTCTCGCCATTCCACCACGACGGTTTCGCGTGTATACTATACTTCCGCAGACCTTAAGAACGCTTCTTTAGGGCTCGTTCATAACGAAAAGGTATCGTACCTTGCGGTTGCCGGGAGATACCACCGGTGGACCGGTCTGCTTTCTTCGCATACACTAGCCCCGTGAGAGGGTGATTTGAAGAGCGATCGAGGGCGTGACCTTCTCGCAGGGCTCTCTATAGATGAAGTTGGTCCGAGCTGGCGCGACCATAAGATTTGCGCCGTTAAGGCAATCGTTCTCGCGCGTGTCACGTGATGGGCAAGTCGTGCCGGAAACACACCCGCGTGCCCGCGGTCACTGCGCTTAGTTTCGTACTACCGGGGGATCCATTGTTGAGTGAGCGGTCCGGCCTGCGGACCTTTGGCCGGGTCATCGCGTGTACGCTAATCTTGCCCCGATAACATCCGCTGGTGCGTGAACGTAATCGTACCTGACATAGCGCATTGACCTTGTTGACAAAAGGGTGCAACGAGACGCGAGTCCACGGGTAATTAACGACGGAGAAGTGCCGTCGTGATCGTTTGACGAATGGATCGCCTAGTCATTCCGTCAAACGGATATATGCCGACGTCTTCGACGTATTTCTCTGTGAAATTCCGTATCATAGCACCGCGTATCAGCACCGTGTCAGCAAATTCGCTTGCGTGGACAAGATTACTCTTACGTGTATATGCGTATACAGTGCGCATCCGCATATTGGACAACGTGTATATAGTATCTCATTGTACCATAACATAATCACCCGTCACCTACCTTTCCCTGTATTTCCCACTTCCCCTTTCCCCAGTGAGGAGTATAGGAGGCTAGAGACACGCTCTCCAGGCCGACCTCTCCTCTTTTCTCTTCATTAAAATCTACTCCTCCTCGCTTGCACTAGAGCGGGCACAATTCGAGAAAATGAGGGTGCTTGAAACACCCGAAACATCGTATAACAGATGAATCTCGTACTAGAATGCGCTAACTTATCTGGAAACATTGCCAGTACGTTGTAAGGCTTAAAGTAAGCCCACGAATGTGGGCTGACGTCCTCAGTGCATACACTGAGGACTGATAGGATCCTCAATGCGGGTACGTTCATTACAGAGAACATAGAGACAGTAAAACCAAACATGTCAGCGCCGCGGAATAACTCGGCTGAGCATAAAGTGTGACAATGAGAGGGAATGATCATTTTCAAAGTCACAATTATGCCTAATATTTACTTAGCGTATACGCGTCGACAATTGCAACACTGTCGGCCCAGTTTCTTCGAACACCTTGGCTATTGCGCCAGTCTTCGTTTACGCTAACAATGCAAAGAACAGGTTAACTTTGTTCCGTTCTTTCTGTCCTTTTTTTTTTTTTTTTGAGCACCTGCATCGAAATTCCGCCTTATAATTTAGTGCATGCGACCGGATACACTCGCATTTTGTGCGTGTATACATATATATAGTTCACAAATGCTCCGGGCTGTAATCAAATGAAAGCTTAATTGCGGAAGCCTCTAGCTTTGCTATCTTTGTCGCAAATTGCAGCTCGGCATATGCGGCATATTCCCTACAGGTTCATTGCATGTATGTCGCACCTGGAGTTGTGTTATGCGCTATCTTATCGCTTCAAAATATGTGATTGTGTCTGACGGGGACACTAAACCCCGTATGTGCGTGATTGTTTCTGACAAAGGCGTCGTAACAAAAAAAAAATTCCTTGATATCATCGGATGCTGTGTTGAAGAGCAATAACTAAGCGGCTCGTGCGACATGCACTAACAACAGTTCGTGTGGCGTACAATTAGAGGGGGCTTTCTAATCAATAAATTATCATGCAAACGTTGGCGAATGACAGGCCTAAATATAGTGCGACCGACGCCCAAGCCGTGGTCATGATATTATTTGTTTTTGTTATTTTCTCGCAGCAACTTATGTGCCATAATCTGTTGTAACTTGGTTATCTATGCCCACCGCTCTCATTACTCTTAAAGTAATAAAAATTAAAACGTAGTTCAATAGCTAGCTGTTTTGTCGAATGGGGAACAAGATAATGAGAACAGTCTAGACGAAGAACTGTCGCTTAAGGTCGCAGCTTTACTAACGAAATCGCGCATTTAGCGATAATCGTGCACAGATGGATCTATAAAAATTGTATGTTTGATGTTCATTCCTTTCTATTACAGAGACGGAAATGATAGGAACAGACTGCTAGGACTAGCAAAGTCCCGCGCTGCTCTTGGTGTCCCTATACGTCAATGTATGCAGTCACCAGACTTGTGCGTAACGAACTACACGTAATTGTATAACACTGTAATCAATCACGTTTTCTGTTAATTTTGTAATTTCTCGGTTACTTTGTACATTTAGTAGCGCTCGGTTTAATTCAATTACTTTTTTATCAACCAATTACATGTGGCCAGTTACATTTTCTGACGAAACAAGCTGTAACAGGTGACGCAGCTTTGAGTACTTTAGTTTTGCGGGAACGACAATGTCGAAAGGGGTGAAAATAATTACATGAGTTTCCCCCTTCGCACAATCAGAGTCAAGCAGCTACGCCTCGACCACCTGAACATGGCAGGCTCGCAGATTTGCGCACCCTTCTTGAATGTACGACCTCTGAGCTGTTCTTTTATAATAAATTTAACTGTCCTGTGCTCATGAATTTTCTGGAAGCACTTTTGTGCTGCCTTCATAGGCGGTAAAAGCTGCTACTCAATTCTTCGCTTAGGGCAGTCTATGACGACTCTAATATAAACAGAAGCCCTAGGACGTTAAACGCATACGTTTCGATCAGTTTGATACCCGGGGGTTCTATTTAAGCGTTAACAATGTTTCTTTTTTTTTAAATCGCCTGTGGCACATATCTCAAATCTGTTTACTAATATGGTTCGCTCAAAGAGGAGACTTTACTCAGACTAAAAAATCAGAATGTATGATTGGCTAATTACCAAGATCTGACTAATAAACTTTTCAGCTAAATACTTTAGGACCCATATTGCAATGCGCGAATTGAAGCCAGTGATTTCACAAGGCACCCTCACTCGGAATGAATTATGTAACCAGCACCAGTTTTTAGATATGGGCAGTAAAAATTGCAGTAAGAATGCACTGTCGTTTCACGCACTTCAACAAAACTTTTTTTGACGTCGTCATCATCATCATTATCAGCCTGGCCTACGCCCACTGCAGGGCAAAGGCCTCTCCCATACTTCTCCAAGTACCCTGGTATCATGTACTAATTGTGGCCATGTTGTCCCTGCAAACTTCTTAATCTCATCCGCCCACCTAACTTTCTGCCGTCCCTTGCTACGCTTCCCTTCCCTTGGAATCCAGTCCGTAACCCTTAATGACCATCGGTTATCTTCCCTCCTCGTTACATGCCCCACCCATGCCCCATTTCTTTTTCTTGATTTCAACTAAGATGTCACTAATTCGCGTTTGTTCCCTCACCCAATCTGCTCTCTTCTTATTCCCGTTAACGTTACACCCATCATTCCTTTCTGCATAGCTCGTTGCGTCGTCCTCAATTTAACTAGAACCCTTTTCGTAAGCCTCCAGGTTTCTGACCCGTAGGTGAGTACTGGTAAGACACAGCTGTTATACTTGAGGGATAATGTCAACCTGCTGTTCACGATCTAAGAATGCCTGCCAACGTTTGTAACGTATGGAAGCTCAAAAGTTAGGGGGACATTAATGCATTTCATCGCAAAATTTGGGAATGCGTATCTAGAAAGTGGTGTTAGCTTCAGAATTCGTTCCAAGCGGATATGACTTTCGAAGTTACCAGCCGCAATTAATAAATTGCAATACAAGCACACTAACTGGATAAGGTTAATTAGCAAGAATGATAATGAATCATATATTAATTTTTCTTTCTTCAGCAGACAATGTGCACCAGTGAGAGTATTCTATCTCAGGAATCAGAATCGTGCTACATATGGTGCGAGTTATTTTTAAAATTTCGGTCTAGAACAATTCTAAAATAATGACTCGGCATGTACGTGAGCCGCACACACCATTTCTTTTTTTTTTTGCTTTTTTAACACACGAACAGTGTTCTATGGCTGAATATTAGCAGCTTTATGTCAAATTACATTACAGCTATAGATTTTCCCACCATTTCAAGAAAAGCGAACGTTTGCTGGCGTCTGCTACGATTAGTCGCACAAGTCTATCAATGGCTAACGAGTAATGGACACCGGCAGGAGATCCACCAAATGTTGGCCGACAAATGGAAACGGCGCTTCTATATATCGCGGTGACCGCATCGGACGTAGATGCCGGAGAATCAACTATGGACGCTTCTTTATTTTTCAGTTTTGCACGGGCCCTATATCGGAAGTGTTTTTCGGAAGCCCCAGTTACAGTTAAGCGCGTTGCTTCACACAGGACCCAGAACCGAGCATCGCAGCATTGAGTCTTGAACCCCCGTATTGAACCCCACTCTTACATTTAAGCAAGGCGTTCGTAAACGTTACAACACAACTCTTCTCTCTCCAGCGCGCATGTTGAGGGGCTTTTCAGTGTCACAGCAGACGTCTTCGCTGATAGATGAACGAGGGAAGCTTGCCGAAGAAAATTTTGGACAACAATTCTTAGCGAAGATAAGCAACGTATGAAGCGCTGCAGCAGACTCTCTGAAAGTGCCAGGCCAACTCGTTGACGCAATATTGCGGAAAACAGGGAGAGAAGTAGCGTCAAAGTAAACGATTACTTCATTGTAATTGCCCAATTACATTCGTGAAGCTTCGATCGGTGACCATAATCAATTAAATTTAGAATGAAGTAGGGGTAATTGCAATCAGTTATATTTTTTCTGTACCGTGTACCAGTCTGATCGTCACTGGTATTTGTGTATTCCTGATAGATAGATGGATGGATAGCTAGATGGACAGACAGACAGACGGACGGACGGACAGACAGACAGACAGACAGACAGACAGACAGACAGACAGACAGACAGACAGACAGACAGACGGACGCACGGACGGACGGACGGATTTACCTATATATGCATGTCCAGCTGCCGGCCTGTATCTATCGATCTACCTATTTACCTGTCTATCCATAGCTAGATAGAAACTCCATCTATCTGTCTGCTTTACTATTTATCTGTATCTCTATCTGCCTGCTAATCTATCTATCTATCTATCTATCTATCTATCTATCTATCTATCTATCTATCTATCTATCTATCTATCTATCTATCTATCTATCTATCTATCTATCTGTTTGTGTAACCATGCACTTTCTGTATATCCGTAGGTGTATATTTATCATATGTAGTTATCTACATGCAGATAGAAAAACCATATATGTCTGCATATTTATCTAAATCTGTCTACATGCTTAGACAGTCAGGCAGGCAGATAGATAGGTGGCGATTCTATCTATAGAGAGAGATAAGTAGACGTGCAGACAGACAGACAAACAGGCACGTAAGAAAGCAGGTAGATAGACAAATAGATAAATGAATATACTGGTAGAGAGAGGGAGAAAATAATGCAGAGAAAGGCAGGGAGGTTAACCAGAGGTAGTTCCGGTTGGCTACCCTGCGCAGGGGGAAGGGTTAAGAGGGATAAAAAGAGAAACAGAGTGGAAGGGGGAGATAGAAAGAAAGGGAGACAAGCACGAACAAAGCGCGTACACTACAGAACGGTAGCGGGCGGCATTCTTAGAGTCTGTCGTGAAGCCCCGTAGACCGCAAGAACGTTAATAGCGCGAATAAGGCCTTCAACGCGGATGTTCTTTCGGAGCATTGGCCTAAAGCTTTTAGTTCTGAAAGTGGACGATTGTCCAGCTTGGCCAGTACCCTGCACATCACTTGTCTCTCAGCAGTGTATCGCGGGCAGACACAGATAATGTGTGCGAGCGTCTCGTCGATGTTACATGTGTCGCACGTGGGGCTGTCGGCCATTCCTATGAGGAAAGCAAATATACTGGTAATTCTAAACAATAAAGCGGATAAACATACAGTTAAATAGGCAGGTGATGAATGGGGATCTTATCGATAGATATACAGACAGGTCGGCAGGTAGATAGACGGACAGACTCTCAGCAGTCCCGCACAATCTCAATGTACTGCAACTCTAAGCAGAGTTATCAGCATTCGTTCTCGAAAGAAAACGGGAGTCTCGAGTAAAGCGCACAAAAGAATGACCATGAAATCGCCATCGCGGCCGTTTTCACTGCTTCCGTACGTACTGAGAGACCTCGGAGCAAAGAGGGGAAAAAAAAAAATAAAAAACAGGCACTGCCGTTAACACACGGTTTGCGAAAGCGCGCTTACGCCGTATACGTGACATTGCGCGCGTGACGGAATTACTCACGCCTTGACTCGCTCTAAGTACACTGCCGAGTCTTTGCAGCAGAAGCGCAGTAGTAGTTGTAGCAGCAGCAGTGGTAAGTGGCGATTTAGTGACGCGCGACCCTGGGAGGTTATAATGCGCCGAACGCGAGGTAAAATTGTGTCCATGCAATCCCGCGCCTGTTCGGTGGCGGACGCGTTTGTACACGAGAAGCCGTCGCAAGCCGTCACGATGCTCAGGACGTCCCACGTCTTGGTCGGCGCGCGTGTACGGCTGTTATTTGCAAGCGATCGAATCGTCGAGGTGAACGTACACTTGTCTGCTGCAGTCTTCCACCCGCAATTCAGAAAAAAGGGAAGTTAAGCTTTCGGCGTCGAGTCCGGCTTTCATGTGTGTTTTTTTTTTATTGGGGTATAAATAAATGGTTAGGTGCGAAGATCACTAGTCGACATTGTGCAGACGGATGGCGTGGACACTGAATACGCTGTTGAATCGCTGCTTTGCAGAAAGCAAGGAACGTGTTTCAACGAAAGAGGACTGATGACACGTGGGCTCCTGCTGCTATGTACGACACTACCACTAATACAAAAACAAAGAAAGAAAAGAAATGCCTTGTGTATATGGACATGTTTGTTTGCCTAGCTTTCCCCCCGTTCACGTGGGCAGGACTTCACAAGTGGTATATTTTGTTCAGCACGTCGTATCAGTTTAAATGCGACCCCCACCCCCTCTGCTAATTTCGTGGAACCGATCCAACCATGCAATGCTAATAAGTCTCATAGCGTAGGTTATAAAATAGATCTAAAATGCATTTAAAACATATAAATTTATCTGCGTATTATTGCAGGGAGGGGACACGGAGGGGGCCGGGTTGAGACAATATCATGATATAGTTATCTCGCAGCAACGGTGTGGCGCACCATTGGCTACGCCGATAGTGACGTCGTTCCTCTCTCGCAGCAGTCTCTCTCCGACTTCGCTATAGGCTCAAAAATGTCTCTCTGTGTTTAATTAAATGAAATGTGCGGCCCCAGTGTGGGATAACTACAGCGCCTAACCGAGTCATAAACGTTATGATTAACGCATTGGGAAACACAAATGCGCAACATAATTCAGAAATACTCTGGTCAACCCTGTGGATTAACACAGTGAATCGCTCACTACACCCCTCCATGGCGTTGACTAGGCGAAGCGCAATGTGTGGCATTTCAAATACGCAATGTGATAAACCTCAAGCCAGACGTGCGCGTAACCTCATTAATAAACACAAAGACGTAACCAATAGTTGAGAAAGACTTTAATAAACCGTCGGAATTAGCCCAGCGATAAACAGCGGGGCAGCGCATTCCAGCTTCGCTGCTTTACTCTGTATACGGGGCGCATGGGCGGTAATTTTTTTATTACTTTTGTTGCTGTAGCAATTATATATAGACTTCAGACGAATTTTCGCCGTCGCCGTCGCTGTGATGTTTCGTATAAAGTCCAAATGGGATGAGCATGAGCTGGCCGCGCGAGGAAAGACGTGCGAGGGTGAGCCGAGGACGGTGGCTTGACACGCGCCGACTTCCCGCGCGTCCATGTTAGAGGTCACGTGACCAAGCGTGCGCAAGGGGAGGAGAGCGCGCGTCTCCTCTTCTAGCCTGGCCGTGGCTGCACGTGACTTGTCACGCGGCTGAGCATGGCATATACGTGTCCAGCGCGCTGTATTATGTAGGTGATCTACGGCGGGTGCAATGGTAACGGGCCGGGCCTAGATGGCTGGTGGCGTCATGCGAGCTTTTCTTTTTGTTTTACCATCGAGCGCCTAGCGTTGGCGAAATGAGAAGCTGCGCGAAACGTCCGCTTCACGCTGCCGTCGCTCTTCACCACGCCAGCAGTGTGTCAGCGTGTGTGCTCGCGATCATTGAGAGAGGTCCGTTTATGTTTGTCTCTGCGCGTGTGATACCGCGCTTGCTGATTAGTGGGCGAATTTTCACTGCAATTCGCACGACCGGTGCGACTACGAACCTCACTTCGCGTAATTGTCTAATGCTTCGCTATCGCTGTCAATTCGTTCGCAGTTCGGGTGAAATTGCGACTATATTTTTTTCTAATGATTGTGTTGCTAGAATAAGCAGTATTTGAATTACATTCCTTGCAATGCCGCAGTAACAATAATATTATCACAGCATATTCGTGCGTAATCATGTTGTCCAGATCTTTCTCGCCTTTCCAATATATTTATATTCTGCGCAGAGTGCGTACAGTGAAAGAAAAAAAAACTTTAGTTTCAGCTCAGTGCTGCGTCGTCTCTTTTCTTACCCCGGGCCATCTACAACCTCTTTTCCCCGGTCCCGTATTTTCGCGCTGCTTTGACTCCGACATGCGAAATGAATGAGTTGCACCAGCCATGAGCTATCACGTTGCACTCCCACACGGATGAACGTGGTTTTCGTGTGTGCTTGATCACTTATCTCTCGAAGCGCACTTCCCGCCTCTTTATTCGCCACAACTTCTAAACAAAGGTCAATTGCCTTTTACCGACACGCCCACCTTCTATAGAGCGCTGAAAATGAAAGGAATTTGCAGCGAAACTCGATCACGAATACGAACGCAGCTATGTACTTGCGCTCATCCGCTCAGAATAAATGAGTGCACGCACTTAACGTCCCGTTTTGTCCTCGTTTTCTTTCGGTTTCTGATTTCTCGGAACGTCGGATAACACGTCTGAAGTTTGGAACCATTTCCCCTTTCTCTCTTTCTCTCGTTTCATCTGAACAGTGGAACGCATGACGCCGTGCGAAGATCACCATCCATCTGCGAAATCACATTACTTCATCGCACGCCTCCCGTCTGGCCACACTACATTATTGGGGCTTATCGAGTGATAGGACTTTCTCTTTGTTTGGAAATGTTTCTTTTCTATGCCGCAGATACATAAACGGGTGCCGACAGTGTCGCCCTTCTCTGTCCCTTCGCGCGCGACACAAACACAACGCAGCACAAACACCCGTCACACTTCATTTGACGTACTTTGCCCCGGTCGTCCCGCGTTCCACTCGCTCGTGATCCCATAGCGCATCACTTCGCTGGGCGGATTCGAACGACGCGGCCATTTGAAGACCGCCCCAACCGTGACGCCTCGTCACTCCCGTTCTTTGCGAAGGCAGCGCCTCCCCTCGGAAGAGACCTGAGCTGAGGCGACATTAATCTTGCGGCTCCAGTCGCTAGATGGCACTATTGTTTGCGAGAAGCGCAGCATCAATGAGAAAGAGGAGCTGTGTTCGGTCCCCCGATCGTCTGGAGTTTTGTTTGTTGGAGTTCTTTTTGTGATTGCGACGCTGACTGAACGAAGCTGAGAGCTACTCGGCATCGGATCGGTTATTTGTCGGTGATCCATGTTGGGGGCGTGCCTTGCAGATATATTTTTTTTTCGTTTGTACTGCACGTCTCGAGCAGGGGCGTCGGTTATTTATTCGGTCGGTCATCGCGCAAATAAGGACGGTGATGAAGTCGACCGTCCCGCCTTCCCAGCGTTCGAGACCTCAGTACATTGAGCATTGGGTACAGACCTCCCGTTGTTCATTACACGCACATCGGTCTTCGTAACCGCCGGCTTAGAGTTCGCTATCGCGTTCGTATAGTCCTTTCGTTGTTTCATCGCCTTCTAGCTGATTGAAGTAAACCAATCATGACGGAGGCAAAATATATATCTTAGGTCGGACGCAGTGGGAATTTCACTGCGAGAGGAGTTGCGCTTGCCACAGCCCACAAGATAACTCTTCTGGAGCTCACTGTTACTCGCAAAACTGTTCATTCGTCAATTGAAGGACGAAAATTAAAATTAAATTATGGGGTTTATTTAACGTGCCAAAAGCACTTCCTGATTATGAGGCACGCCGTAGAGGAGGACTCCGGAAATTTCGACCACCTGGGGATCGTTAACGTGCCCCTAAATCTAAGTACACGGGTGTTTTCCCATTTCGCCCCCCATCGAAATGCGGTCGCCGTGGTCGGGATTCGATACCGCAACCTCGTGCTCAGCAGCCCAACACCATAGCCACTGAGCAACCACGGCGGGGGGACGAAAATTAAACCAACCCAATGCGGAAGTGGAAAACCGGGACACCTAACTTAATTATTGTACAGTTTGTTGGTCGGCCGTGCCAAAGTTTCAACGAAAACTGCGACAGTACGAATCGGAAACAATGGCTCGTGATGGCGTACGAGGCGATCATTTGCCAAAAATCTGCCACAGGGTTAATGCGTTCAAAGCCCTTGATCCACGCGTCTCCGGCTTTTTAAAATCTTTTCTATCTTTCCTTTTGCTTTATTTTTTAACTGGTCGCCGGAAAACATCATGGAGGAGCTTCAAAGTTACATATACGTCGTACCACAAACAGCTAAAAACTTAACTAGCTGATCAATTCTAGAGGGCATGTTTTCCGCCGCTGTCTGCAACAACGATTTGCTTTCGTTTTACACTTCGCTATACCGGAGCTCTTCTTCTCTTTTTTAAATAGGAGTGGTATTAAATCACACCAAACTGTTGTTTTATGGCTACATCCACTGTAGAGTAAATTGTTAGACGTCCCAATCATTACATGCGATGTAGAATTACATACGTTCACTGTAAGAGCATTGCTAGCTGTTTCTTTGCATGGCGGTAAGTGTAGTCTTAACGTTGTTATTCCCTCACGCGAAACGCATGCGAATAAATCGCAAGTGTGACGTTGTCAAGCAGTTTTGGTTTACGTACGTTTACGAAAATGCCAAAGGTCTCTATAATATTCGCACTGGCCTGCAACGGATCTGCGCATTACTTATTGTTAGTCTCACGCAGAGTTCGGTTTGTACAAGACCACAAACATAATTGAAATTCCGGTTCGGCGTATTCTGGGTAAAACTAATTGTCCGCCCACACTTGTTGAGATCTGCGGAAAAATAAAAGATGTATTGAAGCGCACACGGCAGGCATTGCCGAGTCATGACCGGTAGCTTATACCGCTCTCTTTGAGAAGAAAAGCGCGCAGTCATTGCAATCTAGCGGTACAGTCGACTACCGCTAATTTGACATCTCTTAATTCAACGTTTCGCTTAATACGAACGCACTGGAAGGGCCCTGCGAGAAACCCTACATCGCTGTGGGCGAAAAACTCGTTTATTTCCAAGCTAATCTAATCTAACTCTTTAATCTAATCTAATCTAAATCTAAATCTAATCTCTTTGGTTATTTCGACCCCCACCGGGGTCCCCACATATGTGCAGCGGCTACTAAAAGCTTAAAAGCACAAGACATTATTTAGATGGTGCTGTTTCTTTTCTAGGCGATGTCGGTGACGGCAGCAACCTGTCCTGCAGTGATCATAACAACCTGCGCTGCACCCGGGGTGATGTCTGTTCCCCAGGATTTTGTCAGCACCGACGACAGTGCATGTTGAGGTCTGTGGGCTACTGCCCGAAGACATGATATGTATAGTAGTTGTAATATTGAAGTAACCTGTCCCCATCGACAGGCTACTTCGAGCAATAGAAAAGGTTTAAATTCGCTCATTGAGGTCGTTCGTTAATTCGACCTTTCGGATAACTCTTCCAAATCTTGTGATCCCGCAAGTATCTAGTTAACGGGAGTCGACTGTACTAACAAAGGGGGCAGATACTTGGAGGGTAACACGGAAGCTTGAGAAGTCGAGGACGGCGCAACGAACGATGAAATCGACGAGAAAAAAATTACCCGTCTTTGACAAGATGGGGGCAGACAGATGGGCCGACTAGTACAAGTCGCCATGGAGATGGGAACAGCCTGGGATAAATGTTTATAAGCAGGAGTAAAGGGCCCACTTTACCCCTGTTTTTACAACTTTTATCCCACGGAGTCTATGACAGAAAGGCAGCCTTAGTCCTGTCGTGAATGCGATATAAGCTGATGATGATGACGATGATGACGATGGTGATGGCCTGCTTAGGTGTACAGGAACTATCGACCTAAAGACTTCTCTCAAAGCGGTAATTACGTGAAACACATTCTTGGCGGTACTACTAGAGCAAGGACAAAGCGCGCGGAGCCAGAGCATCAACCACATGGCGCACATTTGCGGCGTCTCTGGCGTGACGCTGCGGCACCTACAATACATCATCATCATCATCAGCCTGGTTACGCCCACTGCAGGGCAAAGGCCTCTCCCATACTTCTCCAACAACCCCGGTCATGTACTAAATGTGGCCATGCCATGCCTGCAAACTTCTTCATCTCATCCGCCCACCTAACTTTCTGCCGCCCCCTGCTACGCTTCCCTTCCCTTGGGATCCAGTCCGTAACCCTTAATGACCTACAATACGCTGGCGGACAATTAGGTTCCTGCGGCAGTGAAGAGAAAGCTACAGGGGGCGGCGCTTCTCAACACGTGTTACTGCGCCAAGTAGTCCTGCAGAGTTAGAAGGCGTTTTAGGCTTGTTTGATGAGACAATGAATCAGTGTGGTTCCTTCCTCCCCCCCCCCCCCCCGCGAATGTGTTTCGCTTTTGCACAAACGTAGAATTTAACACTCAGTCTCTGTCTTATTATGCTGTTGTAAATGAGGTGTTCGTGTTTTCTGTTCTCCAGCACAAGCTAACGCGGATGAGAACGAGGGACTTTTTTTTTTCCTCTGGAGTGCTTTGCCTTCATATACGATATATAGCTTTTCCCTCCATTGCGGCAGAAAGTCAAGCCTTTCCATGCAAATGCTTGCATGCTGGCTCCCTTCATTTTACGCTCGGCAATGACCTGACTTGCACTATAGCGTTTCATCAACATTACAGGTGGTGGTGCAAACGCCGTGGTACGTATTCTGGTTCGTTGCGACAGCGCGATCACTGTGCGACGGCAGGTCAACGCCCCCTACGACGTGCTGTGCACGCCGCGTCGAAAATGCGTCCCATATACAAATACGCTTCTCCAGCCTCGGCCGTGTTCGGAGTTGCTGCCTATGGGCGCGCCGACTCCAAGCGAAGTCGCGCAGGAAGTCGGATAGAAAAAGAAGTCCGATTCGATCTCGTCAATTAAAAACAAAAACGAAGCGATTGAAACCAGTTACAACAGCAACAAGCGACGGCATCGATGACGAATTCTCTGTTTCGCCTGTTCGGCGTCTCGCGTTATAGATACACTAGCTTAACAAACTCACGACCCCAACAAAAATCTTTATCATGTAGCTTTCACTGTGCGTTTCTCCTTAAAATTGGTGCAAAAATACCAAGCGTGAGGCAAAGGTAACCAGAGTAGCTAGTGAGATAATGAAAGATATGCTTAAATAGCGCGCAACTGCACAGTTAGATTGCCCTGTGATATTTAGATTCTCTCAAAGTTGTGCGAAAGTAACCGTCTCCCGAGGCAAAGTCTTTCTACAGCCAGAATAATGCTCAATTCTGTTGCCCGAGTTCAGACTGTATCTGTATGTGCCCCGGGTACCTTTCATAAATTCGAGGCTGGCAATAATGCTTTTGCGCGGACGCTGTAATGAGCTTTGTTGTTGTTGTTGTTGTTGTTGTGTGTGGCAAAGCCAGTGTCAAGCAGACACCATTTGTTATTTCGTTTGCTTATCTGTTTTGTTTACATCAAGTATGATGTATTACATGTGCTGTACCTTACATTGTACTTTTCGTTCATACATTTGTAAGCGTGCCTACGGGTGAATAAATTTCCTTGCCAGCGAAAGTGGCATGCGTGAGCTAACCTCGAAGGCTTAAGCAGTTGAGGAGTCTTTGAACAGGAATATTAGGTTATTAAAGCGAAAGCTTTACAGGCCGCAAACTTGCGATTTCGCCGTGGCCGTGCTCCGAGGAGGCACATGACGTCACACCGCGTTCCTCGTCGTTGGCTTCGCCTCCGTTCGCTTCGCCAGCTGCGTCGCATGCCTAATAACATGTCGGAGGAGTGAAAAGGAGAGCTCGCGTGCGCCGCAGCCACAGTTGAGGCGGCAGTATGGACGGCGACAATTCTGATAAGCAGGAGGAGGCCTGGAGTCGACATCGGAACGAAATGAAGAGGAAACGAATCGCCCAGGAAACAGACGAACAGGGCGCCGAACGACTGGCTAAACGCCGCAACATGGCTAGACAACCAGACTAACCTGGACTTGCAAACAAGATTAACCGAGGCTAACCATGCTATGCCTTAGCTTTCGCTACGTATATCCTGGCATAGCCGAGCTAAGGCACTGCCAATTTTTTATGTATTCGCTTTCGCTACATTGGCACTTCCAGTGTTCTTTATAAAAAGAGCACAGAAAAGAAAGCGCGGAGAACTTCCGGGTGGAGTCGACAGGCCACATCTTCATTTCTGCATTTCATCTGTCCCGTCGCCTCCGAGACTACGCCGAATGCATCTTGCGCCATTGCGATCTCGGAGGCCACTTCTTGAATAAGCAGCCCGCCTGCCGCAGTCAAAACGAAGGCTGGGCTACCGCAGAGGCGCAATTTGCGAACACAGACTAACTTACTAGCCCACTTCAATATGCCCTCAACTGCTCACGCGTTAGCGACACAGCAGAGGAGATAAAAGAAACATTATCTAACGTGAATCAAACAACAGCCCCAGGACCAGACTAATTACTCGCAGGTTTCTACGCTACTTTTCAACACGAAAGCGTTCTTCCTTATATCCCTCTCTCTCTTGCTAAAGATCTTTAACGTACACTCCAACATCAGATACTTAAGTAAAGAAACATATTTTTTGCAATGGTTAGTTGCTCTTATCACAATATTTGCCGTTCGGAAAAGAAGGAATATAACAGTATTAAGTAAAAAGCCCGAAAGAACAGCATTCCGTACCACGAAAATAAATTATACTTGTACTATTTGATTCTATACCAAACGAATTAAAAAGAATACTGTTAAGCGCTCTTCCTATACGGCACTGGCAGACAAGATTTTTTTTTCAAGATAAGGGAAGGCAGACTTGAAATGCAAGTTATACCGTACTGAAAAGAAAAAAAAAGATTAAGGAAGAAAATGAGTTACAAAGAGTGAGTTACAAATGCTGTAAAATAGCCTAATGTTGCACGTGATGGCACAGGAATGTAATATGCTTACAGAGACAAATATTTTGAAAAGTGTGTGCTACAAATTCAAATGATTGCGTAACGTTGCGTGTGTGAATGTGCAATAAGAACATGTAAGTTGTAAATGTGCAGCAGCAGTGGTAGCAGCAGGCACTGGTGGCAAGCAAAGAAACCACGGAAAATCTATTGTGGACCAACTGATCCCTCTACTTTCTCAATTGAATTACTACAGTTCAATTCAGACTGGAGAGCAGAGTATTGCCGGTAATGATGATCACTTTACCAAAGGCAGCAACCATGTCTGAAAGGATGTTCGAAGTGCCGCATTCAGTCAGCAACGGTGAAGCAATAGTTTTTCGTTCCTCGTTATGTGGGCAGCCAGTAATTAACTTGTACGTGCGGTTAGGACTGGTGACTCAACTATGTTCATTAAAAAAATTGCGACATTACTACTGACTGTACTGTAAGTCAAACTTGAATTATTCCTTAATTACGATGACATACTAAAATTGCAGAAATGATGTTTTTACTGTCACTGCTTTCTTTCAGGAAACTCTGCAACACCTTGGAATGAAACCTTTTCACTTTGCCGCATTTGCTTACAGTGCATCGTAATTAGTGACTGAAATGGCGGTGAAATGACGCTTTCACGCGTCGCCACCGTTGTATAAGGATTACACATCGCACTGCTGCAGCAATGTTCAGTTTGAGCTATCCTCGGCTATACTGACCCATCCCGGCAACTTTGGCACTTGACTCTGTGTTGGGTTTTTGCGGCTTCGCGCAGGCGCCGAAATTGGGGATGTCAGTGCATATCTCTCGGAGGACGCAGCTTCAGTACTCCGTTTACGTGACGGACAAGGACAACGTTGTGCGCGTCTCGACGAAAAGTCTGTTCTTGTGACGGCGTCCGCTCCGTGAGCCTGATGGAGTCGCAGTAAATGCGTTCGGAGCCGGAGCAACTGCCCCAAACAATTTTTTCTTCTTTTTATTTTCCTTTATGCGTGCGCGCATGTGTTTTCAATAATTTCAATTGAGAGTCAGCGCTTTGTCCTGTCGTTGGCTCCCCTTCCGCGTTCGCCGTTCGTGCTGTTTCACGGTATCATCGCTTCAACGCGCCCAGCTGTACTTTAGCGATGTCATCATCGTCGTTGCTGATCACGGAGCAGTTTTAGCTGAACCGCTTCGTCAGCGCTCGAAAACGAACGAGTCCGCCCTCGTGCTGTCGACCTGCCGGACCCTTCGACTCGTCGAAGGAAGCAAGGGCCTCCTCCTCCTCCTAGGCTCCAGCCACCCAGAGCCCCGCCTACCCCCCCCCCCCCTCCGACCCCCCTTCCGTTTGTATAGTCGCTCGATCGTACGGGCAGCAGGCAGCTAGGTACCAGGGAGGGGGGTCAGCGGCCAGCGTTGATAAGGGAGTCGACGGGGTCTTCTTTCTTTCGAACGAGCGGGAGACGCCGTTTTTTTGCCGAGGGAAAGGAGCTGGTTTCGGGGGGGGCTCTTCGCTGTTGTGGCGTCGTCGGTCGCCACAGCAGCGTGTGGGCAGCCCCGGCGCCGTGGTGACGGCGGACACGGCACCTCGGACGCCCACGCAGTCTCCGCCGCCGCAGCCGCCGCCACTGCTGCAACGGCTTCCCAGCAGCGCCGACCCCACCTTACGGCGACCGCCGTTTTTTTTGTACGCGTACGCACGCACGCACAACGCTCGCGCCGGGGACCCTAGTGTGCGCTCGGCTCGGAGCGGCGGCTCGACGACTGACTCGCCCTCTTCTTCGGCTCGGCGGCGTGCGTACTAACGTCGGCAACAGAACTGGCTTCGTCTTCGTCGCCGTCTACTCCTCCCCCTCCCCCCCCCCCACCTCATTCGCTTGTTGAACCGAAGCAAGAAGCAGCAACAGGCTGGACACGCCCTCGGAACGCTACAACGGCATCGAATGGCACTCTCTAGCGTGGCCGTGACAGTCGTCGTGGTCGGTGGAAGGCAGAAAGAAAAGAAAGAAAGAAAGTGAAGTTTAAGTTATAAGCGGGATAACCCCAACCGCCCTCCCTTCCTTCCACCCCCCTCCGCCCTGCTTGGGAGGAAGACCCCGGCGAGGATAACCGGCGCATGACCTCTTCCGTGGGCTTACGCCTGAGCCAGACCTCCAACCCACAGCCTGCCTGACGACGGCGACGTTTCGGCTCGGACGGGGAGAGCGGAGGCACTTTCGTGAGAGTGCGATCCCAGCAGAGTGACGTCGAGCACGAGAATCTCTGACCGAGAAAGAAGGCCCGTTCATTCATGTCGTTCGTTATGCGGTGTCGAGGAGGCGCGAGCCGGAGCAGGCCAGAGGGCGCCACTTCACTCGCACGCGAATGGGGTGAAGGCGATTGGCGACGTCTGCCGAATTCACTCTCAGCTCTTGCTACGCAAGAAGAGTGCCCGTGACAGAACGTGACTTCTAGTTTTGACGGTCCGAGCTGAATTTTCGCTATCTTTCGCCAATGGCGTACCCTAAGGCACTTCCGATTCTCTCGAGGACTTGCGAGCAAATGAAACGGGATCGGAGTTCGTTTTGCGTCAACCTGCCGAGTCGGCTGAATTGCGCGTTTTGTTTGGTTACTGACCACGTGCGTCTTTTCTTCGACCACTTTTTGTTGCAGCCTCATAGTCAATGCTACAGCGTTAGCTGCTAAGGGTACTCAGCTCACTTGTTCTGGTCTCTGTCGCTGTTATCATCATTATAGCTGTGGGCTGGATCCGGTCTCCTGCCACACACGCTTCTCGTGCGGATGCCATCTTTTTCCACAGCCACAAGATCAACGCTACAGCGATAGCTGTTAAGGATACTTAAGCCCATTTTTGTGGTGTATATTGCTTGCGCTATCATCTCGCTTATCTTAATATTTTTTCCTTGAATAGAAGCTTAGCTCGCTAAAAAGCTGTCTATCCCTCTGGTCTGTTCTCTCCTATGATTTGTTCAATCCATGGTATACGACACGTGAGCCGTCATGTCGTCATTGAGGTTGTCGTCATGCTGTGGTCGTGGTTGTCGGATTTTTCGGCGTTATGTTTGCCTCTGTGAGAGCATATGCCGTTTAGGGGTCACTTCGATCTTTCGTGAAACTTCGTCTATTTTCCTTACCATCGTCATAACCACGAGAACGGTCCTTACCTGAGAGCTTTTACTGCGTGCCGTTAACAAACCTAAGACGAGTTCTATCACTTTGACAAGCTAGAGAGCGATACACGTCGAAAACACATTTTTACAGTGATAGCGACATACAGCTATCACTGTATACAATAGTAGTTCTTCATACAGATGTCACAATAAGTAGCTACTCATAGCGATAGCATCGTACCGATACATATAGCAATAGCTATTCATAGCGATAGCGCCATGACGGCGATAGCCTTAAATAATAATTCGTATTTGGTTTGGAGATATATAACGAATAGATAGAAAGGAAAATGAGGGAACGAGCAGGGTGGCACGTACCACCGTAAGGGTGTAAGAGGCGGCGGCGAAAGAAAAGAAGCTCCACCAAAAGGGAACGACTATACTACCTCAACGTTCAGGGTGGCAGAAAAGAACAAGAATGGGTGGAGCTCTACATATATATTATCGGGAGGAACGAAGTTTATTCTTTAGCGTGCTTCGCAGAAACGCACCCTAATAACGATGAGGGTCCGTCTCCACATAGAAACTATGTATGGTAAGGTCTCAATCGAGTTAACGAAGAACGTAAATGGCTGAATACTCATCTACTCTTATCGGTGCGAAGTCATGGACGAGAGCACCTCAATCGTGTGTTGAATACATGGGGCTGACGGGCCAGCTGGGATTACGAAAAGTGGCTTTGGGAGTTGTTTACCTTGGCACAGGCAGAGATGCTGACCGGAAGGTTGAAATTATGGCATTCCTGGAAGAGGACATGCCAAACTCAGCCCACCCTACAATCATAGTGGTTGATTTCGACGCCCACATACAGGAATTGGACAAAGTCGCAGATCGGATGGGTAGTTGCTGTTGGATTGAGTAGATAAGACAGACCTGATCTTGGTAGACATTACGCCAAAATGTACTGGAGAGATCACATGGGAAATTAGGAATAAAGGCTCATGTATTTATTTTTGCACTCTCGTCTCTCGGTTAGGCGAAATGGTCATTGAAGCTACGGTTCAAGAAAGTGCCGGCAGTGACCACGCCAGCATTCAAATCATTTTTAGAGCCTCCAGAGACAAATCAGGCTGTCCATTCAGGATGGTCTCCAATACTTTGCCAAACTGAGCCATTGAGAAAATTGCCAGTGCACTTGAGGAGGAGGCTGTCAGATATGACCTCACGCAGCACATGGGTTTCGAAGGTTGGATGCAGGCTGCCGTAGCGAAATTTCAGGCTTGCTTGCAGACCAACAAGGTAAGGGGGGGGGGGGGAGAAGACACAGGGGTCGGTGAGATAGGGAGTTAGCGACAGTTCTAATGGCGCGAAAACAGGCATGCAGGCAACACAAACTGGTCGTTCGGAAGGCGCTCGATCCTGACCTGAGATCCTTGACCGCTGGAGTAATTACCAGAAAGAAAAAGAAACAAAATGGCCCAGCTCGTACAGCTCAAGATGAAGAAGATCGAAGAAAAGTTCCCGCATGAACTAAAGACAGCGGACAGACAAGTGGGCAAGAAATTCTGGGGATATGTTCAATCCCTTCAGCCTACAGCTGTCTCGCTCACAATCAAACTGAGAGACAACACCACTGAAACTGATTATGCATGTGAAAAAACGCATGCAGTTCTTAGACTAACAAGTTTAAACCCAATCATCCCCCTTCCTTGCTCTCCGCTTCCTCATCTCTGTTTCATAATGAAGAGAAGGACAGATACATTACGCAAGGGAAGCTAAAGAGGGCCTTGAAACGCACGGCGGGAAAATCAGCAGCTAGGCTGGATGGCATCTTGGCCCCTTCGCCAACTCCATCACTTGCCTCAGACAGTGGACCTCAACCCGGCAGCGCTAAATTGGCCATGCATCTTCAGGCGCGCACTGCTTCACGCCTAACAAGGCTGTACTAGAGATGTAAGCAGTTGGAAAAAAAAGAAAAACATTGACAATTTCTAAAAAAAATTTTTTTTCAGCCAGGATAAAATTGATTAAAAATATAGAGCTTCTCTGCAGAATTCTTCTGTTGCGATGCGTCTCCTTTCGACGTATCTAAAATTTTGGTCAAAAGAAGGAGTTTGGGTGGTTATGAAACGCCAGGATCCATCCAGATGGGGGCAAGGACTTTGCTTCAACCAACGCTTGAGCACCTCGTCTGTCGCGTACAGCAGATTCCCCCTTCTTCTGCGGCATGCGAAAGTAACTGGTCCGAGTTTGGAAATGTGCACGCTAAGCTACGCAACAGGCTTGCAGAGGGTCGCGTGCAAAAATTTGTGCACGTGCACTCAAACCTGAAGTCTGGAAGGCTTCGTCCACGGCACACCGAAGCGTTGACGCGTCAAGCGGAAATGAATCGGATACAGATTGATACAAATGTCGGTCTTGACGCTTTGTTGTTACATCAATGCCCTATTGGCGCAAAATCGTGCCTAGATTTTGAACCCGGAAGCTCTGCTGGGACTTTCGTGATGTAATAATGTAACAATTATATTCCTTTCAGAGTTACGGAAATAGATGTACCGGGTTTTTCGCAGCTCTGTGCGCAATCGTCTTTTTTTTTTCAATTTATGGCATTTTTCTGAAGAAAGAAATATGAAAGAAACCAGTTTCTTTTTTCACGCCCCTCAAAATTTCATTAAATTTTACATTTCTAGACCGCACAAGGTGACCTCGGTTGGTCCTCCTCTGAGGCCCGACAGGCAGTGCCAAACTGTCCCACGAGCGTCTGCTTGCTGCTATGCCGGAAGGCAGGTGGGTTCGAGAGGCCTTCAAGTATGTACATTTGCGATGCCTCAACACCATGCGAGTGAAGCCTACCAGGAGGCTCACCCAACAGTACCGCGTAACCCCACTTAGAGCTCCACAGCAGCCGACCCAGTGGCACAAAGTGAGGGAGCATGTAGCCGAAGTCGTGCAGGGCTTCTGGCAAGAAACTGCACTACAGAAGATGGCAATGTCCATCTACTGCGCACAAGAGGCTATGCTATAGAAGGAGTCCGTCTGCGACAATTCCAGGAGCAGAGGCCTGTTGAGCGAAACCCGAAACGGTGTCCTTCGAACACGGCCACTGCGCTCCAAATTCACTGCGGGCCTTGGCCCACCCTACCCCTTGTTCAGCAGCTCCGAGGAAACAATCACAAATATTGTTATGGAGTGTCCTGGGATTCCGCCTCCAGCGCCGACAAATCGTTCCAGCCCCGTAGCCACCGGCTCAGCCAGGGCCCCGGATGACTGCTATGCGCTGACAGTGGCGATGGGCTTTCACCCGGAGGGACAGGGCCCGCGGTGAGAGGCGGTGAAGTGACTGAGAGGTGACTGGAATTTTGGTAGTGCTGCGCATAACTGCAGGTCGGCCATCACTGACGTCAACCAGTTCAGTGATGTGAACGTAAGACGAGCCGTCTGTCCTCTTTTCCTTTTCTGTCATTTCCTGTTTTCTTTTTTGTGTTTTTAGTTGCTTTTGTTTTGTGCACGTTTGTGCTTTTATTTAAATTGATTCTTCTTGTGAGTGGTGTTAGGGTTGGCGTCTGACACCACGTGGCGACAGGTCATTCATCCTACCCTCTGGGCCGGAGCCCACGGGCGACAGATCGTCCCCCCTTCCCCTCTACATGGTCGTGGCACCGTGGGTGCTACCTCATCCCCTTCACCTCTCATGGTCGTGGCACCGTGGGTGCTACCTCATCCCCTTCCCCTCTACATGGTCGTGGCACCGTGGGTGCTACCTCATCCCCTTCACCTCTCATGGTCGTGGCACCGTGGGTGCTACCTCATCCCCTTCCCCTCTACATGGTCGTGGCACCGTGGGTGCTACCTCATCCCCTTCACCTCTCATGGTCGTGGCACCGTGGGTGATACGTCATGCCCTTACCCTTTACTGGCCGGACCCCACGGCGCCGGAGAGGTCATTCACCCGACCTTCTTCCCGGATTCGTCGAAAAGAGGATCGACTTCTCCTTCCCGTGCTCGGTATTGCAGGAGGAGGGGCCCTCTCTCCGTGCCTGTCACGTGTCATCGACGGAAGCAAGATCCCGCCCACACTTGTAGAGAGCCTGTTTAAGGGGCTCCGAAATGTACTTTTGAGAGACTTCATACTTGGTACTTCATACTTCATGCTCTTCTTATTTTCTTTCAACTACCTTTGAATAAACAGTGCAAGTTTCGCACTAGCAAATCGTCTCGCCCCTGCTTGGTCGCCATGATCTACCGGATGCCTGCAGCCCGCCGACAACGCCACGCTACCCAATAAGTAATGTCGGTCGAGCTTCGTTAGGCAGGCGGCGCTACTTCTCGGCAGCAGTACGGTACGCTACCCTGGAGTACGCAACAGTGGCAAATCTGAACTCTCGTTGATCACCCGTCACAAAGGGGAAGACTGCGTAGATCATCATCAACGAGAATAATGCCTCCGAGTCTTCAAGAAGGAGGGTATGAAAATAGAAATCAGACATAGGAAAGAAAGGAGGGAAAAAAGAAAGAAAGAAGAGGATGACAGACCACAAGTACTTCAGTAACATGGCGACGACGAATAGAGTGGCTTAGCATATCTGAAAATACAGTCAGTGGCAGCACGCATGCGCAGAAACTCAACTCCTCTTCAATTATTTCTTGCACTTGTTGGGTTCCTTTATAGGCCCGGCCGATAGAATCCACTGTTTCTAAAGCTCGCTAATTCGCTCAGCGTCACGCACAGAAGCAAAGGGTTGCCGCGATCGTTCTTTAAAAGCGAAGCTTGCTTTGTTTTTTCTCCCGACTTTCCGGCCGCCAATTCTGTGATGGTCTTGCCGCGCTCGCCGCTGGGTTTCTTGCAACACTACCAGATGGCGCTCGGCTCCGCGCGCATCACGGCCGGCGCCGCCGCGGCAGCGTTGCACAACTTGTGCGTACGTCCAGTGCTGCGCTTATACTTTCCTATGGGACAAAAATGCAGGTGCTGGACTGTGGAGGTCACGTGCTGGGCTGTGATAGTGTAAACATTCCAATCGTCCATAGCCTGAAGAGAACGCTTGGAGCTGGCGTCTCAACTGCGTGATGGCCACGTATGCAGAACGAGCACGTAAACACGCTCCAGCAAACTCCTTGAATCGCAAGCGTGCACTCAGTGACGAGGTCACCCGGGCCCGAAAGAAGCATCGCGCGGAACAGGAGCGTCTTCGCTACGCAGCGAAACGTGGTGAGGACCGCGAATGTGTATACAATGTTTGCATACAGTTATCGTAATTGAATTACGTGCAGCCTCATAATTTACTTGTAGTTCAACACTTAATTCTACCACGAAGCGATGTGCCATGGGAGGCAATGATAATGCGCAACGCTCAGACCTGATGAACAATGACGCGCGACAATGCCTCACGCAAACACGTCTCCCTGCGTCTTCTGTGGACTACGCAGACAAACAGCAGTGGTGCACGCAAGGTATAATGTGCAACATCAACTCACCGCTCTCGTATTGGGCCAAACGCCGAAGAAATTACACATTCGCCGCCAACGTCACCGCTAATTGTCGTCAATCAAAGCAGACGGCATACAAAGCTTCGCTTACATCGATTCCCACAGTGCTTGGGATCCGCCGATTTCTTTTTTTTTTTCCAGTTCCTTTGGAATTAAAGCGGTTCCGCGAGAGATCATTGATTCGCGCGACTTTCGGATTTCCACATCGTTTGTGGCATCTCTTGTGCACATTGCTTCATTTTTCGGGGACACACCCACACAAGAATGCACTTCAGAAAAGACCGCGCAAGCCGGGTTTCCTTCAAAAACGACGATGGCATGGCGCGGCGACGTTGTTTTCGATACGATTCCCACACAGACAGCGAACGGGCGATTCTCTCTTTTATGGCCGCCAAAGGGTGGATGGCGGAGAGCGTGTATTATGCGAGCGCGTGCGTAGTAGCGCGCACTCACTCCATTCCTGCGTAGTTTCTTACAACCGCCGGTTGTGTGCAGGAGAGCCCCGAGTAACGCGTGGGCTTTGCTTCCACGCACCAGCGGGGCCATCGGGGAGAGACGGGTATACTTCTTTTTCGTCATTACTTTTATTAGCCGAATAGGAGAGAAGCAGACGACAACGCCTTGCATCGTCTGCTCGCTAGTTTCGAACGCCTCCGCGGGACATCCTGGTGGCGTCGTCTGCTACGCGCCGCACGTCGGCGACGAACAACGCACAACTTGAAAGGCGCAGCGAATCGCTGCGAATGGGATGCTTTCTTTCGCGGCCCTTTCAAGGCTGGGTAGCATTGAAGTCCCCCCCCCCCTTTTTTTTTCTGACTGGGATAACAGACAACCGGAACAGACACCTGTCCCGTATTAGTGCGTCGTCTGCAAGCTTGACCCTAATCACAGATGCGTTCCGCACGGCGATTTCTGTTTCGTCTGTTCTTGCACGTCAGAAACATAGGAAGGAATACTGGAACAACTGGCACCAGCGACGTCGTTGTCGTCTGCAAGCTTAACCCTAATCGTCGGGTCGCAATTTTGTTCGTAGGCGACAACGCGCTGCTCCTTGAGCGCTTGTAACAGCGTGAATGCCAGAGATGATCGATGTACGAGGCGAACAAAGGACGTGCAGACAGCCGTCCGTTACACTGGCTATTCGTTGTTTCGCACTGCCTTTTCAGCACGTCTGTATACTATAGCCGAGGGATTCTCGCGGAACGAAGAAGCACTCCATCTTTATTTCTGCCAGCACCGCGTCTGCTAAAGGGCCTTTGTTCCGCATGGCCCACGCGAAGCGCAGCACTTTAGCATAATGTGTTATACACTGTAAAAGAAGCAGACGGCCGTAGTCTCTGCAGCCGGCGTCTTGAACACACGCACAGACGCGAGAGAGACGCCCGACGACGCGTCGCGCCAAGCGCGCCCGGCGTAAACGTCGGATCGCCCGCAATTAAACGCACACGCGCGCCGAGTATGTAAACCTGGCCATGACGAGAGAGCGCGAACGCACGCACGCAACTGACGCCCATTCATGGACGAACGGAGTAGAGCGCTCGCGGTGGTTTCAAGAAGAGAGGAGGAAGACGACTTGTAGAGGTTTTGCTGACGTGCGCGCACGCGCGTTTCCCGGCGCCGCGCACACCGGTCGATCCACTTGTGGCCAGCTGTACGCCCGAGGGGTGGCGGCGGTGGGGTTTTGTGGAGGGAGGGGTGCCTGCCGAGGGATGCGAACCGGCTCCGTCGGGCCTTTTTTTCGTGAATGAAGCCGGCCGTTTTACTACGAACACCTGCTGTGCGCAGGCAGCGCGCGGGCACTCATTCAACCTGCCGCGATTGCGTTTGGCGGCGCCTAGCGGCGTGGCGTCTCGATACTTGCGGGCAGCTTGCTCGAGGAAGTTGCGGGCACGGCCCGGTCGGGGAAAGCCCGAGACGCTCGAACACATTGTATCGACTCTTTTTTTCTGGCACGTGTTTTATTTCTGCGCGCATATTAGCGCTGAACGCCTGTCTCGCCATATAGAATCAGCGGTGGAGATCAGTGCTTGGGTTCTATCGCAAAACCGAATCTCAACACACTTTACTACGGGCGCAGTCTGCAGCCGGCTCCGGAATTGTACCACACCAGATCACCGGATACTGCCAGAACAGCCTATAGCCGAGCGTAGCGCAACCTAACCTAACCTTAGGATGACTGCAATAACATCGAACTCGAGGAATTGTACCACGCCAGATCACCGGCCTCGTTTTCTGTGTTTTGCATCTGGCTATTTGCATGCTGTTCTTATCTTTTTTCAGTGCTGCCTTGGTCACGAAATTTCTTTAACGCGATGGCGTTAAGGGCCTCGCGTCGCGTAAAATCCCGTGTCGGCGTCTTGCGTCGGACGTTGCTTAGCGAAAATCATTCCGCACCACAACCACACAGGCCCTCCGCGTGGCTCAGAGGCGTTACTGAAATAATTAAATTTCTCAAAATAAGATGCGTCAGAAAAAACGCAAAGTACAACCTAAACACAACCTACAGATTTGACAGCGTCGGACGGTAATTTGAATATACCGGAAAACATGATTATGTTAATCGGGAATTCAAATTCAAACCCCTTTTCCAGCGTTTCTACCATCAATAGAGCGGCGCGGTGCGCTCGGTTCTTTCCAACAACTCCATCCAGATGGCGCTCGCCTCCGAGCATCCGCGCCCCACGCAAGAGGCCGCGTTTCTACCAGAAAGCTCGCCCGCTCGCCTTCGTGTATAGCGTTCGCAGCCAGCGTTTCCTGGTAAACATTACGGTTACATAAGCTACATTATATATGTATATATATCGCAGGCTCATGTCGGGGACTCGGAGTGTTGAACGGTGGCTTGCAGTTATATTTGAAAATTAAAGTACACAAACAACGCATCCAACCGGGGCTAACCTACGTGCGCGAAACACAGACAATGACGAGGTAACTTGAGGAGAAGGCGGGAACCGTGCACGAAACGCTGCAGCACAAATTGTTATGTGTAACATGAAAAAAACAGGAATAAGGACGGCAGTACGAGCCATACAGGTAGCGAACGAGTGTAGCTGATATTCTATGTAACTGGTAAAGGGGGTGGAAGAGATAAGCTGGAGGAGTATGCGGGTGGGGCTGCTCACGTAATGCGTATAGTGCAGATAACGGGTGGTACTATAGGGTATTAGATATAAACGGGTGTTAGGTATATTAGGATAATAAAATGGCGCCAGTGTAAAGGGAAGTGCCGTCGAAGACAGCAGAGGACAAGGTACTATGACTGATATTATGAAATTTGTAGGCAAAAGAGATGGGTGCCGGCTAACGTTGTAGAATTGTGCTTGGAGGTTATTGGAAGCGGCCTTCGTCCGTTAGTGGACCTAAAGGATGATGATGATGATGATGATGATGATGATGATGATATCAGTGATGCCGACGCCATAGTCGTGGCGGCGACGATGACTATGATTACGGTGAATGTGATATCGACATTGACGATGGCGACGCGGTGTTGGCTCGGTGGTAGCAACGATGATATAATGGAGTCGTTATTGTTGTTGCTGCAGCTGATGATGATGATCTCAATGATGACGACGGCGATGACGTCGACCTTACTAGAACCAGCATGCACAGCGTGACAACGGACGATGGGCCGAATGGCCCTCTGGTCGCCGCGAGTGCCAATTCAGTCGGGGCCACTGCACGGAACTGCTGGCACAAATGCTCGCGATCACAGCCGTGCGCGCGTGACCGCGCGGCAGTGCATATTCTCATGCGTCTTCGGCGCGTGCAACAACAACGACGTTATATACGCGGACTGCTGCACAGACTCGCGCCCGCGTGCAAAGCTGCCGAGAGCCCTCCTCATCCCTTCCGTCTTTCTTTCTAGGTGGCGCCGTGCGGGCTTGCTCCTGCGGGACTCTCTTGTTCATTCCGCGGTTGAACCAGGCCGTGGGCGGCCAAGGGCCACACGTATCTTCTCCACCCCCCCTTCCCTTCTTCTCGCTTTTGTTCTTCTTCTTATTATTCATCGTTTTTCCTTTCTTTTATTTCTTCCTTCCTTCGAAAGGTGGTGGCGAAGGTTGCGTCGATGCACTGGGCCGAAATGGCGGATCACCGCATCTGATCGCGTGGGGATGGGCACGACCAACGAGGAGGATGTGATGGCGCCGCGACTGATCGTGGCTGAAAGATCACGGCGCCGCTTTTAAAGGAGGGAGGGGGGGGAGGGCTTGCAGCTTGGCTAGTTTTGCGTGCCGTGTGTATGACTCCTCTATCGCTTTTGAGCGGGCCCAGCCGGCGGTTCGCTTGAGGCCGACTAAGTATCCAGGAGATGTAAAAGAAGACAAAGAAAAGAGATCAAGAAACGATGCTATATGACCTTTCAAAGCTGCTTACGCTTTCCAGGGCTATATGTAGCGTCTTTGTCGAGGCACCGACGGCGACATCGTCGAGTTTGGCTTATTTTGCGGCATCCCTTCTGAGACTGCGACCTTTTCTGTTTTGTTATTTTCATGATATTGCGGTCGGAATAAGTATTCGCTTGCTGATTTGCTATAGGATGCCAAGGACAAGTGGTGCTTTTGCCAAGGGAGCGATGTTAGACGACGAGTCTGATTTGTGTGGTATCGCTTGTGGCCTCGCTGTCTTCTCTATTTTTTTTCCTGAAATGCTCGATTTTCATATAGCTTTTCTCAAGCTGGTAATCTAATTGCAAAAGGCTAGTAGTGTTCTTGTCAAGGGACAGTCGACAAGGAGTACGAGTTTTGTGGCATTGTGCTCTTCTACTAATCTCGCTATCTGTCTTTCTTCATGTAGTTTATCTTGAAGCGAGCTTTCACTGGAGGCTTTGTTATCAGTTATTCTTCGATCCTGGGCAACTTGCTGTCACTCGAGGTCAGACTGTAACAACAATCGACCCCTTTTTAAATGTCGTCATCGGTTCAGGTTTTATGATCTGTGCTTGTAAACACTGACAACAGAGACCCTCCGACATTCATACGGGTATACTGATTTGCAAAGCCTCCACAGTTATCTCATCCTTATCGAGAGATATGTTGAAATGGAAAAGAGATGAAAATGCAAACAGAATAGTCTAGTATGACCCGCGGTTTGCTGCCGTACACGAATAGGAAGTGAAAGCGTAACATCAGCTATTAGCAATTTTGTTTTATTTGTGCCAGTAGCCTGGCGCGCTATCCAGTGGGTGCTTATTTACTCCACCCCGCGTTTCCCTTCCCAACTAGGGACATGTGGTTCTCCCTTCATGAATAAAATACTTTGTTGTTATTTGTGCTTGAGTACAGCCCTGTGTAGGACATCATATGAAGCGAACAAGTTTCTTGGGATATGATTAATGAAAATTGGGCCCCTTGGTTAACCCCCTTTCTTTTCGTCCTGTGTAGAATGTGATTTTGTGATCGTACACCAGCTAACTCGTAAGTTCGACTAGATTCACTATCTAGTTAGCTATAGCTTGACTAGCGACCAGCTGTACGACCCTGACACAGCTATAGGTGTCGAGACAGAACAGGTTGTCTACTGCCACAAAAATTTCATTCATGCAGTCTATAGGTAGTCTAGTGACGTATTTTGTGAAGTGTGTAGCTTTTCTGCAGACAGCCCGCCCACTCGTGTATGACTTGGGATATTTTTTTGTTGACCTGCGCCTGCAGCCATTCTGCAAACAATTATTTCAGAGGTCTACGAGCCACGATAGACGAAAGAAAGTGAACTTGCTGAACATACGTTTCATAGCCGAAACGACAAGCTTGAAAGAACGCAGAACAGTCTAGGAGAGGGTCATAGACAGTACATAGACTATAAATTCATGCCTACAAGGATAACGCGAAAAAATTTTGGAGCTTGCTTACTTCTTGAAGTCTTTATTTGGTGCCACTAAAATCAACAATGATGCACACTTGAACCGTTTTTTACTTTCGCATGCACGCACAAACAAATGTCACAGTACAAATGGCTCAACAGTCGGCAGGGCGGGCGCAGCGCGAACCTACCACACTCACGTGATCCTTGGCCCGTGTGCGTGCGATTTTCGGCTTCCACCGTGCCCTCGATCGCCAAGACAGGGGGAAATTCCAAACCGCCACAGCGCAGTCAGGTTATGAACTAGCATTTATGCTCATAAATAACATGGAGAACAATATGTAATATATGGCATCGCTATAAGCAGGGTAACCTGCCAGGTTCAAGGATGGCGCACGTGAGGTTGACAAGGAACTAGGGAAACAGGTCGAGAATGAATATAGCCACGATAACTGGGGAACTCATCCCGCGCACGCTCCGAGAAAATACGTGAAGATACGGCCTTTAAGTAGAGGTAGTGAGAAATTGCACCGAGGTCGTTGCGTAGTAGCACGTCCGAAGCAGCTGATCTCGCCGTCTGAAACTTTATGTACAGTTCCTCGCATACTGTACGACATTCAAGCAGAGAGTTTGCGGCGCAGAACATCGTGAGCAGTTCACTTGCCTAGCTATAGCAAGACTAACGGGCTGTTGAACATTGTCTATGTATATATATCTAAATCTCATAGTAAACCTGAGAACAAAAACGTACGACCCACGGCAAGATGCTGCCTTATAGTAACAAGCGCATGCTTTTATTCGCACTTGCTTGGTGGTAGGACTAAACTCGTGCGAGCTGAGTGTGACTCAGTCAGTTTGTTTTAAGCACTTCATCTGTTCAAAAAAAAAAAAAAAACATGCGTGGTAGATTAAAGTATGGTATGCTGCCGTGACGAGCAGCTTCTGACGAGGTGATAGGGGCTCGTCAGAATATAGTTAAGGCCAAGATTAAAGGCTTGCTGTTGATGAAATGAAGGGCTACAAGCCTTTGAGAAGTAGCACGTTTCAGTAATCAGTAACTAGTGAGGCAGCAGCTGCCTTCGAGATGGTGTTCTCGTCGAGTAAAGACTTAAGGTTCATACTTCAAATTACTTAATTTTGTGAACTGGAAAGGGAGGTTCATCAATAGAAGCGGAATATCGCACTGCTCGTTCCTGCATACCGAAACTGCTGTGCGACTCTAACCTCTCGGATCTGCGACTTCATACGCGTATCCGCTGAAACTGGCCAGCAAGGGCAAAATATCGCAAAGTGTGTATGTCTTCGTTCGAAGCAGCAGCGTACGGCAAGGCATTTCACGGCAGCCGCCCGCAGGCTTAGGCAAAAACTGACGCGATTGACCGCGTGGGCCCTCAAGCAAGGCATTGTCTCGCGCTCACACTTTAAACCGCAATTCGCGTGAGGGTTGAAATATGAAGGTGACATGGCTTCTTGAAGCACTGCAATATCTCAACGATCTGGATTTGTTTCCCATGCCTAATATCTTGCTTCAATACTGAACCACAATGCGCCCTACAATCGTCTCCTATACGCTCGATCTTTCGCACAGAGTCCGGATGCCAGCGTCTTCAGAGGCAGCATGCTGCGCAGCCAGAACTGATTAATGCTTTCCCTACATTTATTCGAGGTCCCTAAGCTCGAGTTTCCGATAACTCGATTGCGTTGCATGTCTAGTTGTTTTTCTGAAGGGCAGTTGTGCAATTCACCTCGCAAACCACGTGTTCTCACCACCAGTACACATATTCTTTCAAGCCCACTCTCTTCAACACCAGGGCCATAGTACCTATATGAAGGACACTGGCTATATGTGTGTCAGTAAGCTGTGCACTGATTTCAAAAGGTAAACACGAAGGTCTTCGGTTGCGCGCACTGAACGACACGCTGACACGTAGCCTTATTGACGAGCACATCAAGAGATCAGGGCCACGGTGCTTCGAGTTAAGCAACGTGAAAGAAGCCAGCTGGTGCACTGCGTTATGCGAGCTTGCCACAAGACCAGCTTCTAGCAATCGCGTACAGTAGCGTATACGTGTCTCCACTTACGTACGACACGCCTATGTAGTGTAACCGCTTGACAAAGCAGACTGTAACTTAGATTGTTAATGTATCCCTCAGGGCCTCTCGGCATTTGAGAGGAGAGGACAAGGAAGAAGCGCCCAGTGCCGTCAGAGGCGCAGATCGTCTTTGCAATGGAACACTGTTATAAAACTACTTCCGACAAAATTTTGAAGAAGTGTCGTTATCCGACCATTGGGCCAAGTTTATCGGGATGACACGATTCTCAAACCACCTCAAGCCATGTCACAGGCCACTTGTTATACACACATCAGGTCAACATTAAGTCATCACATCAGGTCCAAGAACGGCGCGCCAGTAGGGTTGTAGTGCCCTAGTTGGACAGCACTTATGTCCTTCAGTTAGGGACTGAAACTTCCATGCAAGCAGTGGGCTACAAGTCACAGTCACAAAGCGAGACAAAAAATTACATGGGTAGGTCGTCAGCCTTGCTCAACTTATTCCTTGGTAGTTGCAGCGTTCCAAGGCGCAAGTGTACGCGAGGTGTTCAACGCACTTCACGACGCCGGAGGAGAGACAATTGCCTAACGTCGACTATGTTGAGAAACCACTCGCAGGGAGCACCTCGGATCTCATTGTGCTCACCAAGAGAATCGGGTTGTTGCAGTACGCTTCCGGGGGAGACACAGCTGGTCACAACACCACCTTGAGCGATACATATACGATCGTACACAAAGTGCAACCAAGCCGCGACATCTCCGACAACGTGGGCACGTCGTGCAAACGCAACGCAAATATATCTGCTGTTGTGAAAAGTATGCCCGAGTCGACGCGCACAGTCTTCGTTTTCGCCAGTGTCGAAGAGTGCCGACGACCTCTTGGCTGCTATGCGACATCATTCTGTCAAGGACTCTTCGGCTCTGTCCACTCAAAGTCTGACCGAACCGCTCTCACATGCGAAAACTTCCAGAGTCTACCATTGTTGTCTCGGCGCTTAAGGAAAGCACAAGGTCCTGCCTTTCACATCTGCGGTTGACAGGCAATAGCGTTGAGGTAAGTTCACGTGTCCTTTCGGTGCGACGGCAGATCATGTAGTTCTCATACGTTCACCACCTGGAGCAGCAGGCGTATTTGAGGATGCACACGCACGGCATCGCTCTTGGTCTCTCGTTTACTCGGAGTGTTGAGGTAAGTTCACGTGTGCTTTGCGTGCAACGCTAGATCTCGTGGTTCTCAGGTGTTATGTACATCTCAGTCTCGTGGCTCCCACATGTTCACCACCTCGAGCAGCGGACTCTTCCGAAGCACGCCAGATCACGCGACTTTCATGTGTCCTATAGGCACGTGGATCACGTGTTTTCTAGTTCACCCCCTCGAGCAACGAGCACCTCCGAAGTGCGCAAGATCACGTAGTTTTCAATTGTTCTGGGCACCTGAGTCACGTCGTTTGCAGATGTTCACGGGCACTTTCGAAGTCTGCACACGCACACCGAATCACTCTGCCGCCTCGCTCCCTGATAACATTTCCGTCAGAACCCTGCTAGACAGAGAAAACACAAGTTCGTAGCAGTGTTTCCAGCAGCGGTACTTAGCACGGAACTTTCGCACCGTCTCAAACGTTCACGTGACCCGAGGAGGTGGCACGCCAGCGCTTCGGCTCTCAGCACGAGCAGGAGCACTCGACGAGCACAGAGATGGTGGCCAGTATCCACCGGCACTGGCGCCTCTGCGTCCAGTCCCGGCAGTGCCAGCGGAGCACCGTCTTGTCCGCCGAGCTCTTCTCTCGGCAGGACATTCCCGGCGGGAACGAGCACGACCGCCGGCTCTTGTAGCAGCGGCCTTCGCGTATCCATCGGGGCCAGAAGCGCAGGCCCAGGTCCTTCCACCGGTACACCAGCGGGCAGTAGGTGTAAGTCCAGAGTAGCTGGCGCATCTTGCGCCTCAGCCTCCGGCCCATGTCCAGCCGGACCCGGAGCCCGCCGGGGAGTTCGATGTTCTTGAGCCGGATCTTCTGCAGCTCTCGGGGCATCGGCCTGGCGGGCACCAGGCGACCCTTCCTGAGCCGGAAGCCGGGCTTGAGACTTCCTGCATTACGGACAATACGGTGACTTGTATTGAAGGAAATGTTATCACACTAGAATTGGTCGTAGGAGTGAAAGCCAGCCAGTCCGCTATGTCGGACTTGATATTAGCGAATGTGGCCACCCCATGGCAAACAGCACTTCAGAAAGAAGAAGCTTTGTGAATACGGCCCCAATGTCAGAGCGTTTCGGACAGGGATATAGGCCGGGCGACATGCGCAGTTGTCGAAGTACAGTTCGTATATCAAACGCAGGTTCTGAGCGACAGTTGAATTTCAGCGCAATTTGTGCCCGCAGCCAATAAAACCGTACAACGCTACATCATGTTCGCGCTTAATGAGATCACGCAGTATGTCCGAATAAAAAGCTGCGTGCATGCCAAGGCTGCGGCAAGTTTCAGCATTTTCTCCGATCTTGCGGTCCGTAAACTTTTGATGGTGACTGTGCACGGTACCCTGATATGGAAGGCAGCCACATGTTTTCGTTTAAAGCAAATCAAAGTAAGGCACATTATGGCTTAGACGTTATGAGGATTCTCTGCTTGAGCAGAAATTGTTTTCTTTCACTTTGGCGCAATGTGTGCATTGTTTAACTTGTTGCCTAACCGCTTTTATCGAATTATTCGATAATAATTATATGGACACCCCAGACGCGTTTCCGCCGTCGCCGTCGTCGTGAGGTTCTGCCTAAAGTCCAAGTGCGATAACATCGTGGCTGCGCGCCGTACGCTGTATGTGCGAGTGAAAGCGCGCGGGGGTAAACCGGCGATGGTGGCTCGATCTCGCGAGCGCAAGGGCATACTCCGGCGGCGGCGGCGTACGGCACGCAGGTGTGCACCCTGTCGTGAAAGCGATCTGCGATTGGAACAGAATGCGCCGAGTACTGATAGCTTCGTGTGCGCTGTGTTCGTGCCGCTTAGTTCGCGCTGCAGCGAGAGGCAGCACGAAGGTCAATTCGCGCGCTGCTGCTGCCGCGCTTCCTCGCACCAGCGTTTTGACAGCGAGCGTCCGCGGTCATCGAGTGAGATGGCTTCATGATTTCTTTTTGTGCGCGCGTGATACCATGCTTTCTAATTCAGTTAGTAAGCGAATGCTACAAGTGTATACGGCCGATAAAACTACCATCCTTACTTCGCATTGTTGTCTAATAATTTGCTATCGCAATCGATCTTTCGCCTTTCGGGCAAGACTGCGACCTTTTCTTTTTTATCATGCGCTTGCTCTATTCAGAACTTCTTGAAAATTGTCGTTCATTTGATAGCGAGAGAGGCGTGTGTAATCAGATTGCACGAGCACACGACTAGAATCTACACGAGCCCTAGAGATTTCCTTGGTATGTTCGGCGAAGCATGTATACATTATTGCGGACGGGCGTGCGCAGATTTCACTACACTGTTGCCAGTGCCACGTGACTCACAGCCTGTGCCGTGCTTTGGCGTTTCAGAGAAGAGGGAGAGCGTTGATGAAGGATTTGGAATCTTGAAAGCAGGAATGCGACTGAACCATTAAAAGGACCTGGCGGGCCACAAGCTAGGCCTTTGCAGGCTGCCTGTTTGAGAGGTCTGACATGTTGGCTGGAAAACTAAGCGCGAATAAATTGCACATGGACGCATGGAACAGACGAGGAGAAGCGCTTGTCCTTGTCTGTTCCATGTGTTGTTGTGTAATTTACGCGTGCTTAGTTTTCCAGTCAACATGTCGGACCGACTAGCCGAACAGTCCTCCTTTCTTCAGTTAGTCTAACAACACGAGTGTCGTAGAACACCCGTGCTACGTCATTTAGCGCGAACCACTGCATTGGATCTGACGATGCCTGTCGCGTCAAACAGCATGTCACGCAGTACGATCTATGTACGATCAGTACGATCAGTACGATCTAAACAGCATGTCACGCAGTACGAGCACAGATAAAGTTTTACCTGAGGGCTCAACTCTGACTTCGACATTCAAAAATCCACGCGAAACCAGTTTCTGTATTAGTTGCGTTTAAAGGAATGAAATGCTAATTTCTGGAAACTTGAGAAAACAGAACTTTCTGTTTGAAAATTTTTTGCAGAAACTGACGAAACGAGGAAGAGTGAAAAAGAATCATGCATCAAGTTTACCACTATGTATACGTATCGACCAGCACCATAAACGATTAAAATTTGTCAAAGTTCACGTTTTGGAGCGCACAAAGCTGAAAAGGGTTATGGATTAGTTGGCAATTTACGTG
Source organism: Dermacentor variabilis (assembly GCF_050947875.1). NCBI lineage: Eukaryota > Metazoa > Arthropoda > Arachnida > Ixodida > Ixodidae > Dermacentor > Dermacentor variabilis. The sequence goes on along the minus strand of NC_134575.1, from coordinate 26,783,581 downwards.
AAATAGTTATTTTGTTTACGTGCATTCTGCAAAGTCAGGTTCACAGAGGATCTATGTAGTACCTGTTGCCAACTTACAGTTCATTAACTCTCCGCGTTTTAGACGTCCTAATAGACAATGCTTGCGCGAATTCGGCGCCTGCTTTTATCGAAGAGTTACAAATTTGTAAATGTCGGAGCATATTCTTTCTTCAATATCCCAATCTACTGCAGTTTTTAAGCATAATGGCCAAAACCAATAAAACTGCTTCCAAATGTAAGAATTTTTTTCATAATTCATCAATGAATTTTATTCATACAAGTTGGGAGACGGCCAAATTGGAGCATACCTGAAGTTATAATGAAATAGGAAGGCCCAGATTAAGAGCGTGTCTCTTAAAAAACTCGTGCTACCCATAAAATTCACTTCTGAATTTCTCTTCGCCAGAAACCTATACTAGACCCTTTGAGCTTCTTCAAAGATCCTTCTCTAGCAACACAAGAAGCTGGAGCAATGTTGGTACAATATTAAACTCATATGGATCTAGCATATGGCCAATGTGTAACCCCGTGTACATGCTCCCAATCTCTGAAAGTGATCCCCTAGCAAAATCTATGCACAGTCACGTTGAGCCCATATTGGGCTTGCAGTGGCTCAGCCTGCAGCCCTGCTTGGGATTTTATTTTATACATACTGCAGCCCGTTAGGGCAATGGCAGGAGTGGGTGTACATGCGAGTAAAACTGATTATGATATGCAGAAACAAGAACATAGAAATAGAAAATGTAAAGGAACTATACATCAGCAATAGCATTTAAAAATTGAGAAATGGGTAACAAACGAACTTCGGCAGGTAACAAATTCCACTGTTCAATCATGCGGGGGGAAAAACTATATTTGAAAGTGTTAGTGCGTGGATGGAGTGGTCTGATATTAGAGGCATGATAAGCTCTAGTTGAAGTCGGGCAAGCAGGCGTTAAAAGGGAGGGATCTGACAGGCGACAAAGAGAGTTCTTATAAGAATAGAAAACATTCAGAGATTCTATGTGCCGCCGTCTAGAAAGAATTTGGAGGTTCTGGACGAATCTGGAAGAATCTGGACTTGGCGCATGGATTGCACAATGGAAGCTTTACAGATTTGTTGTTTTACCATTGGGGTGGAGGTAGCTTTCCTTCGGCCTCTGTACGGCCATGAACTTTGGGTCGAAGTGCCCCGCCAGGATCCTCTGAAGGTTGGCCGGGTCCAGGTCTTCGGGTCCAGGGTCGTACAGGTGCCCGACGGGCTCGACCAGGTCGATGACCGGAAGGTCGTCCGAGGGCAGAGGGCGCAGCAGTAGCGGTGGCTTGACGTCCTGACCCTGACGATCGCCCTGGCGCTGCTGCAGCTGGGCCGTCTGATGACTCTGGCGACCCCTGGAGGGCCTGCGAGAAACAATGACAACATTTTCGATGCGGAAGAGTCCGTGCGTGTGGAGTTGTGAATAACTTTCAGAGGGTCACTAAAGAGAAACAATATGTCCGATAAGCCTGTGAAGTATTCATTCAAAACTCTTAAGTGCGTAGATTTCGCGGTAATGTATTGATCTTTAGAAGAAAACCCGAAGGTCAAAGCTCCATTTTCTGAATTTCGCGCCGTAACTACAGCGCCAGCATGTTCCTGTGGCGTCACAGATTATGGAAGCTTGGCTTACACATACGTCACCATTCTGCTTTATTTAGAGCTTGCTCAAGAGGAAGCTTTAGCTCGGACCCAACTTCGACGTGGCCTATTCAAGTTCATGTAAAACGCAAAAACGTTTCTCTGAGACAACCCCTGGACCAATTTTAATGAAATTCATTGCATTTCAGAGAGAAAGTTAAATTCTAGTGACTGTTGGAAGCGGAATTTTGATTTATGGCTTGATCTTGAATTTTATTGAAATAATTTTCAAACATTCGTAAGTTTGAAAAAATAGAAGCACGAAGTTTGGGAATTAATAGCTCTGCATGAAGAACAGATATCGCGGTTCTCTAAACGGCACCCATTAGACCATTGAAAGCGGACAAATTCGATAAAGATAAAACATAAAGATAAAGATCATGTTCATAAAGTAAAACCCATACTTGCCAGGAACGCTTATCAAAATTCGCCTCTAGTTTTATCTATTGCCGAATGGAACTCGCTACCTCCAAACAGTGTCTCGCTTACGGAATCGTCGTCATTTCACGCAGCACTGCTAACCTTTTTAGAGCGTATCAACCTGTCCCAACCCACGTGGCACTTACAGTGTTCTCATGTGCTCGGTGTTGTGTCACATTAATTCCATTTCGTGTGATGTGTATTTATGTGGGTTGTTAAACTAAATCATCATTCGATTGTATCTTTAAACTCGTGTTCTGATGGGTACTGGTCGTCTCCATCGCGTTTTAAGTTCTTATGCTTTATTCACGCTACCAAATATTGTATAAACTCCGTTCCTCTTTTCTTTCTTTCTTTTCTTCTTTTCTATTTTGTTTGTTTCTGTTCGACGTTCAGATAATTTTGTTTATTGTTCTTAATGTCTTCCTATATTATTTGCATTGTAGACATTGCACGTACGATTGACCTTTTTCGTCCCGTCTCCCCTATGTAATGCCCTAACGGGCCCTTAGGGTACTCAAATAAATAAATAAATAAATATTTCGCACAAGATAAATTTAGGCTATTTTCCTGTAATTATCTTTAGGTAATGCAACCGAGCGTAAAGCTGTACTGTTTCAGTTTGACTTGAACCAGAAATGAGCCTTTTTTTTTTTTTTGCTGAATCGTAAGAAAAGTTTCGGTTCAGTACTCTGTGTGCATTCTAGTGTTCGCGCACCGACACAGACCACACATAGTGTCCACGAGGGTCTTACCTCCGTATTCAGAAATACACCTCAACTGGAAGCTCATGCTTGACTTGATATAAACTACGCCTGGTGTGAACGCGCCCAAGACGCTCATTGCGTTTCTTTTGGTGCGTTCACGACAGGCGTCATTTAAATCAAGCATCGGCTTCAAGGTTAAGATGCATTTCTGAATACGGGGGTTAGTCAACACCACCTATATAGCACAAGGCATTTTCACTCCGATCCATGACCTCATGTTACCTGGCCCGACCGCAATTTAATCTAATGGGGATGCTCCTGAGTGGGCAACAGTGATTTTGACGTCACCGCTTTCATCACGCAAGCCTTTGTCAATGGAAATTTCGGGCCAGGTAGCGTGACGTCATGGATCGGAGTCAACAGGCCTTGTTGGTTAGTATGCGGACGCACCTTGAGGGTCTTGGCGGCGCTCCGGTACGGGCCTGCGCGGTCCGTGACGTCATCGCGAGGAGCAGGAGCACGAGAAAGGCGAGCGTTACCGGACCCGCCGGCCGGCGTCTCCGCATGGTCCCGCGCACACCACCTGTGACGTAATCAACACTCGCGCGGTCACGTGTGACGTCACGCTTTGTCGATGACAGAACGCGGTACGCGTGAACGAACTTCCAGAGATCTGCAAAACGCGTTTCGCCGATATGAAATTGCACATTCACTCAAAACTAACGCTGTTATACGGGCGCGGTCGATTGCTGGATTCGAGATTCGTGTTACAGGCTCGGAATCAAACGAGGCGCATAGAAATAGGCACAGACGCCACGGAAGCTAGATGCTTGTATCGCAAGGAAATAAAATGGAGTACTTTAGAGGATCGTAGGCAGGCAGACGAATAGACAGACGAACTTTCGAGCTACTTACCGCTGCGCACCAGTAAAATTCGTCTTTTGTCTCCTTCAATATGCGTACCGAAATTTTGAAAGTCCCTTCGGCTGAGCAATCTGTAAAGCTAGCAAGCTTTTAAGGACGATCACAATTCCCGATTTACCCACAAATAGCGCTCGAAGCGGCTGGTGGATATTATACACATGTTTGTTTTTTTAATGGTCGGCAGGCTCCAACAATCGCGGTAATTAATAACAGCGTATTCAACTGCAACCGAACGTTCAATGAAGTCGATTATCGAACTCTCGAACTAAAATTTGATTCGAAGCAACATCATTAAACAAATATTGCCGTGGCGTAGCGACGATGATAAAACAGGAACACTGCAAAATAGAATGAATTAGTAATATCAGGAATAAATAATCAAACAGTTTTTCTCTTTGATGAAGCTCTCGTTCGAACTTTTCCTTATTGGGCGATTTCCGCGGTACTGGGGCCGAATCCATAAATCGTTTCGATCGTAAGTCCTTTGCGCTTTTCTTCTTTTTTTTCTCTTTTTTTCGTCGTAGGTCAGCCTCCTTCGTTAATAATATGTCCGGCATCAGGATGGACCGTGATTCCCTCCTACGAACAATTCTAGCGGGATAGCTTTTTGCGAAACACTGACCCCTGTGATCAGCGTCCCTGTGCTTCCAGTTATCGATTACTTCGGCCTCGCTCCTTGATCTGTCAGCGCCTTCGGACCGTACTCGCAAGAAGCTACTGTTCTTAAGATCGAATTCCGGCCAATACGGACACCGGACATATAATTAGCGAACGCGACCAAGCAGTATGGCAAAAAGAAAGGAAAAGAAGAACTTACGAACGAAAAGCTTTCTGGATACGACCCTTTGTCGTCTTGGTAAAACGACCGTCCCGAAAGGGCGTTGTGGCCCGGGGTTCGATCCCCTGAACAGGGCGAAGAAAACTTCTTTCTGAGAAACCTGTGTCGGGTTTCATAGCTTTGTATGACTTTCGGGTTGACTGCAATCTTTCTTTCTTATTGGGCACTCCAAGTGAATTTTTGCCGTCGCCGTGAGTTCGCGTATATATTTAGGCATATGCATGTAATATGCCATGCCACGCTGTATGACACACGGCATAAACTGGTTATATTGCCACACCATTCTATCGCTAAAGTTGATCGTACCATATCTCACATTCTTGACAAGACTATTCCTCAGAATTTCGAGAGCGGCTGACCACAAACAAATGTCGTGAAACCGACACCGACAGCGCATGCCTTTTAACTTAAATCTTCGCAGACTTAAATATTAAAAGTGCGAAACGATAAAAGAGCTCAAACTTGAAAATGGCGTAACTTTTCTTGCGCGGCTGTGCACAAGCTCCGGGATCGGCCCAGGAAAATGTTTCGAAACATACCCGATACAAAAAAGTGGTACTAAAGTTGCTAAGAAAGACGTTGGCTTTAATTAATAACGTAAATGAAATTGGGAGGTGGCAGGATTCAAACAGGGAACCCTAGCACAACAGCTCGTTCTACTTAATGGGCCTACGTTTACTTCAATTCATACTGACACTACAGCTACGACCCTTACACTTCGTGTAATATTCGAACATGTTGCTGTCGCATTCATTGCTTCCAACTTATGGCTAAACTGTGACTTTTTTTTACTTTGTCAGCTTTTCTTCGTCATACTTCCACTACAACTACAAGGCTTACACTTCGTGTAATATTCTACCACGCATGGTGCTATCTCATCCATTCCTTTGCCATTATGGCGAAATAATGATTTTTTTTTCAAGAACCTAACTCTACTTCTTAGACGAACTTGTGGCCAGGAAAAAAAGGAAAAAGAAACCTCATTCCAGTGAGAATGATAGCGGTGATCACGGTCATCGAATCTCATGACGCTGGTGACGTCACATACACGTCATCACACATTGCAGCTCATCTGGCTGGCGCTACAGTGCGTTAGATTCGATAGCGCTCAAAACTATTCGCGTCGAACGCGTGCTACCTGATTAGACAACGCCTATCTCGGTTGTCCAATCGACGACGGCGTTCGCGAGTTTTTGAAATCAGTGAGTGCGCGTCGCGACTAGCGATAACACGATAAGAGAGATAACTTGGTAAAATGAGGTCGGCGGGCAAAATAAAACAAAAATTAAACAAGGCACTCGTAGCAGCACTCGAAATTTCGAATATTCTTAGATCCGTACATTAATCTGCATAACAGGACATAAGTAAGCTTTGGTTAACGATAGAGCCTCCAAACGACATATTTTTACCTTATTTAGAAATTAGAAAAAAATGTTAGATATTTGATTTGATATTCAAAGCCAGTTTTCCTTGAAATATTTGTATTGCAACTGCCTGAAATTTCAGCTGTTTCAACATCTCTGCTTGGGTAAGAAAAGTTTATTTGCAGGTTATTTTAAACGTTTAGTTGAAGTAATTAATGCTCGTTGTCAGAAAGCATCATCGTAAGTTTTGCAAAACTTCTGCAGAAGGTCACGAGAAAAACTTGTCGCGGGGATCTGTTAAAATTTGAATGCATAATTTTAGTAAATATTTAGCACACAAGTGGAATAGACTGAATGCACAGTGAAAACATTCTACAATAGTGAGAACGTGATATTGCAATCTTAGAAACAATATTACGCCACAGTGGGGGGGGGGGGGGGGTGAATATAATATTTGCACGTTTTGGACTTCTAAACAGACATTTTGCGAATCGTGGTATTAGTTTTTAGGGCACAGTTGGGCAGTTGTGAACGAGCTGCTACAGCTCCATATTTTTTTTTTATGTGCCGATTTTCATCAACCTTCCGAAAGAAGTTGAGACCATAAATCGAAATGCTGATCGCATTAGCATGTACTACAGTTTAAGTTCTTACGTGTAAAGTGTTGGTAAGATCATATTCCAGCCAATCGTTATTTTGGTCATAATCTTAGCGAAGACGGCGTGCCAAAGACAAACAGAACTTGCGAATGAAAACTTTCGTCTATTCAACCCCAGAATCGACTATCGGCGAAATGCATGGCTGTTCCAGTTAACCCATATAAGCTCTGAAAAAAAAAAAAAAGAAGAAAGACAGTGCTGGTAAGCGCTAAATGGAACAGCTGTGTATTCTGCCGCCGAATTTGATGACGTATTTCTCGAAACTGCCACCAGCACGAAACGGCTGCATAGCCAATTCGGCGAACTTTTAAACCTCGTTGATGGTCAGGACAGCTTCAATATTGGAATTGCAAAAGTCGGCCCTAAAGGTTGGCAATTAAAACTATAATTCACAAAATTTCGTTACTTGGTTAATCGATTAGTGACTTGCACATATATGCTAACTTCTGTTGCTGCTAAACATGCGTTTAGAAAAAAAAAAGACTTCTCGGTCAATCGCCGATTCTGCGCTTTGTAATCACCTTAAGTCCTCGCTGAAACACCCAATAGTAGATCCGGGTGTTTCAGATTTATTTTACAGGGAAGATATTAGCCTCCACTTGGTCGGCGTTTTTCATGGTCGCGTTCGTTAGCAAAAATGTTAGCACAGCTGCCGATCCCGGCTGCTGTGCAGGGCTAGGAACAGTGGCTCGTGTACCACCGTACGGCAGAGGCTTCAAGCACTCAGCAAAGTGAAGCGAACAGTGCATACATCCTTTGGAATCACGCGTACAACATACAGAGCAGCATACGTTTCAATAAAGAACAAGCACGAAAGAAGCATCCGAACCGCATCATTGATGACAAGGCGCTCTTTATAACAAGGCGAAGCACGTAGCCCTTCCCGCATACGTTTTCCGGTAAAGGCTGCTGTTGCCCAAGCTGCCGCGGCGACGGCAGCTTGTGACGTGGGGAGTGACGTCCCTAGACTCACGAGCCTAGCAACTGATTTCAATGCTGTTGCAGCAACGCTATGGGCGGCGGCGTGCTGTCAAAATTACCATTACTCCCATTACTACCATTATTGTAAGTTACCATTACCACCTCAGCAGCTGCAGTGGCGGTTTTCAACGGCTTCGCTGGACATTCACTTTCGCAGGGCCGCGATGGCGAGTCAGACTCTCTCTCGCTTTTCTTTTACTTTTATAAAAGTAAATGCTCCGACAAGCGGTCAGTGAATTTTACAGGACATTCAGAGAAAGCAACAACTTGGGACACACATGTGCCCACTGCGGTGACTGAAAAGCGCTGGGTTAACAAATTAACTTGACTGAGTTAACTAATTTATCCCACTTAATAACTGCGCCAACTGCTAGAACCTGTTCACTGAACACCAAATTAAGCTAACGAAAGTTGACTACATGCGCTAAGTGGTAGGCACCTGCTTGAACTGCATATGGTGGGCATCTGCTTCCGTCAATAGAAAGGGACAGTTTGGACATTTACCCATCGAAATATTGTGGCCACTTAGTTGGTAACGTTAACAGGGCTGACGATCTAACTTTGGTTTTTACTTAACTAGTCCATTTAGTAGGGACTTGTGCAGGCTTACAAGCGGAACTCTCCCGTCTGCTACACTGTAAGCTGGCCTCCGCCACAGGGCAACGACCAGCTGTGATCGCTGGCTGCCTGACAACATATACAACAAAAGACACGCTTGAATTCATACACAACACATGCCTTACGGCACACATACAATAGGCATCAAACATTATGCCTTAGGGAAAGTCCCCATTGCAATAATAATTTAGAGAAAGAAACTGCGCTAACAGTCGACCTTGTAGTGCCCAATACATCACATATGCTGCGCCGAGTTAGATAGCTCAAATGCATGACGTAAACACGGAAAACGTAATGCATACCCTATAACTTCAATTGTAGGTAGTTTAGCAAACCATTAATTAATTAATTGATCTGATAATTAGGTTTCAACTAAATTAACACTTCGTTGTTGTTGCTTTCTGTTCTACAAACGTACTTACTCTCCACGACCACAAATAAAGCTGTACAAGTTGTCCTAGTTTTCCTCGGTGTAGAACAGTTTTGGAGCGTGACAAGGTTGAGAACCAGTTAACTGACCACCACAGTCGACCTTTCGCTATGGTGTTACACTGCTGTGCACGAGGTCGCGGGCTCGATCCCCGGTCGCGGCGGAATGCGAGAACTCTTGTGCACCTTGTATTGGATGCACGTTAGAGAAGCCCGGGCTGTCAAAATTAATCCGTAGTCCCCCACCACGGCGTTCATCGTAATCACAAAGCGGTTTCGTCACGTAAAAATCAACGAATCAATAATAAATAATTGTAACTAGTATAAACTTAACGCAGTGCTGACTGAGCACGATCCCCCTGCGTCAACGCGGGCTGTCGGGTTCGAAGAAAACCGCGCGCCCTCCGTAATGTAATGGGTCACCCACCTCTAGTCAGGGGACAGGAGCCGGACTGGCCGCTGTACGCCGTGCGGTCTTCATGACTGCCAGCTTGCGACGGACACCACAACCACCCCGTCGGCGCTGGCGTCGTTCGCGTTGGGCGCCGCTTCGGAGAGTTGCTGCGGCTTGCCCGCCCGCTGGTCCTATAGGGCTTGCGGCGCAAAGGAGGGATGCGACGCACCTCCCAAAAGATGAGGGGGGAAAAAAGAGTGTACGAAAAAAGAACACCGAGAGCGGCCCAGCGATCACGACGTTGTTCCCGGCCGCTCCAGTTTTCGCTCCACGCTGTGTAATAACGCTAGAAACGACGATCGTCGCCGCAACTGTTGCGGCTGTGTTTCTTTTTTTAGAAGGCTGTCTGTTTAACAAAACCGACAAATGGGGGCGTCATCGACGTTGTGGTTCTGTTCTTCGATCTAGCCGACAAGCGATCGGCATTTGTTATAACGTCCGCCTGGTCATCCTTCTAAGCCTCAGGGCTGATTAGAGCCTTGTGCGGGGAAGATAATCGAACGGGGAGACAGATATATATACGTATAAAAAATGAAGCAATGTTCTACGTCTGTTTTCGTCTCTCTGATGACTTACTTGGATTCAAGTCTTTCGGTGAAGGAGTCCTTACCGCAGCAGACGGCACCGTGGAGCAGACGAAAGAAAAATATATGAAGTGTGCTACGTTTCCAACCGGTGCCGAGTCGTTAACCAGTGACCGACGATGTTCGTACGGCGTCCGATTACGTTTTCCCGTCACGAACTAGCCGTGGGACTCTGCAGCTGGAGCAGGGCGTTAGTTGGATTGTGATTGCACTCTAACCTAATAAGCGAGCCGCCGCGGGCTCTACGTCATCGATCATGTGCCGCCGGGCTGAATCCAATGTCTCTAGGTCACTGCACTAGAGTGCATCTCCAGCTGGCATCTTCATGAGGTCATCCGTTATCCCTGTAACGGTGGTAGTTGAAACAAACTAGACAAACTGCCTAGTTGTGCCTGCAGTTGTGAATTCACCAAAATTTTCCCAGCGGAGAGTTGACGCAGTCTTCTGGTGTGCGTCTTCGGAAACGAGTGCTTGCCTTGTCGATCCAGATGTCATTGGAACTCAAGCTCAGCGAAGGCCATCTGTCGATGGATATCAGGGATGGATATCTTTACCCTGGTATCACGCCGACTCGTTGCCACTTTTCCTCAGTCTTTTTCGCTGATAGAAGCATGAGAGCACAGTATGACAAAACACTTTAAAGTATTCATCACTACACTTACTCGTCTGCTATTGTCGTCTGCTATTGTTGGAGCGTCGTGGCAGAAGACAAAAGTGTTGCTTTATACTGTCCAGGCGACAGCGTCAGTGTCGTACTCCAGACGAAGATACGAAGCTGTCCTCGTTACGGAAGCGCTGTATGATTCTCGGGGAAAGGCTTGCTGCCGTAGCCATGCAACACTCGGTAAGGTCATGGAATTATTCCTCTTGACTGAGCCGTCGACGTCAAGTTTTTTTCCGGCGACGTCACCCACATTAAGGCTCCAATACACACAATTCACACCTCCTAAAGGGTGCGTCACTTGTCTTCTCAATTTCTGTTTAGTAGACTGTTATTACATGCAGAATATCCGCACTTTACGTCATAGATGGCTCGCGCGAAATGCCCAGGGAAGATTTCCATATCTCGTGCGCGATGACATCACGTCCAGTCGTCATTAGCCGTAGGGTTGCCGGTGTCTCGTCCGCCTTAACTTGTGGTGCGTAATTCCCCAGAGCACGCGGAACCGAACCCTGCTGTTCACGTATATATATATAGTCTTTGCGTCGCCTACTAATTGCTTGCACCTGTCGTCGTCAACGTTGTCTGCGGCGTGTTTTGCCCGAATTTAATGTCGAAATCATAACCTTCGATGGCGCTAAAGCTTCTGCCTCAACTATGATTACAGGCTTCCTCCTTTTCGCTCGAATGATCAGCCTTTTAGATCTTTCTTGACGCCTGTTAACGTCGTTGACTTGTGCAAACCTTATGACCACCGCCTTGCGTCTAGCTTTCCCGTCGGAACCGATGCGATGGCGTCACTTGGATCTGGTACGGTCACTGCTAGAAACGCAGTCACAGACGGCCTCAAAGTGGTAGCTGTCCCATCTCGTCTCCGGGAGCCTCGCAAAAAAGAAAAAAAAAACGTGGCCACGTCCGTACGCCAGGCGCTCCACTTGCGACCGATACGACGGCGTCGCTTCTCTGCCGTCTTCCAACGATGACGTCACTCGGGTTCCTTGTCGTCTGCCGAAGGAGTCACCGCCGGACACTTGGCGTTCCTGACCGCGACCGTCGACCAACGATGACGTACTCGGGTGCCTTATCTTCTGCCAGAAGAAGCATCGTTGTGTACGGCGAACCGATCCCCAGTGTAAGCCTCCGGCGTCAGGAACCGCATGAACTAGGTGCCACGCTTGGCGCTTTCGTAGCAGACGACGCGAAGGACGGCGGGTATTACCACCGTAACCGTCAAAGACGACTCGCGAAAACTCTTCAGGCCCGTTGACAGGTGCCGCGAAAAAGGGGCGGTTCCCGATGTAGCCGCCGCCGCCGATCCATGGCTTCGAGGAGCTGGCCTTTACCGGCGTGCCGTCGCGGCGAGGTGATGCCTCTCGCAGGCCTCCGCTCCCTTGCCTCGATTGCTCTCGGGTTAAAGTAAAAGAAACAAAAAGACCCACGAGAAGCAGAAGACGCAGCGGAGAGAAGGAACGGGTCACGTGCGCAGACGCTCGCCTAACTCTGCGGCACGGAGTATCGCCCCCTTCTCCCCTAATCTTCTCTTTGTCTCACTTTATTTTCGAACTTGATTTCATGCGCACTTTGAGAGGTCCTGCACACTTTGTGAAAACGTGGGCGTAGCGAACGACGGGTGCGTGTGTGTGTGCGTACGTTAGGCTGGGACGAGGAGAGCGAAGGGGGAGGGAGCCGTGGAGGTGAGCGTATCCGTGTGTGAAGCCAGTCACGCTGCTCGAGACGGGCTTCGCGAGCGGTGACGTCACGAGCGGGTGGGCGGGGCCATTGAGTCCGCGGCCGCTACCGCCTCGGGCCATCGACGACAACGGCGAGGTTTTGTCGCGCGCTGCTCGGATGTGGTGGGTGAGTTTATGTCGCGGACGCCCTTGGAAGGAAGACCACGCGATGAGCCAAAGTGCGCGCCGGCGATGATTTTTTTTGTCGCCGTACTATAGGATGTCGCTTCATTCAGGCCAGTGTTTAGACAAAAAAAGAAAAAAATGTGGTGTTTGCAGTGTATGTCATAACGTTCGCTGTGCCTTTTGATAGACTGCCTGTTCGACAGCAGAATAATAATAATAATAACACTTTGATATTTATTTAACGTCCCCAGAGACGACACTGAAGTACGAATGCTAGTGCACAGAGAAAAAAAAAAGAAGAAGAGTAATTCAAAGCAACTTCAACAAGAAGTTACGGGATAAAAAGATTAGACAAGAAAAGCAATCAATAGCTGGATAAACAGCTACATAATGAGCAATAATACGGCAATTTTCCACTATTGAGAGACAGAGTACATATAAGGAACGAGAGAGCGAAACTATGAGAAGACAGGAGAGGAGTGAAGCCAGAAATGAGTCTCGGGAGAAAGCACAAAGCTCGGAACCGAAAGAAAGACAACACGCGTTGAAAGATGTCAATATCGATAAAATAACAGTTATTGTCTGTGGAGAGGCGAGTGTTTGCTAAAAGAGGCAGGGACGTGGAAAGCCCTACTTTCCCTAGCAGCCTTTCCCGGAAGCTGCAGTGAAACAGAAGCTTGTAGATCCAGACGTGCAATAATTCCACGAATGGTATTGTATAAAAGAAGAAGACATCGGTGCTCCTATACGTCTGCAGCTAATTAGTGATGCGAGTGTAGGATAATTATTCAAACTTGTAAAGCAGTGGGAGCGCGAGGTAAGACGACGATGTTTACATACACTCCTGAACTTTTTTTTTGTATGCTATCTCAATCGTTTGGACCATTTCACACCCCTGAAGCGTATTCAACTCAAAATCCAATTCAAGTTCAATTGTATAGGTCGATGCAAACGGATGTGAACACTTTGTGGAAGGGAAGTGGGGATACCCAATTTTATTGTAAGTTTGCAGGCAGAAACCGAACGTGCGCAGGCCTCATGATGCCAAGTGGTTAGAGTGGACAGAGAAGCTTAACGTAATATAAATAAAGCAAATAAAAACCGACATTGCTAATTTCAACAACTGTCTTGGTCAACACTGCACGACCCACAAACAAGGCAAGGCTGTGTTATTGGTTTTACGCGAATATGACAGAATTCTGGTTTTGGGGTTATGTATACAGTGTTAGCAAGTTTGATTGATTGATTGACTGATTGATTGATTGATTCATTGATTCATTGATTGATTGATAAGTGGAACCTGAAACTAAGGCGCTGTCGTTATCTTTGGAATTTTTTTATATAAGAATGATCACTACAACCATGTTGAACGTGCTGAAGCCAGCATGACACGTAATTACAAATATTTCAGCAGCAGCTATTTTTCTAAGATCACCGAAAACGTATGTCTTGTTGATAAAATTGGCGATGTCTTGAACGCTGCTGATGCCTTTGCAGGACGCTTCTGTTCAGCATTTGGTGTAAAAATTGCTTCTACCTCAAGTGACCTTCCTTCTCAGTCTGGTGTGGTGTGTGCGCTATCAAGTTAATGAAGAGCTTGCTTTCAGGTGTATGAAGCGTCTCAAGCTTTCGCTTTCTTGTGACGCTGATGGGATCCCTCTCGAACTGCTTAAGAACTATGCAAGCATGCTTGTCCCTGTTATCACATACACATTCAATAGTTACGTCAAGTCTACTACGTTTCCTTGCACTTGGAAAGTTAACACGGGTAGCATCCGTACATAAATCTGGTGCTAAATGTGCCGTTACTAACTACCGGCCGAAATCTGTCCTCTACGCTGCGGCTGATGTGTTTGAATCTGTATTGCATTCCCTGCTTTCTGGTGGTGCTAAAATATTTTAATAGATGAACAGCATATATTTGTATCAAGGCTCTGCACAACAACGAACTTGGTTACAGTTATTGACCCATGATTTCAGAATAGTACATAGTGGGGACCAATTCGATGATATTTACATTGACCTAAGTAAATAGTGTAGTTTGTCACGGGCTCCTTATTACAAAGCTCACACAAATGGACACACAATTTTCCATTACTTACGATATGATATGATGATATGATAGATCCTGCTTCGTGAGCACTAATGGACAGAGCTCAACTATCTATGGGGTCACCGGCGGAGCTCCCCAAGGATCCGTTCTTGGCCCTCTTCTCTTCTTCCTTTTCTTTTTTTTTTTTTTTGTAAATGACATTTCATCAGCAATCCAACTCTTTATTCTTTCTATTTGCTGGCAACTCAAATCTATTTACGGCTGTCGACAGTGTTCTCGACAGCACTGACCCCCAAGAAGACATTTTTCACGCTCTCAGATTGCCGCAGAGACCCCGAATAAGCTCCTCTTAAACTTCCAAAACTATGGTATTAAACGCGGAAAACGCCACCATGTGTAGTTCTCGTACACCCTTTGTGATGCTCCAGTGTCCAGACTCGATGAAATGAAAGAACTTCCTGCGCACTTCGACAACACGCTGTGCTTCTCCTCACACGTTAGACACGAGAAGCAGTGTGTCCTTCGTGTGAAGAAAACATCGGTAAACGTAAAATTTACTGGAGCAATCCGTAGTTACAACTACCGGCGTGGAGCGTCCACATTATAACTTGAGAGGCATGAAACATTATGCAGCAGTTTCCTTCGAGTTACCCTTTTATATTTTAGATTGAGACTCGACGAAAAATAGCCACTACGTATGAAGCAGCATCGTCGCAGCAATTATCATGATGAAGCATTACCTTCAGAACCTCTCCGAAGAACATTAGATGAGTCAACAAGACAGGTAAAATTTGTTCTGAAAGTCCTATTTTCATCCATTCGGTGGGAAAATGTTCCTAACTATAGCGGAGCAAAGGAAAGTTCAAGTTCTTATAACAGTGTCTCATATTCTGGTGCAATCAATTACTTTTTTTTTTGTAAAACAATAGATGCATTGTAAGGGAGCCCAAGTACGGAACATATACACTCGCGTACAACTTTCTCTGGCAATGAAGCGAAAGCTATGGGGGCGGAGCTTCTGCGCGTGTGTTACTGCGCCAAGTAGTCCGGCAGCGTCTGACAGCGGTTTTTTTTTTTCTTGGAACAGATTCTGGAATCAGCGTAGCCTTCACGTGCGGTGGTTTCGCATTTGGCCCAAAATCAGAAGAGAAAAAAAAATGTCAACTTTAACACTCAACGTGGTATTGTCTCTTTTTTTTGCCGTCGTAAATGCCACGTCGACGTTTTCTTCTGGCCAGTTTAAAGTGCCGCGGTTGAAAACGGGGGACTCCTTCTGGAGCGATCTTTCTATACTTGCGCGCGCTTTGCCTCCGTAGCTGTCCCTTCATTGCTGCAGAAAGTTGTCCGTGTGCATAGCAAGTGTGCAGAACCTTTTTTTTTTTTTCGCCTGCGCCGGCCATACCGGCATGAATACGAGGCTTTGAAGTCCGTGGCGTCACACCAACCGGCTGCTAAAAGAACTATACTGTTCGTGGCGCGTACGGCATGGCACGTGTTCTGGTACCAGCGTTCGGGACGCCCACCCCTCAGAGATGGCCTGGATTTTGTTTGAATAATCTTTAACTTTGCATGTCGGGGTCTCGGGGTCCTTCTCCAGGGCTCTCGGCTGAGTCCGAAGACCCACGTACCCACAGCGTACACCGGCGTTAAGGTATTCGAATCTGTCAACTCACTGTCAGGAATGCGGCTGCGCGCCGGTGTATGGGTCCTGTCGGGTTCTTGCGAAGCACAAAGATAAACATGTGCGAGAGATTATTGTGGCTCAGGATATCTGTCGGAATAGTGATACGCGTGTTGGTGCACCTTAGGTGGACATGTTAGATAAGGAAACGGCTTTTTTTGATGGTTAAGATTTGGATGAGGTGGCGCCACTGTGCATGGGTTAAATAGGTGAGTGTTTCCTGCAAATGAAGTTGTTGAAGTTAGGGCGTTGTGGTGTCGTCTTCCTTATGTCCTTGTTCGCTGGCTCTAAATATGCTTTCCAAGTCAGTTTACCCACACGCCCAACAAATGGCAATGCTGTAATTGAAATGCCCGAGCGTTCTTGCGTTCCGCCTCCACCAGAAGGTGGCCGCCGTGGTTCAGTAGGAGAACGCCATGGCTGCCATAACCACTGCGGCGGGCTCGTGCAAAAAGGACAAAAACAAAAACAAAGCGCAGATAGTAAACTACGCGTTTTATCTTCGCATCTGCATCCGAACCGAAGCACTCGGTTGTGGGCCGATATACAAACACACACGCAGCGCGCTCGAACATCGGTGCCGATCTGCCGCTAATGAGGCGTTTGTATGCAAGAGAAGCATCCATCGACGCCCTGGGAAATTACTCGCGGAGGCGCGAGCTTTGCGAACGCTCGCGGTCCGTGCACTTTTTGCGGAGGTCGCAGATAAGAGGGAGAAAGCAGTCTCGTCCGGGCCGTCACGTGATCGCCGCGCGATCGACGTACACGCGCATGCAGCTGCCTATGTAGTAAGTAGTAGGCGTATACCGGTACGTAGGCCTGCGAAATTGTTTCCTCTGCACTTTGTCTCATCGGGTATACGTGCTAAGCAGCGTATATAGGCTATAGGGCTCGTGCCGGCTAACCAATAAATGAGTCTGCGTGATTCGGAGAAGGGAAGGCTTGGCCCATTTCGCGCTGCTATTCCTTTCTTCGATGCTTCCATTCAGACGCTGCTGATGCTGCTACTACCACCACGATCACCATTACTACTACTACTACTACTACTACTACTACTACTACTACTACTACTACTACTACTAATAATAATAATAATAATAATAATAATAATAATACAGCTGCTACTACTATACTGCCACAACTACTTTCACCGCTATTACTACCACCGCTACTACTACTATACTCCTACTAACACCACCGCTACTGCTAATATATGATACTACTACCATTATACTACCATCATCGCGAACACAACTACTACTACTTCTACTAGCTTCAAGTTCTTCCCAAGATTGGCGCCGTTCCTTCGAGGGCTTTCTCAGCTTCCTCCACTTTGCATAGCTCTGCGCAGCCACTCACTTCGCTGTTTAAATTCGAACACACACACACGGCGGAATTCGACCCAGAGTCGTCTGACGCATTCAACCGAACAGCTTCCCCAACCTGCATCAGCTCGGTAAAATAAACCCAACTAGATTTCCGAACCTGCATCAACTCGGTAAAATAAACCCAACTAGACTTCCGGACGTCTGTCCATGGTGTTCTAACAAACCCACACTACAACATATCACATGGGAGTTCCTGGAAAGGCCATATCACTAGCCCATACATAACAGCGCATCCACTCATGTTAAATAGGCAGTGGGAGGCACGGCTTGCGGACTGGGGAAAGGAGAGCCAAATGGCTTTCCTGGACCCAAGCCCAGCGAGCCGCTCGCGCCAGTAGAGCCATGGACTGACGGCCCAACCACGCTCGCCTACTTTTCTTTTTGCAAAATAAAGTTGCTTTCCTTCCTTCCTTCCTTCCTTCCTTCCTTCCTTCCTTCCTTCCTTCCTTCCTTCCTTCATTCATTCATTCATTACTTCCTCTGCAAAAACCGCCCCCGCGTTCCTTGAATAGCGCGCCTCGGCGACATAGTTCCGGTATCACAGTTCCGGCTCGCGGCGACGGCGCGCGAGGTGATTGCGACCCAAGCGCCCCCTCGCGTGACTGCGCGACGCGAAAGCCCGCTCCCGCTGCCGCTTCCTGCCAGACGCACTTGCTCGAAGAGGGGGACCTCTCTACTCTTGCAACGAGACGTCGAGGCGTCGCAGATCGAACCGGCTAATCGCGGCCCAAATCGACGATTAATTACTCCCACCGTGGGCGAACTGGCAAGCACCTGTTCGATAATTACGCTCGTAGATGGGCGGCCCGCGGCGGGTGGTATAGCCGAGACGGCCGGAGGCGGCTTTGGCGTTGCGACACAGCCCAGGACGGCGAAGGCTCGCCAAGTGAAAGTGCAGCGCCGCGGAGGGAAAGGAATCGCCGTGTCTGCGATTCGCGCGTCACTGGCTCTTTGCTTGTTCGCGTTTGTGCAGTCGCCGTACTCAAAACGGACAGCGTCGTTGAAGCTAAGAGATGTCGATAGGGCAAACGGTCAAGCTCCAGTTGCATTCCAGGTTCTGTAGTCACGGGTGTGGGCTGGTGTATCTGGTTATAATTGCCAACGTTCTGCTCCGGTTACGTACCTGCTTTTACTTAGCATTTAACTTCACGTTACATTTGCGTCGCCGGTTCCAGTTACGTTTGACTTTTGAGCTTGCAGTTTCAGACACGTTCCGATTCCCAGTTCCGTTCTGTTCCAAATTCCAGGGGCACGGGGTGTATTCTGGGTGTTCTGCAAGTGTCCACCTAGTGAACATATCCGATTGGCTGGGCTGGGGAGACAGGCACTTCAAGCCAATCAGCACTTTAGCAGCAGACGAAATTTATATGTCCACGAGGTGGACACCTTCAGAATAACCGCCCTCCCCCCACCCAGTTACACTGCAAATACACCATGCACTGCAAGTTATACAGTGCAAGTATTGAATGCAATTGTTTAAGTGTTTGAGTTGCTGCAGCTGTTGTTGTAGAGTTAGAGTTAACTTCAAGCTTCCAGTCGCAGTTACGTTACAATTTCCAGTCCCACCTGCGTTTCGATTCCCGGTTCCATAGAAGTTACAGTTACACTATAACTTCCGTCCCCAATTATCCTCCAGATTCGAGGTACAGTTACTCTTTAGATTTCAGTTCTTTCAGTTTAAATTTCAGGGTTTGATGACGACAACTCCATGGCGAGAAAACACTGGTGGCAAGCATGCGACAACATCAGGCTAAGCATTCTCGCTGTAGCTCTTTTGCCCTTGCCATCAGTTCTCGCGCAGTTCCCAGATTCCAGCATACAATCGAATCCTGACAGTGGTATTTCCAGTATCGTTCACGCTCACAGTCACAGCTATACGTTTCTTAAAATCCAAAACTTTTTTGAGAGCGACGTCTGCTGCGTCTGTTACGCCCCCCCCCTCTCCCCCCAATTTAGACATGCTAATAGATTCAGTTTGCCAGATTGCGACAGCTGTTATTGCTGAGGGGTTCTACAGAGACGCACACTTGGTGACTCATACATCTATTCGCTATTATTCCCCGCTGTCTTTGGTTTTTGTATAAGATGAATAAGGGACCTGAATATTAATCATGCGCTCAGCGCTATCTAGAACTTATCTTTTGTTTTTATTTATATGCAATAGGTATCATTCAAACCTGTTCATCAATCCCATGAAGAGAGCACCCCTGCGTTTCACGAACATTCAAACAGGAGAAGCCCAAAATCAGACTTCATGTACATCTAAGAACACGAGCTTTCATGTATTACACCGCAGCGTCCTGGCAGTCGAACCCGGGTCCTCGCGCTCAGCAGTATAACGTCACGGCCACGGAAGATCCACGGGCACCTAGTGTTTCTCCAGTGCTGCACGCATCTAGTATGGGAAAGTGTATGAGATTGCGTGGTTGGCAAGCTGCCTCTGGCTTTAATCGTCTCCTTTCTCTTTTTGTTTGCTTTGTCGAAAGAACGATAAATGACTCGGACACCAAGGAGGAGACGACCACAGGGGAGATCTGTGATGGCTATTAGGGCGTCTGACTCGATACCCTCGTACGTACCCGTCGACACAATCCCCGACACACGGCCATATTTGTGCCGTCTGCTCATCGATGATGTGTCGCAATGCCGCACGGGGCACTCCAGACGCCGCCGCACTACGCCGTACGTCTGTTCAGAATTTGTGCCGTCTGCTCACCGATGACGTGTCGAAATGATGCTCTGAGCGTTCAAGACGCTGTTGCGCATGGAATTTTTTTTATTACACCGTGTGCAAGGAAGCGGGAATCTGGAATGTTGTTCGGGACACTTTTGAATTCCCCCGTGTGGTCCGATTCGCAATCTCGTCGCTTGTAATTGGCTGATGGGGTGGCTACACCTTCTACGATTGGGCAATAATGCCAACATCGTGCAATTCGACAATATGGCGAAATTTTGCAGTGTCCAGCGTTGATTTTCCTTACGAATTTTACAGAAGATTACTCTGGTCCTGCTGCCCTTCAGATGCCATAAGAATGACGAGTTTTTACATGCACTTGTTTGATCTACACGCTTGTAGTTTTAGACAGTCTTGTTATAATGACCTAGCTCTGTAAATTTCCAAGCTCTAGTTCAATTGTTTGCCAAACTCGGGAAGGCAGTAAGTCTGCACACATCCATAGTCATTGCGAAATTTTGCATTTACAGCGCAATATATTGTTGAAAATTGTCAATCTGCATACTGGCAAGGTCGTTTGAAGCAGAGGGGGAATTTTACGAAAATCCATGCGCTACCCATCGTACCCATGCCGGTTGAACCGCCATACCTGTATCTCTCGTGGATACTCGCACCAGAGTTCGTTCTAGCAATTTTTGTATATGGGAAACGATATGGTGTCCATACAAGCACCTCTGAGGTCTACATGTGGTCTATATCTCAAAACAAATACTATATAATCTGTTTTGAGATTCGTTCCAAAAATGTATTTTCAAGTGGACGTGTCTCGCGAGCTCGCGGGGCTTCCTTTAGTCACTCGCAACACCAGTCTAAAATGATTAGGTAAACAGGTAAAATTTAAGGTCGTGTTTTTAGGTAAATATTTACTGACCTGTCTCGTGCAATTTATAAGTGTCCGCCTTCAGGAGTAACCTATCTAAGGCAGTAAGTGTTCCTTTCTTTCCTATCGGCTCCAGGTGATAGTTCTAAAATTCTGTTGAGGTAGAAAAAAATAAAGGTATTGAACACCTGGCATATGAACTCGGTATATAGTGGCTAATCACGTGGAACACGTTTACGTTGAATTTCTACGACGATGTATCACACGGGCGGATCACAATCTCTTTCCCCTTTCTCGAAACTCGCTCAAGCTCACGGACACTTGGGCGTAATTTAATTTGCATTGTCGCTTTCTCTCTCCATTTCGCTCTCTCCCGCTCACATTCCTTTCTCCGTGTGTCTTCATTACGCTTCGTGCTGATTGCGACGATAAGGGTTGTACGCGGGAGAATGCAGGACACTCTCGTTTTCGCCAATGCCAAGAGCACGCCCGAGATGGGGGGAAGCTAGGCCCTTGAACTCCATAGAAATGCGTGGACGGTTCATGCCAGGCGCCGTGAAGACGGTACAGGCCGAGGACTTATTTGCAAGAGGAATCCCACCTACATTTATTTTTTTCTTCAGCCGGTGTTGGCACAAACCCAACCCGGGCACCTCTTCTGCCTCGTGACCTCATTTCTATTTGAAGTGGGCTATAGAGTACCTTAAATGTAACGGACGGGTAAAGGCTGCGCGTATATAGTATACACAACTTGCAGCGTGAACGTGCGACGTAGTCACCGATGACGGATACCTTAGACTTCCCATCTGTTGTTAAAGTCACAAGGACGAGAGGCTTTGTGTGTGTGTTTCTTTCGAGGCCTACCGATTAGTTCTTGTTCGAACCGGCGGGTGACGATTTCGGTGGATGAGTCTGTGCTTGTACTTTGACTAACCATGATTCATCGTACCGCCTCGTATGTACCTATGGTGGCGCGCAGTGTTCGACTAGAATCGGATGAAACTTACCACCTATTGATGCAATATGTGTTGGTGACGAGAGAGTACGGCGATTTTTCCCTGGAAGCCTACCCAGGTCTGAATCATTAAATTTCTAACAATGGCCACACGTATGAGTAATCGTATTTCCCTGCGCAGAAAAATAATACTGCCTGCGTGGATAGTCTTACCTTGTTCCGTCCTTGTGGTTGAGCTCGTGGGTTATTGAAATCATCGCAGTTTTTCTTTTCCTTGTGCACATCGCATTAAACGTGAACGCTTTGAAATTCGTGAGACAACCAGTGAGTTTTGCTGTGTCCTTGCTCCTTGGTTTGTTGCATTCGCCTTGATATGCGCTCAGTCGCGGGTGCTATATTTTGTATTCGCAGAAATGGTCGCTCCGATAGGCTCTGCCGTTTGTGCGAGTATTTTGCTTACCACGTCCAAGACAACAAAAAACGTCCCGTGAATGTCCCGGAAGGATCCGAACATGCTAGCTTTTTAATGCGACGTACTGAGGACGTCCACAGCAACATGCCCACGGTGAATTTTAAACGCAACGTCTAGCGCTGGACTTATCGCGAACCTGACGACATACATCCTAGCAACAACCTCCGCAGAATGTTCTCAGAATGTAGCGTCCAGGTGTATTTATTTGGGAGCTTCACGCTTGCCCGAAAAAAATTGAGTGTAACTAAAAACTAAACTAAACTAAACGAGTGAGACGCTGCAAAAAAACAAATGTTTGTTTGTAGACTATCTTCTTTTAAACGTTCTTCTTCTTCTTCTTCTTCGTCTTCTTCTTCTTCTTCTTCTTCTTCTTCTTATTATTATTATTATTATTATTAGTAGTAGTAGTAGTAGTAGTAGTAGTAGTAGTAGTAGTAGTAGTAGTAGTAGTAATAGTAGTAGTAGTATGTAAAAGTATAGTTCCTTTTGCTGTCAAAAAAACAATTGGGAACGCTCTTGCGTACGGAATATTAAGGTATGGCATCACAATTTCCGCCTTCTGTTCTGCGCGTTGGGAGAGCCGGGTGCACGGACGCTCTTTTAAAAAACATGCTCCAAAGTGTAGCGTATAATTCGCCTCTGCTTTCTTCTCGAAACATATTTACCGCCGTAGGTTTTCCTTCGTTCCGCTCATTGTTTGTTGAAACAGTGGTATTACGTCATTTTTGGAACTCGGATTTCAAAGTTGAGCATAAACCTGTGCGCATGCTCCGTTCGGGCTTGCGTTTCACTGTGCCTCGTTCCGCAACGAGGTACGGTCAGGCCCGGCGATGTGTGTACATTCCTAATCTGTTTAACAATCCACCAGAGGGCATTTTCACAGCAACTTCGAAAATATCACTGAAAAAGATGATACGCGCTCTGTAGGCTAAACATGTTCCATATTCACATTGCTTTGCCTTCTTATCTCAGATAACATTTATTAGGAAATTGTTTCAAAGATTCGAATTCTTGCATTTCGTGTTGTATGTTTTGTTCGTTTTATGTAAGCTTGAACTCTAGGTACTGCTGAAATAAATTTGCGCAGCCAAATGTAATGTCGCGCGCTTTATGTAACGCCGTCATTTTTTTTGTATGTGATTGTTTTTCTATTTCAATGTATTGCCTTGCCAATTCTGCATGGCCATGTCCCACAAGCCCTTGTGGGCTTGGACAGGCCTGATTATAATGCTGTATATGTGTTATGGCAATAAAGATATTATTATTATTATTATTATTATTATTATTATTATTATTATTATTATTATTATTATTATTATTATTATTATTATTATTATTATTATTATTATTATTATTATTATTGGTCCTGGTGTCCAAACCGCAACCTTCCACAGACGGTTTCCTTCGAGCACCGAAAGCAGATATCGAAGGCTATGCCATTGTTGTGCGGCAGCTGAGGTAGTTCGTTTGATACCGAACTGCTTTTTAATGGTGGCAAGAAAAAATATACACAATAATACTGAGATTTCAGAGCACATGAAAGCGCAAAAATTTCAAAAAGCAGCCCTACATTACGACTGCGTTGCACATTCATATCATACTGCAATATGCATATTAAGCCAATTTCTGAATAAAGAATTGCCCTACTATTACAGTATCAAGAAGTAGTGGCTTGGGACGCGTCCTCACATCACCCGAAAACGCAACTCATATTATATGACTGGCACGCTCTATGTATCTACTTGGGACGGACAAATAGACTTTTAGGATTAGTGCAGGAGATCCTCAGGATGTACGACTGTCTTAGTGCCGGCATCCCAGAGACTTGGGATGCTTTTGCGTTATCTGAGAAGTCAGTGGATCTGGCTGCGCCTACATAGTAATGGGCTATATCCTCGCTTTCTACAGGGGAACTAAATTCACGCATATCCATTTTTTCGTCCCGCAAATCGTCGTAAGAACGTCCTTTACCGTGGGGATTTATATATGCGCCCCACCAGCGCTGTTCTCCAGGCCAGTGGCCTTCACGGTGCCAAATTTGCAACGGGCTACAGGCTTAACTTTTCTCAACGAAACCTAATTCGCGCATACGCTATTCATCGCGCGAATTGGCGTAAGCACGCGCATTACCATAGGGATCTATATATGCGTCGAACCAGCGCTGATTTTCAGGCCAGTGGCCCTTGACTGGGCTAAATTTGCAATGGGCTACAGGCATACCTTTTCTCAGCGAAACCTCATTAGCGCATAAACATTCGTTCATCCCGCAAATCGGCGTACCCACGTGCATTACCGTGGAGATTTCTATATCCGCCGAACCAGCGCCGTTTTCCAGGCCAGTGCCCCTTGACTGGGCTAAATTTGCAATTTCAGCACTCTTTTCCAGATAGGTGCGGGGACCTGGCTGCACTAACGTTTCATATCCTGTTCCTGGGGCATGGTGTATACGAATAATCGCCGCTTTAGAGAAAACTTACTGTAGCTGGATGAGAATATGTTTTCTTGGGCTATGGGTCAACCGATTTCTTTATTTTTTCGGGAAACTTAATGGGAACTTAACCGCTTGTAAATCGCGTAAATCGAGGTCTGCGCATGCGTGGGGAGTGATCTGTGCGAAGATAAAGTGCTTTAGCGAGAACTTAATAAATCTGGTTAAATCAACATTTCTCTGGGCTTACCGATTTCTTATTTTCCGAGAGTATTGATGTGACCTTAACCGTTTGTAAATCGCGTAATTCGAGGTCTACGCATGCGTGGGGAGTGATCTGTGTGAAGTAACAGCGCTTTAGAGAGAACTTGCTAAGTCTGGCTAAATAAATATTTCCCTGGGCCTTACCGATTTCTTATTTTTCCGAGAATATTAATGTGACCTTAATCATTTCTAAATCGCGTAAATCGAGGTCTGCGCATGCGTGGGGAGTGAATTGGGCAAAGAAACAGCGCTTCAGAGAGAACTTACTAAGTCTGGCTAAATAAATATTTCCCTGGGCTATAGCCTTACCGATTTCTTATTTTACCGATAATATTAATGTGACCTAAATCATTGGTTAATCGCGTAAATCGAGGTCTGCGCATGCGTGGGGAGTGATCTGTGCGAAGAAACAGCGCTTCAGAGAGAACTTACTAAGTCTGGCTAAATAAATATTTCCCTGGGCTATAGCCTTACCGATTTCTAATTTTACCGAAAATATTAATGTGACCTTAATCGCTTGTAAATCGCGTAAATCGAGGTCTGCGCATGCGTGGGGAGTGATCTGTGCGAAGAAACAGCGCTTTAGAGAGTACTTACTAAGTCTGGCTAAATAAATATTTCCCTGGGCCTTACCGATTTCTCATTTTTCCGAGAATATTAATGTGACCTTAATCATTTGTAAATCGCGTAAATCGAGGTCTGCGCATGCGTGGGGAGTGATCTGTGCGAAGAAACAGCGCTTAAGAGAGAACTTACTAAGTCTGGCTAAATAAATATTTCCCTGGGCTATAGCCTTACCGATTTCTTATTTTACCGAAAATATTAATGTGACCTTAATCGCTTGTAAATCGCGTAAATCGAGGTCTGCGCATGCGTGGGGAGTGATCTGTGCGAAGAAACAGCGCTTTAGAGAGAACTTACTAAGTCTGGCTAAATAAATATTTCCCCGGGCCTTACCGATTTCTCATTTTTCCGAGAATATTAATGTGACCTTAATCATTTGTAAATCGCGTAAATCGAGGTCTGCGCGTGCGTGGGGAGTGATTTGGGCGAAGAAACAGCGCTTTAGAGAGAACTTACTAAGTCTGGCTAAATAAATATTTCCCTGGGCTATAGCCATACCGACTTCTTATTTTTCCGAGAATATTAATGTGACCTTAATCGCTGGTTAATCGCGTAAATCGAGGTCTGCGCATGCGTCGGGAGTGATCTGTGCGAAGAAACAGCGCTTTAGAAAGAACTTACTAAGTCTGGCTAAATAAATATTTCCCTGGGCTATAGCCATACCGACTTCTTATTTTTCCGAGAATATTAATGTGACCTTAATCGCTTGTAGATCACGTAAATCGAGGTCTGCGCATGCGTGGGGAGTGATCTGGGGGAAGAAACAGCGCTTTAGAGAGAACTTACTAAGTTTGGCTAAATAAATATTTCCCTGGGCTATAGCCTTACCGATTTCTTATTTTTCCGAGAATATTAATGTAACCTTAATCGCTTGTAAATCACGTAAATCGAGGTCTGCGCATGCGTGGGGAGTGATCTGGGGGAAGAAACAGCGCTTTAGAGAGAACTTACTAACTCTGTCTAAATAAATATTTCCCTTGGCTATAGCCTTACCGATTTCTTATTTTTCCGAGAATATTAATGTGACCTTAATCGCTTGTAAATCGCGTAAATCGATGTCTGCGCATGCGTGGGGAGTGGTCTGGGGGAAAGAGAACTTACTAAGTCTGGCTAAATAAATATTTCCCTAGGCTATACATATTTATAGCCTATATATAGGCTATAGGCTATAGGCTATATATATAGCCTTACCGATTTCTGATTTTTCAGAGAATATTAATGTGACCGTAATCATTTGTAAATCGCGTAAATCTAGGTCTGCGCATGCGTGGGGAGTGATCTGTGCTAAGAAACAGCGCTTTAGAGAGAACTTACTAAGTCTGGCTAAATAAATATTTCCCTGGGCCTTACCAATTTCTTATTTTTCCGAGAATATTAATGTGACCTTAATCGCTGGTTAATCGCTTAAATCGAGGTCTGCGCTTGCGTGGGGAGTGATCTGGGGGAAGAAACAGCGCTTTAGAAGAAAACTTACTAAGCCTGGCTAAATAAATATTTCCCTGGGCTATAGCCTTACCGATTAATGTGACCTTAATCGCTGGTAAATCGCGTAAATCGAGGTCTGCGCATGCATGAGGAGTGATCTGTGCGAAGAAACAACGCTTCAGGAAGAACTTACTAAGTCTGGCTAAATAAATATTTCCCTAGACTATATCCTTACCGATTACTTATTTTTCCGAGAATATTATTGTGACCTTAATCGCTTGTAAATCGCGTAAATCGAGGTCGGCGCATGCGTGGGGAGTGGTCTGTGCGAAGAAACAACGCTTCAGGGAGAACTTACTAAGTCTGGCTAAATAAATATTTCCCTGGGCCTAATAAGAATAATAATATTTGGGGTTTTACGCGCCAAAGCCACTTTCTGATTATGAGGCACGCCGTAGTGGAGGACTCCGGAAATTTTGTCCACCTGGCGTTCTTTAACGTGCACCTAAATCTAAGCACACGGGTGTTTTCGCATTTCGCCCCCATCGAAATGCGGCCGCCGTGGCCGGGATTCGATCCCGCGACCTCGTGCTCAGCAGCCCAACACCATAGCCACTGAGCAACCACGGCGGGTTTCCCTGGGCCTTACCAATTTCTTATTTTTCCGAGAATATTAATGTGACCTTAATCGCTGGTTAATCGCTTAACCAGGTCTGCGCATGCGTGGGGAGTGATCTCTGCGAAGAAACAGCGCTTTAGAGAGAACTTACAAAGTCTGGCTAAATAAATATTTCCCTGGGCTATAGCCTTACCGATTTCTTATTTTTCCGAGAATATTAATGCGACCTTAATCGTTTGTAAATCGCGTAAATCGAGGTCTGCGCATGCGTGGGGAGTGATCTGTGCGAAGAAACAGCGCTTTAGAAAGAACTTACTAAGTCTGGCTAAATAAGTATTTCCCTGGGCCTTACCGATTTCTCATTTTTCCGAGAATATTAATGTGACCTTAATCGCTGGTTAATCGCGTAAATCGAGGTCTGCGCATGCGTGGGGAGTGATCTGGCGGAAGGAACAGCGCTTTAGAGAGAACTTACTAAGTTTGGCTAAATAAATATTTCCCTGGGCTATAGCCTTACCGATTTCTTATTTTTCCGAGAATATTAATCTGACCGTATTCGCTTGTAAATCGCGTAAATCGAGGTCCGCGCATGCGTGGGGAGTGATTTGGGCGAAGAAACAGCGCTTTAGAGAGAACTTACCAAGTCTGGATAAATAAATATTTCCCTGGGCTATAGCCTTACCGATTTCTTATTTTTCCGAGAATATTAATCTGACCTTATTCGCTTGTAAATCGCGTAAATCGAGGTCTGCGCATGCGTGGGGAGTGATTTGGGCGAAGAAACAGCGCTTTAGAGAGAACTTGCTAAGTCTGGCTAAATAAATATTTCCCTGGGCTATAGGCTTACCGATTTCTTATTTTTTCGTGAATATTAATGTGACCTTAATCGCTGCTTAATCGCTTAACCAGGTCTGCGCATGCGTGGGGAGTGATCTGGGGGAAGAAACAGCGCTTTAGAGAGAACTTACTAAGTTTGGCTAAATAAATATTTCCCTGGGCTATAGCCTTACCGATTTCTTATTTTTCCGAGAATATTAATGTGACCTTAATCGCTTGTAAATCGCGTAAATCGAGGTCTGCGCATGCGTGGGGAGTGATCTGGGGGAAGGAACAGCGCTTTAGAGAGAACTTACTAAGTTTGGCTAAATAAATATTTCCCTGGGCTATAGCCTTACCGATTTCTTATTTTCCCGAGAATATTAATGTGACCTTAATCGCTTGTAAATCGCGTAAATCGAGGTCTGCGCATGCGAGGGTAGTGATCTGGGGGAAGGAACAGCGCTTTAGAGAGAACTTACTAAGTTTGGCTAAATAAATATTTCCCTAGGCTATAGCCTTACCGATTTCTTATTTTTCCGAGAATATTAATGTAACCTTAATCGCTTGTAAATCACGTAAATCGAGGTCTGCGCATGCGTGGGGAGTGATCTGGGGGAAGAAACAGCGCTTTAGAGAGAACTTACTAACTCTGTCTAAATAAATATTTCCCTTGGCTATAGCCTTACCGATTTCTTATTTTTCCAAGAATATTAATGTGACCTTAATCGCTTGTAAATCGCGTAAATCGAGGTCTGCGCATGCGAGGGTAGTGATCTGGGGGAAGGAACAGCGCTTTAGAGAGAACTTACTAAGTTTGGCTAAATAAATATTTCCCTGGGCTATAGCCTTACCGATTTCTTATTTTTCCGAGAATATTAATGTAACCTTAATCGCTTGTAAATCGCGTAAATCGAGGTCTGCGCATGCGTGGGGAGTGATCTGTGCGAAGAAACAGCGCTTTAGAGAGTACTTACTAAGTCTGGCTAAATAAATATTTCCCTGGGCTATAGCCTTACCGATTTCTAATTTTACCGAAAATATTAATGTGACCTTAATCGCTTGTAAATCGCGTAAATCGAGGTCTGCGCATGCGTGGGGAGTGATCTGTGCGAAGAAACAGCGCTTTGGAGAGTACTTACTAAGTCTGGCTAAATAAATATTTCCCTGGGCCTTACCGATTTCTCATTTTTCCGAGAATATTAATGTGACCTTAATCATTTGTAAATCGCGTAAATCGAGGTCTGCGCATGCGTGGGGAGTGATCTGTGCGAAGAAACAGCGCTTAAGAGAGAACTTACTAAGTCTGGCTAAATAAATATTTCCCTGGGCTATAGCCTTACCGATTTCTTATTTTACCGAAAATATTAATGTGACCTTAATCGCTTGTAAATCGCGTAAATCGAGGTCTGCGCATGCGTGGGGAGTGATCTGTGCGAAGAAAGAGCGCTTTAGAGAGAACTTACTAAGTCTGGCTAAATAAATATTTCCCCGGGCCTTACCGATTTCTCATTTTTCCGAGAATATTAATGTGACCTTAATCATTTGTAAATCGCGTAAATCGAGGTCTGCGCGTGCGTGGGGAGTGATTTGGGCGAAGAAACAGCGCTTTAGAGAGAACTTACTAAGTCTGGCTAAATAAATATTTCCCTGGGCTATAGCCATACCGACTTCTTATTTTTCCGAGAATATTAATGTGACCTTAATCGCTGGTTAATCGCGTAAATCGAGGTCTGCGCATGCGTCGGGAGTGATCTGTGCGAAGAAACAGCGCTTTAGAAAGAACTTACTAAGTCTGGCTAAATAAATATTTCCCTGGGCTATAGCCATACCGACTTCTTATTTTTCCGAGAATATTAATGTGACCTTAATCGCTGGTTAATCGCGTAAATCGAGGTCTGCGCATGCGTGGGGAGTGATCTGTGCGAAGAAACAGCGCTTTAGAAAGAACTTACTAAGTCTGGCTAAATAAGTATTTCCCTGGGCCTTACCGATTTCTCATTTTTCCGAGAATATTAATGTGACCTTAATCGCTGGTTAATCGCGTAAATCGAGGTCTGCGCATGCGTGGGGAGTGATTTGGGCGAAGAAACAGCGCTTTAGAGAGAACTTACTAAGTCTGGCTAAATAAATATTTCCCTGGGCTATAGCCATACCGACTTCTTATTTTTCCGAGAATATTAATGTGACCTTAATCGCTGGTTAATCGCGTAAATCGAGGTCTGCGCATGCGTGGGGAGTGGTCTGGGGGAAAGAGAACTTACTAAGTCTGGCTAAATAAATATTTCCCTAGGCTATACATATATATAGCCTATATATAGGCTATAGGCTATAGGCTATATATATAGCCTTACCGATTTCTCATTTTTCAGAGAATATTAATGTGACCGTAATCATTTGTAAATCGCGTAAATCTAGGTCTGCGCATGCGTGGGGAGTGATCTGTGCTAAGAAACAGCGCTTTAGAGAGAACTTACTAAGTCTGGCTAAATAAATATTTCCCTGGGCCTTACCAATTTCTTATTTTTCCGAGAATATTAATGTGACCTTAATCGCTGGTTAATCGCTTAAATCGAGGTCTGCGCTTGCGTGGGGAGTGATCTGGGGGAAGAAACAGCGCTTTAGAAAAAAACTTACTAAGCCTGGCTAAATAAATATTTCCCTGGGCTATAGCCTTACCGATTAATGTGACCTTAATCGCTGGTAAATCGCGTAAATCGAGGTCTGCGCATGCATGAGGAGTGATCTGTGCGAAGAAACAACGCTTCAGGAAGAACTTACTAAGTCTGGCTAAATAAATATTTCCCTAGACTATATCCTTACCGATTTCTTATTTTTGCGAGAATATTAATGTGACCTTAATCGCTGGTTAATCGCGTAAATCGAGGTCTGCGCATGCGTGGGGAGTGATCTGTGCGAAGAAACAGCGCTTTAGAGAGAACTTACGAAGTCTGGATAAATAAATATTTCCCTAGACTATATCCTTACCGATTACTTATTTTTCCGAGAATATTATTGTGACCTTAATCGCTTGTAAATCGCGTAAATCGAGGTCGGCGCATGCGTGGGGAGTGGTCTGTGCGAAGAAACAACGCTTCAGGGAGAACTTACTAAGTCTGGCTAAATAAATATTTCCCTGGGCCTAATAAGAATAATAATATTTGGGGTTTTACGCGCCAAAGCCACTTTCTGATTATGAGGCACGCCGTAGTGGAGGACTCCGGAAATTTTGTCCACCTGGCGTTCTTTAACGTGCACCTAAATCTAAGCACACGGGTGTTTTCGCATTTCGCCCCCATCGAAATGCGGCCGCCGTGGCCGGGATTCGATCCCGCGACCTCGTGCTCAGCAGCCCAACACCATAGCCACTGAGCAACCACGGCGGGTTTCCCTGGGCCTTACCAATTTCTTATTTTTCCGAGAATATTAATGTGACCTTAATCGCTGGTTAATCGCTTAACCAGGTCTGCGCATGCGTGGGGAGTGATCTCTGCGAAGAAACAGCGCTTTAGAGAGAACTTACAAAGACTGGCTAAATAAATATTTCCCTGGGCTATAGCCTTACCGATTTCTTATTTTTCCGAGAATATTAATGCGACCTTAATCGTTTGTAAATCGCGTAAATCGAGGTCTGCGCATGCGTGGGGAGTGATCTGTGCGAAGAAACAGCGCTTTAGAGAGAACTTACTAAGTTTGGCTAAATAAATATTTCCCTGGGCTATAGCCTTACCGATTTCTCATTTTTTCGAGAATATTAATGTGACCTTAATCGCTGGTTAATCGCGTAAATCGAGGTCTGCGCATGCGTGGGGAGTGATCTGGGGGAAGAAACAGCGCTTTAGAGAGAACTTACTAAGTCTGGCTAAATAAATATTTCCCTGGGCTATAGCCATACCGACTTCTTATTTTTCCGAGAATATTAATGTGACCTTAATCGCTGGTTAATCGCGTAAATCGAGGTCTGCGCATGCGTGGGGAGTGATCTGTGCGAAGAAACAGCGCTTTAGAAAGAACTTACTAAGTCTGGCTAAATAAGTATTTCCCTGGGCCTTACCGATTTCTCATTTTTCCGAGAATATTAATGTGACCTTAATCGCTGGTTAATCGCGTAAATCGAGGTCTGCGCATGCGTGGGGAGTGATCTGGCGGAAGGAACAGCGCTTTAGAGAGAACTTACTAAGTTTGGCTAAATAAATATTTCCCTGGGCTATAGCCTTACCGATTTCTTATTTTTCCGAGAATATTAATGCGACCTTAATCGTTTGTAAATCGCGTAAATCGAGGTCTGCGCATGCGTGGGGAGTGATCTGTGCGAAGAAACAGCGCTTTAGAGAGAACTTACTAAGTTTGGCTAAATAAATATTTCCCTGGGCTATAGCCTTACCGATTTCTCATTTTTTCGAGAATATTAATGTGACCTTAATCGCTGGTTAATCGCGTAAATCGAGGTCTGCGCATGCGTGGGGAGTGATCTGGGGGAAGAAACAGCGCTTTAGAGAGAACTTACTAAGTCTGGCTAAATAAATATTTCCCTGGGCTATAGCCATACCGACTTCTTATTTTTCCGAGAATATTAATGTGACCTTAATCGCTGGTTAATCGCGTAAATCGAGGTCTGCGCATGCGTGGGGAGTGATCTGTGCGAAGAAACAGCGCTTTAGAAAGAACTTACTAAGTCTGGCTAAATAAGTATTTCCCTGGGCCTTACCGATTTCTCATTTTTCCGAGAATATTAATGTGACCTTAATCGCTGGTTAATCGCGTAAATCGAGGTCTGCGCATGCGTGGGGAGTGATCTGGCGGAAGGAACAGCGCTTTAGAGAGAACTTACTAAGTTTGGCTAAATAAATATTTCCCTGGGCTATAGCCTTACCGATTTCTTATTTTTCCGAGAATATTAATCTGACCGTATTCGCTTGTAAATCGCGTAAATCGAGGTCCGCGCATGCGTGGGGAGTGATTTGGGCGAAGAAACAGCGCTTTAGAGAGAACTTACCAAGTCTGGATAAATAAATATTTCCCTGGGCTATAGCCTTACCGATTTCTTATTTTTCCGAGAATATTAATCTGACCTTATTCGCTTGTAAATCGCGTAAATCGAGGTCTGCGCATGCGTGGGGAGTGATTTGGGCGAAGAAACAGCGCTTTAGAGAGAACTTGCTAAGTCTGGCTAAATAAATATTTCCCTGGGCTATAGCCTTACCGATTTCTTATTTTTCCGAGAATATTAATGTAACCTTAATCGCTTGTAAATCACGTAAATCGAGGTCTGCGCAAGCGTGGGGAGTGATCTGGGGGAAGAAACAGCGCTTTAGAGAGAACTTACTAACTCTGTCTAAATAAATATTTCCCTTGGCTATAGCCTTACCGATTTCTTATTTTTCCGAGAATATTAATGTAACCTTAATCGCTTGTAAATCACGTAAATCGAGGTCTGCGCATGCGTGGGGAGTGATTTGGGCGAAGAAACAGCGCTTTAGAGAGAACTTGCTAAGTCTGGCTAAATAAATATTTCCCTGGGCTATAGGCTTACCGATTTCTTATTTTTTCGTGAATATTAATGTGACCTTAATCGCTGCTTAATCGCTTAACCAGGTCTGCGCATGCGTGGGGAGTGATCTGGGGGAAGAAACAGCGCTTTAGAGAGAACTTACTAAGTTTGGCTAAATAAATATTTCCCTGGGCTATAGCCTTACCGATTTCTTATTTTTCCGAGAATATTAATGTGACCTTAATCGCTTGTAAATCGCGTAAATCGAGGTCTGCGCATGCGTGGGGAGTGATCTGGGGGAAGGAACAGCGCTTTAGAGAGAACTTACCAAGTCTGGATAAATAAATATTTCCCTGGGCTATAGCCTTACCGATTTCTTATTTTTCCGAGAATATTAATCTGACCTTATTCGCTTGTAAATCGCGTAAATCGAGGTCTGCGCATGCGTGGGGAGTGATTTGGGCGAAGAAACAGCGCTTTAGAGAGAACTTGCTAAGTCTGGCTAAATAAATATTTCCCTGGGCTATAGCCTTACCGATTTCTTATTTTTCCGAGAATATTAATGTAACCTTAATCGCTTGTAAATCACGTAAATCGAGGTCTGCGCAAGCGTGGGGAGTGATCTGGGGGAAGAAACAGCGCTTTAGAGAGAACTTACTAACTCTGTCTAAATAAATATTTCCCTTGGCTATAGCCTTACCGATTTCTTATTTTTCCAAGAATATTAATGTGACCTTAATCGCTTGTAAATCGCGTAAATCGAGGTCTGCGCATGCGAGGGTAGTGATCTGGGGGAAGGAACAGCGCTTTAGAGAGAACTTACTAAGTTTGGCTAAATAAATATTTCCCTGGGCTATAGCCTTACCGATTTCTTATTTTTCCGAGAATATTAATGTAACCTTAATCGCTTGTAAATCACGTAAATCGAGGTCTGCGCATGCGTGGGGAGTGATCTGGGGGAAGAAACAGCGCTTTAGAGAGAACTTACTAACTCTGTCTAAATAAATATTTCCCTTGGCTATAGCCTTACCGATTTCTTATTTTTCCGAGAATATTAATGTGACCTTAATCGTTTGTAAATCGCGTAAATCGATGTCTGCGCATGCGTGGGGAGTGGTCTGGGGGAAAGAGAACTTACTAAGTCTGGCTAAATAAATATTTCCCTAGGCTATACATATATATAGCCTATATATAGGCTATTGGCTATAGGCTATATATATAGCCTTACCGATTTCTGATTTTTCAGAGAATATTAATGTGACCGTAATCATTTGTAAATCGCGTAAATCTAGGTCTGCGCATGCGTGGGGAGTGATCTGTGCTAAGAAACAGCGTTTTAGAGAGAACTTACTAAGTCTGGCTAAATAAATTTATTTATTTATTTATTTATTTCATAATACTGTGAGCCTGTCTCAGGCTCTGACAGGAGTGGAATGTACAATAGGTGGTACAACAGGTTTGGTGTTCCGGAACATGAATGAAAAGATACATAACTTATATAAAGAATAGAATCAAAAAGTGTGCAGAGTTGTAGAAACATACAATTCATGACTCCTAATCAAGAAGGCTATGGCTACAACACATTTACGAAAGCATTTTCAAAGAAAGATTCAACATTCGCAACAAAAACATCAACTGACACATCATTCACAATATGGCGGGGCAGGCTATTCCATAGTTCTATGGATCGAGGAAAAAAAGAAAATTTGAATAAATTACATCTAGCAGCAAATGGCCGTATGCACAAGTCGTGATTGGTTCTTTTGGAGCGGTGGTGAGGTTGCTTTAGGTATACGTCTTTAGTTATGTTGATGCAATCATGATATAACAGAAAAAGAAATTTCATGCATGCAGTTAGTCGTCGGCATTCTAACGTCGAGATGCTAGCCCTTTTACGGAGAAGTGTCACGCTATCGTAGCGGGAGTAACGGGAATAAATAAAACGGAGTGCTAGGCTTTGAATTCTTTCAAGTTTCGTTTTCAGGTAAGACTGATGGGGGTTCCAAACTATAGCGCTGTACTCCAGGATGGGTCTTACTAGAGTCATATAGGCGTTTAGTTTTACATGCGCTGGTGCAGCTGACAATTTTCGTCGGATAAATGCAAGTTGTCGGTATGCTTTTGTACATATGTTATCTACATGGGATTCCCAACTCAATTTTTCAGTAAACGTTACCCCCAAGTACTTTACTTCATTATTACGCGTCACAGCAGATCCTGATAAATGGTAAGTAAAATAGATGGGAGTTTTTTTCCTTGTTATGGTGACAGATGACGTTTTGCTTACATTTATTTTCATATCCCAAGTTTTACACCAAGAATCAATGTTAGTTAGTGTTAAGTGCAGATTATTTTGGTCATCTTGTGAACGAACGGTAGTGTACACAACGCAGTCGTCTGCAAATAATCTCAGTACAACATCTGGAGTGACACAGGAAAAAATGTCATTTATATAGATTAAAAAAAGTGTAGGTCCTAATACTGATCCCTGTGGAACACCAGAGCAAACGTCTAGGCTAATTGATTTGGCATTTTTTATTTCGACGTATTGAGTACGGCCCGAGAGGTAAGCTTCAATCCAGGAAACTATGTTTGAATTAATACCAATCATTTTAAGCTTCTCTATTAATTTACAATGTGGGACAGAATCAAAAGCCTTTGCAAAGTCTACGAACACTGCATCCACTTGCAAACCAGAGTTAATAGCAGCCGCGAAGTCATGTGTAATTTCAAGTAATTGCGTGACTGTTGATAGCCCCTTCCTAAAGCCGTGCTGGTTTACATATAAAAGCTTGTTGCTTTCCAGGTAAGTTATGACTGCTTTGTTAATTACATGCTCCATTAATTTGCAGCAAGAGCTAGTTAGTGATATAGGCCTGTACGTGCTTACCAAGAGCCTATTCCCATTTTTTTTGAACACTGGGACCACTTTCGCACAAAGCCAGTCGGTGGGCACGGTGGCTGTTGCCATGGATGCGGAAAAAATTTTTTGAAGAAGGGGAGACAGCTGTTGCGCGTATCGTTTTAGAAAAGCATTGGGCAATCCGTCGGGCCCAGGCGATTTCTTTTCATCAAGCTGTAGCAGTAAGTTAAGAATGCCGCATTCTGTTATGACAAGGTCAGGCATGCGGGAGTGGTATTCCGCTTGATTGAACTCTGATGTAGAAGCACGGGTGAACACAGACTGGAAATAGTGATTAAAGGCGTTCGCAATACAGTTTGCGTTATCCGTAATGGCTCCGTCTATTTCCATTTGGTCGATAGACGCCCCCGGTTTTGCCAGGTAACGCCAGAACTTTCTTGGCTCGTGTGTCATAAAATTGGTCAGCGTATTTGTGAAGAAATTGCTTCTTGCTGAAGAAATTTCTGCTCTGAGCATTTGCGAAAGAGCATTTATAGCATCGACGTTGGTTTTCTTTTTACGCATTCTTTGTAACTTTCTTTTGAGGTGGATAATACTGCGTGTAATCCAAGGTGTCTTCCTGTTTACTCGTTTTTTTATTGATGGGATAAATTTGGGCCTTACCAATTTCTTATTTTTCCGAGAATATTAATGTGACCTTAATCGCTGGTTAATCGCTTAAATCGAGGTCTGCGCTTGCGTGGGGAGTGATCTGGGGGAAGAAACAGCGCTTTAGAAAAAAACTTACTAAGCCTGGCTAAATAAATATTTCCCTGGGCTATAGCCTTACCGATTAATGTGACCTTAATCGCTGGTAAATCGCGTAAATCGAGGTCTGCGCATGCATGAGGAGTGATCTGTGCGAAGAAACAACGCTTCAGGAAGAACTTACTAAGTCTGGCTAAATAAATATTTCCCTAGACTATATCCTTACCGATTTCTTATTTTTGCGAGAATATTAATGTGACCTTAATCGCTGGTTAATCGCGTAAATCGAGGTCTGCGCATGCGTGGGGAGTGATCTGTGCGAAGAAACAGCGCTTTAGAGAGAACTTACGAAGTCTGGCTAAATAAATATTTCCCTAGACTATATCCTTACCGATTACTTATTTTTCCGAGAATATTATTGTGACCTTAATGGCTTGTAAATCGCGTAAATCGAGGTCGGCGCATGCGTGGGGAGTGGTCTGTGCGAAGAAACAACGCTTCAGGGAGAACTTACTAAGTCTGGCTAAATAAATATTTCCCTGGGCCTAATAAGAATAATAATATTTGGGGTTTTACGCGCCAAAGCCACTTTCTGATTATGAGGCACGCCGTAGTGGAGGACTCCGGAAATTTTGTCCACCTGGGGTTCTTTAACGTGCACCTAAATCTAAGCACACGGGTGTTTTCGCATTTCGCCCCCATCGAAATGCGGCCGCCGTGGCCGGGATTCGATCCCGCGACCTCGTGCTCAGCAGCCCAACACCATAGCCACTGAGCAACCACGGCGGGTTTCTCGGGGCCTTACCAATTTCTTATTTTTCCGAGAATATTAATGTGACCTTTATCGCTGGTTAATCGCTTAACCAGGTCTGCGCATGCGTGGGGAGTGATCTCTGCGAAGAAACAGCGCTTTAGAGAGAACTTACAAAGTCTGGCTAAATAAATATTTCCGTGGGCTATAGCCTTACCGATTTCTTATTTTTCCGAGAATATTAATGCTACCTTAATCGTTTGTAAATCGCGTAAATCGAGGTCTGCGCATGCGTGGGGAGTGATCTGTGCGAAGAAACAGCGCTTCAGAGAGAACTTACTCAGTCTGGATAAATAAATATTTCCCTGGGCTATAGCCTTACCGATTTCTTATTTTTCCGAGAATATTAATGTGACCTTAATCGCTTGTAAATCGCGTAAATCGAGGTATGCGCATGCGTGGGGAGGGATCTGTGCGAAGAAACAGCGCTTGAGAGAGAACTTACTAAGTTTGGCTAAATAAATATTTCCCTGGGCTATAGCCTTACCGATTTGTTATTTTTCCGAGAATATTAATGTGACCTTAATCGCTTGTAAATCGCGTAAATCGAGGTCTGCGCATGCGTGGGGAGTGATCTGGGGGAAGGAACAGCGCTTTAGAGAGAACTTACTAAGTTTGGCTAAATAAATATTTCCCTGGGCTATAGCCTTACCGATTTCTTATTTTTCCGAGAATATTAATGTAACCTTAATCGCTTGTAAATCACGTAAATCGAGGTCTGCGCATGCGTGGGGAGTGATCTGGGGGAAGAAACAGCGCTTTAGAGAGAACTTACTAACTCTGTCTAAATAAATATTTCCCTTGGCTATAGCCTTACCGATTTCTTATTTTTCCGAGAATATTAATGTGACCTTAATCGCTTGTAAATCGCGTAAATCGATGTCTGCGCATGCGTGGGGAGTGATCTGGGGGAAGACACAGCGCTTTAGAGAGAACTTACTGAGTCTGCCTAAATAAATATTTCCCTGGGCTATAGCCTTACCGATTTCTTATTTTTCCGAGAATATTAATGTAACCTTAATCGCTTGTAAATCACGTAAATCGAGGTCTGCGCATGCGTGGGGAGTGATCTGGGGAAGGAACAGCGCTTTAGAGAGCACGTACTAAGTCTGGCTAAATAAATATTTCCCTGGGCTATAGCCTTACCGATTTCTTATTTTTCCGAGAATATTAATGTGACCCTAATCGCTGCTTAATCGCGTAAATCGAGGTCACCGCATGCGTGGGGAGTGATTTGGGCGATGAGACAGCGCTTTAGAGAGAACTTACTAAGTTTGGCTAAATAAATATTTCCCTGGGCTATAGCCTTACCGATTTCTTATTTTTCTTAGAATATTAATGTAACCTTAATCGCTTGTAAATCACGTAAATCGATTTCTGCGCATGCGTGGGGAGTGATCTGGGGGAAGAAACAGTGCTTTAGAGAGAACTTACTAAGGGTGGCTAAATAAATATTTCCCTGGGCTATAGCCTTACCGATTTCTTATTTTTCCGACAATATTAATGTGACCCTAATCGCTTGTAAATCGCGTAAATCGAGGTCTGCGCATGCGTGGGGAGTGATCAGGGGGAAGAAACAGCGCTTTAGAGAGAACTTACTGAGTCTGGCTAAATAAATATTTCCCTGGGCTATAGCCTTACCGATTTCTTATTTTTCCTAGAATATTAATGTAACCTTAATCGCTTGTAAATCACGTAAATCGATTTCTGCGCATGCGTGGGGAGTGATCCGGGGGAAGAAACAGCGCTTTAGAGAGAACTTACTGAGTCTGGCTAAATAAATATTTCCCTGGGCTATAGCCTTACCGATTTCTTATTTTTCCGGGAATATTAATGTAACCTTAATCGCTTGTAAATCGCGTAAATCGAGGTCTGCGTATGCGTGGGGAGTGATCTGGGGGAAGGAACAGCGCTTTAGAGAGAACTTACTAAGTCTGGATAAATAAATATTTCCCTGGGCTATAGCCTTACCGATTTCTTATTTTTCCGAGAATATTAATGTGACCCTAATCGCTGCTTAATCGCGTAAATCGAGGTCAGCGCATGCGTGGGGAGTGATCTGTGCGAAGAAACAGCGCTTTAGAGAGAACTTACTAAGTCTGGCTAAATAAATATTTCCCTGGGCTATAGCCTTACCGATTTCTTATTTTTCCGAGAATATTAGTGTGACCTTAATCGCTGCTTAATCGCGTAAATCGAGGTCAGCGCATGCGTGGGGAGTGATCTGTGCAAAGAAACAGCGCTTTAGAGAGCACATACTAAGTCTGGCTAAATAAATATTTCCCTGTGCTATAGCCTTACCGACTTCTTATTTTTCCGAGAATATTAATCTGACCTTAATCGCTGCGTAATTGCGTAAATCGAGGTCTGCGCATGCGTGGGGTGTGATTTGGGCGATGATACAGCGCTTTAGAGAGAACTTACTAAGTTTGGCTAAATAAATATTTCCCTGGGCTATAGCCTTACCGATTTCTTATTTTTCCGAGAATAATAATGTAACCTTAATCGCTTGTAAATCGCGTAAATCGAGGTCTGCGCATGCGTGGGGAGTGATCTGGGGGAAGAAACAGCGCTTTAGAGAGAACTTACTAAGCTTAGCTAAATAAATATTTCCCTGAGCTATAGCCTTACCGATTTCTTATTTTTCCGAGAATATTAATGTGGCCTTAATCGCTTGTACATCGCGTAAATCAAGGTCTGCGCATGCGTGGGGAGGGATTTGGGCGAAGAAACAGCGCTTTAGAGAGAACTTACTAAGTCTGGCTAAATAAATATTTTCCTGGGCTAGAGCTTTACCGATTTCTTATTTTTCCGAGAATATTAATATGACCTTAATCGCTTGTAAATCGCGCAAATCGATGTCTGCGCATGCGTGGGGAGTGATCTGGGGGAAGACACAGCGCTTTAGAGAGAACTTACTGAGTCTGCCTAATGAAATATTTCCCTGGGCTATAGCCTTACCGATTTCTTATTTTTCCGAGAATATTAATGTAACCTTAATCGCTCGTAAATCGCGTAAATCGAGGTCTGCGCATGCGTGGGGAGTGATTTGGGCGAATAAACAGCGCTTTAGAGAGAACTTACTAAGTCTGGCTAAATAAATATTTTCCTGGGCTACAGCTTTACCGATTTCTTATTTTTCCGAGAATATTAATGTGACCTTAATCGCTTGTAAATCGCGTAAATCGAGGTCTGCGCATGCGTGGGGAGGGATTTGGGCGAAGAAACAGCGCTTTAGAGAGAACTTACCAAGTCTGGATAAATAAATATTTCCCTGGGCTATAGCCTTACCGATTTGTTATTTTTCCGAGAATAATAATGTGACCTTAATCGCTTGTAAATCGCGTAAATCGAGGTCTGCGCATGCGTGGGGAGTGATTTGGACGAAGAAACAGCGCTTTAGAGAGAACTTACCAAGTCTGGATAAATAAATATTTCCCTGGGCTATAGCCTTACCGATTTCTTATTTTTCCGAGAATATTAATCTGACCTTATTCGCTTGTAAATCGCGTAAATCGAGGTCTGCGCATGCGTGGGGAGTGATTTGGGCGAAGAAACAGCGCTTTAAAGAGAACTTACTATGTCTGGCTAAATAAATATTTCCCTGGGCTATAGCCTTACCGATTTCTTATTTTTCCGAGAATATTAATCTGACCTTATTCGCTTGTAAATCGCGTAAATCGAGGTCTGCGCATGCGTGGGGAGTGATTTGGGCGAAGAAACAGCGCTTTAGAGAGAACTTACTAAGTCTGGCTAAATAATTATTTCCCTTGGCTATAGCCTTACCGATTTCTTATTTTTCCGAGAATATTAATGTAACCTTAATCGCTTGTAAATCGCGTAAATCGAGGTCTGCGCATGCGTGGGGAGTGATCTGGGGGAAGAAACAGCGCTTTAGAGAGAACTTACTAAGTTTAGCTAAATAAATATTTCCCTGAGCTATAGCCTTACCGATTTCTTATTTTTCCGAGAATTTTAATGTGGCCTTAATCGCTTGTACATCGCGTAAATCGAGGTCTGCGCATGCGTGGGGAGTGATCTGGGTGAAGAAACAGCGCTTTAGAGAGAACTTACTATGTTTGGCTAAATAAATATTTCCCTGGGCTATAGCCTTACCGATTTCTTATTTTTGCGAGAATATTAATGTGACATTAATCGCTTGTACATCGCGTAAATCGAGGTCTGCGCATGCGTGGGGAGTGATCTGGGGGAAGAAACAGCGCTTTAGAGAGAACTTACTAAGTTTGGCTAAATAAATATTTCCCTGGGCTATAGCCTTACCGATTTCTTATTTTTCCGAGAATATTAATGTGACCTTAATCGCTTGTAAATCGCGTAAATCGAGGTCTGCGTATGCGTGGGGAGTCATTTGGGCGAAGAAACAGCGCTTTAGAGAGAACTTACCTAGTCTGGCTAAATAAATATTTCCCTGGGCTATAGCCTTACCGATTTCTTATTTTTCCGAGAATATTAATGTGACCTTAATCGCTTGTAAATCGCGTAAATCGAGGTCTGCGCATGCGTGGGGAGTGATTTGGACGAAGAAACAGCGCTTTAGAGAGAACTTACCAAGTCTGGATAAATAAATATTTCCCTGGGCTATAGCCTTACCGATTTCTTATTTTTCCGAGAATATTAATCTGACCTTATTCGCTTGTAAATCGCGTAAATCGAGGTCTGCGCATGCGTGGGGAGTGATTTGGGCGAAGAAACAGCGCTTTAGAGAGAACTTACTAAGTCTGGCTAAATAAATATTTCCCTGGGCTATAGCCTTACCGATTTCTTATTTTTCCGAGAATATTAATCTGACCTTATTCGCTTGTAAATCGCGTAAATCGAGGTCTGCGCATGCGTGGGGAGTGATTTGGGCGAAGAAACAGCGCTTTAGAGAGAACTTACTAAGTCTGGCTAAATAAATATTTCCCTGGGCTATAGCCTTACCGATTTCTTATTTTTCCGAGAATATTATTCTGACCTTATTCGCATGTAAATCGCGAAATTCGAGTTCTGCGCATGCGTGGGGAGTGATTTGGGCGAAGAAACAGCGCTTTAGAGAGAACTTACTAAGTCTGGCTAAATAATTATTTCCCTTGGCTATAGCCTTACCGATTTCTTATTTTTCCGAGAATATTAATGTAACCTTAATCGCTTGTAAATCGCGTAAATCGAGGTCTGCGCATGCGTGGGGAGTGATCTGGGGGAAGAAACAGCGCTTTAGAGAGAACTTACTAAGTTTAGCTAAATAAATATTTCCCTGAGCTATAGCCTTACCGATTTCTTATTTTTCCGAGAATTTTAATGTGGCCTTAATCGCTTGTACATCGCGTAAATCGAGGTCTGCGCATGCGTGGGGAGTGATCTGGGGGAAGAAACAGCGCTTTAGAGAGAACTTACTATGTTTGGCTAAATAAATATTTCCCTGGGCTAT
Source organism: Dermacentor variabilis (assembly GCF_050947875.1). Taxonomy (NCBI): domain Eukaryota; kingdom Metazoa; phylum Arthropoda; class Arachnida; order Ixodida; family Ixodidae; genus Dermacentor; species Dermacentor variabilis. The sequence continues at coordinate 26,739,790 of NC_134575.1, read as the reverse complement.
AGCCTTACCGATTTCTTATTTTTGCGAGAATATTAATGTGACATTAATCGCGTGTACATCGCGTAAATCGAGGTCTGCGCATGCGTGGGGAGTGATCTGGGGGAAGAAACAGCGCTTTAGAGAGAACTTACTATGTTTGGCTAAATAAATATTTCCCTGGGCTATAGCCTTACCGATTTCTTATTTTTGCGAGAATATTAATGTGACATTAATCGCTTGTACATCGCGTAAATCGAGGTCTGCGCATGCGTGGGGAGTGATCTGGGGGAAGAAACAGCGCTTTAGAGAGAACTTACTAAGTTTGGCTAAATAAATATTTCCCTGGGCTATAGCCTTACCGATTTCTTATTTTTCCGAGAATATTAATGTGACCTTAATCGCTTGTAAATCGCGTAAATCGAGGTCTGCGTATGCGTGGGGAGTCATTTGGGCGAAGAAACAGCGCTTTAGAGAGAACTTACCAAGTCTGGCTAAATAAATATTTCCCTGGGCTATAGCCTTACCGATTTCTTATTTTTCCGAGAATATTAATGTGACCTTAATCGCTTGTAAATCGCGTAAATCGAGGTCTGCGCATGCGTGGGGAGTGATTTGGACGAAGAAACAGCGCTTTAGAGAGAACTTACCAAGTCTGGATAAATAAATATTTCCCTGGGCTATAGCCTTACCGATTTCTTATTTTTCCGAGAATATTAATCTGACCTTATTCGCTTGTAAATCGCGTAAATCGAGGTCTGCGCATGCGTGGGGAGTGATTTGGGCGAAGAAACAGCGCTTTAGAGAGAACTTACTAAGTCTGGCTAAATAAATATTTCCCTGGGCTATAGCCTTACCGATTTCTTATTTTTCCGAGAATATTAATCTGACCTTATTCGCTTGTAAATCGCGTAAATCGAGGTCTGCGCATGCGTGGGGAGTGATTTGGGCGAAGAAACAGCGCTTTAGAGAGAACTTACTAAGGCTGGCTAAATAAATATTTCCCTGGGCTATAGCCTTACCGATTTCTTATTTTTCCGAGAATATTATTCTGACCTTATTCGCATGTAAATCGCGAAATTCGAGTTCTGCGCATGCGTGGGGAGTGATTTGGGCGAAGAAACAGCGCTTTAGAGAGAACTTACTAAGTCTGGCTAAATAAATATTTCCCTGGGTTATATACTTACCGATTTTTTTATTTTTCCGAGAATATTAATGTGACCTTCATCGCTTGTAAATCGCGTAAATCGAGGTCTGCGTATGCGTGGGGAGTCATTTGGGCGAAGAAACAGCGCTTTAGAGAGAACTTACCAAGTCTGGATAAATAAATATTTCCCTGGGCTGTAGCCTTACCAATTTCTTATTTTTCCGAGAATAATAATGTGACCTTAATCGCTTGTAAATCGCGTAAATCGAGGTCTGCGCATGCGTGGGGAGTGATCTGGGGGAAGGAACAGCGCTTTAGAGAGAACTTACTAAGTTTGGCTAAATAAATATTTCCCTGGGCTATAGCCTTACCGATTTCTTATTTTTCCGAGAATATTAATCTGACCTTATTCGCTTGTAAATCGCGTAAATCGAGGTCCGCGCATGCGTGGGGAGTGATTTGGGCGAAGAAACAGCGCTTTAGAGAGAACTTACCAAGTCTGGATAAATAAATATTTCCCTGGGCTATAGCCTTACCGATTTCTTATTTTTCCGAGAATATTAATCTGACCTTATTCGCTTGTAAATCGCGTAAATCGAGGTCTGCGCATGCGTGGGGAGTGATTTGGGCGAAGAAACAGCGCTTTAGAGAGAACTTGCTAAGTCTGGCTAAATAAATATTTCGCTGGGCTATAGCCTTACCGATTTCTTATTTTTCCGAGAATATTAATGTGACCTTAATCGCTTATCAATCGCGTAAATCGAGGTCTGCGCATGCGTGGGGAGTGATTTGGGCGAAGAAACAGCGCTTTAGAGAGCACGTACTAAGTCTGGCTAAATAAATATTTCCCTGGGCTATAGCCTTACCGATTTCTTATTTTCCCGAGAATATTAATGTGACCTTAATCGCTTGTAAATCGCGTAAATCGAGGTCTGCGCATGCGAGGGTAGTGATCTGGGGGAAGGAACTGCGCTTTAGAGAGAACTTACTAAGTTTGGCTAAATAAATATTTCCCTAGGCTATAGCCTTACCGATTTCTTATTTTTCCGAGAATATTAATGTAACCTTAATCGCTTGTAAATCACGTAAATCGAGGTCTGCGCATGCGTGGGGAGTGATCTGGGGGAAGAAACAGCGCTTTAGAGAGAACTTACTAAGTTTGGCTAAATAAATATTTCCCTGGGCTATAGCCTTACCGATTTCTTATTTTTCCGAGAATATTAATGTAACCTTAATCGCTTGTAAATCACGTAAATCGAGGTCTGCGCATGCGTGGGGAGTGATCTGGGGGAAGAAACAGCGCTTTAGAGAGAACTTACTAACTCTGTCTAAATAAATATTTCCCTTGGCTATAGCCTTACCGATTTCTTATTTTTCCGAGAATATTAATGTGACCTTAATCGCTTGTAAATCGCGTAAATCGATGTCTGCGCATGCGTGGGGAGTGGTCTGGGGGAAAGAGAACTTACTAAGTCTGGCTAAATAAATATTTCCCTAGGCTATACATATTTATAGCCTATATATAGGCTATAAACTATAGGCTATATATATAGCCTTACCGATTTCTGATTTTTCAGAGAATATTAATGTGACCGTAATCATTTGTAAATCGCGTAAATCTAGGTCTGCGCATGCGTGGGGAGTGATCTGTGCTAAGAAACAGCGCTTTAGAGAGAACTTACTAAGTCTGGCTAAATAAATATTTCCCTGGGCCTTACCAATTTCTTATTTTTCCGAGAATATTAATGTGACCTTAATCGCTGGTTAATCGCTTAAATCGAGGTCTGCGCTTGCGTGGGGAGTGATCTGGGGGAAGAAACAGCGCTTTAGAAAAAAACTTACTAAGCCTGGCTAAATAAATATTTCCCTGGGCTATAGCCTTACCGATTAATGTGACCTTAATCGCTGGTAAATCGCGTAAATCGAGGTCTGCGCATGCATGAGGAGTGATCTGTGCGAAGAAACAACGCTTCAGGAAGAACTTACTAAGTCTGGCTAAATAAATATTTCCCTAGACTATATCCTTACCGATTTCTTATTTTTGCGAGAATATAAATGTGACCTTAATCGCTGGTTAATCGCGTAAATCGAGGTCTGCGCATGCGTGGGGAGTGATCTGTGCGAAGAAACAGCGCTTTAGAGAGAACTTACGAAGTCTGGCTAAATAAATATTTCCCTAGACTATATCCTTACCGATTACTTATTTTTCCGAGAATATTATTGTGACCTTAATCGCTTGTAAATCGCGTAAATCGAGGTCGGCGCATGCGTGGGGAGTGGTCTGTGCGAAGAAACAACGCTTCAGGGAGAACTTACTAAGTCTGGCTAAATAAATATTTCCCTGGGCCTAATAAGAATAATAATATTTGGGGTTTTACGCGCCAAAGCCACTTTCTGATTATGAGGCACGCCGTAGTGGAGGACTCCGGAAATTTTGTCCACCTGGGGTTCTTTAACGTGCACCTAAATCTAAGCACACGGGTGTTTTCGCATTTCGCCCCCATCGAAATGCGGCCGCCGTGGCCGGGATTCGATCCCGCGACCTCGTGCTCAGCAGCCCAACACCATAGCCACTGAGCAACCACGGCGGGTTTCCCTGGGCCTTACCAATTTCTTATTTTTCCGAGAATATTAATGTGACCTTTATCGCTGGTTAATCGCTTAACCAGGTCTGCGCATGCGTGGGGAGTGATCTCTGCGAAGAAACAGCGCTTTAGAGATAACTTACAAAGTCTGGCTAAATAAATATTTCCCTGGGCTATAGCCTTACCGATTTCTTATTTTTCCGAGAATATTAATGCGACCTTAATCGTTTGTAAATCGCGTAAATCGAGGTCTGCGCATGCGTGGGGAGTGATCTGTGCGAAGAAACAGCGCTTCAGAGAGAACTTACTCAGTCTGGATAAATAAATATTTCCCTGGGCTATAGCCTTACCGATTTCTTATTTTTCCGAGAATATTAATGTGACCTTAATCGCTTGTAAATCGCGTAAATCGAGGTATGCGCATGCGTGGGGAGGGATCTGTGCGAAGAAACAGCGCTTGAGAGAGAACTTACTAAGTTTGGCTAAATAAATATTTCCCTGGGCTATAGCCTTACCGATTTGTTATTTTTCCGAGAATATTAATGTGACCTTAATCGCTTGTAAATCGCGTAAATCGAGGTCTGCGCATGCGTGGGGAGTGATCTGGGGGAAGGAACAGCGCTTTAGAGAGAACTTACTAAGTTTGGCTAAATAAATATTTCCCTGGGCTATAGCCTTACCGATTTCTTATTTTTCCGAGAATATTAATCTGACCTTATTCGCTTGTAAATCGCGTAAATCGAGGTCTGCGCATGCGTGGGGAGTGATTTGGGCGAAGAAACAGCGCTTTAGAGAGAACTTACCAAGTCTGGATAAATAAATATTTCCCTGGGCAATAGCCTTACCGATTTCTTATTTTTCCGAGAATATTAATCTGACCTTATTCGCTTGTAAATCGCGTAAATCGAGGTCTGCGCATGCGTGGGGAGTGATTTGGGCGAAGAAACAGCGCTTTAGAGAGAACTTGCTAAGTCTGGCTAAATAAATATTTCCCTGGGCTATAGCCTTACCGATTTCTTATTTTTCCGAGAATATTATAGTGACCTTAATCGCTTGTAAATCGCGTAAATCGAGGTCTGCGCATGCGTGGGGAGTGATTTGGGCGAAGAAACAGCGCTTTAGAGAGCACGTACTAAGTCTGGCTAAATAAATATTTCCCTGGGCTATAGCCTTACCGATTTCTTATTTTCCCGAGAATATTAATGTGACCTTAATCGCTTGTAAATCGCGTAAATCGAGGTCTGCGCATGCGAGGGTAGTGATCTGGGGGAAGGAACAGCGCTTTAGAGAGAACTTACTAACTCTGTCTAAATAAATATTTCCCTTGGCTATAGCCTTACCGATTTCTTATTTTTCCGAGAATATTAATGTGACCTTAATCGCTTGTAAATCGCGTAAATCGATGTCTGCGCATGCGTGGGGAGTGGTCTGGGGGAAAGAGAACTTACTAAGTCTGGCTAAATAAATATTTCCCTAGGCTATACATATATATTGCCTATATATAGGCTATAGGCTATAGGCTATATATATAGCCTTACCGATTTCTGATTTTTCAGAGAATATTAATGTGACCGTAATCATTTGTAAATCGCGTAAATCTAGGTCTGCGCATGCGTGGGGAGTGATCTGTGCTAAGAAACAGCGCTTTAGAGAGAACTTACTAAGTCTGGCTAAATAAATATTTCCCTGGGCCTTACCAATTTCTTATTTTTCCGAGAATATTAATGTGACCTTAATCGCTGGTTAATCGCTTAAATCGAGGTCTGCGCTTGCGTGGGGAGTGATCTGGGGGAAGAAACAGCGCTTTAGAAAAAAACTTACTAAGCCTGGCTAAATAAATATTTCCCTGGGCTATAGCCTTACCGATTAATGTGACCTTAATCGCTGGTAAATCGCGTAAATCGAGGTCTGCGCATGCATGAGGAGTGATCTGTGCGAAGAAACAACGCTTCAGGAAGAACTTACTAAGTCTGGCTAAATAAATATTTCCCTAGACTATATCCTTACCGATTTCTTATTTTTGCGAGAATATTAATGTGACCTTAATCGCTGGTTAATCGCGTAAATCGAGGTCTGCGCATGCGTGGGGAGTGATCTGTGCGAAGAAACAGCGCTTTAGAGAGAACTTACGAAGTCTGGCTAAATAAATATTTCCCTAGACTATATCCTTACCGATTACTTTTTTTTCCGAGAATATTATTGTGACCTTAATCGCTTGTAAATCGCGTAAATCGAGGTCGGCGCATGCGTGGGGAGTGGTCTGTGCGAAGAAACAACGCTTCAGGGAGAACTTACTAAGTCTGGCTAAATAAATATTTCCCTGGGCCTAATAAGAATAATAATATTTGGGGTTTTACGCGCCAAAGCCACTTTCTGATGATGAGGCACGCCGTAGTGGAGGACTCCGGAAATTTTGTCCACCTGGGGTTCTTTAACGTGCACCTAAATCTAAGCACACGGGTGTTTTCGCATTTCGCCCCCATCGAAATGCGGCCGCCGTGGCCGGGATTCGATCCCGCGACCTCGTGCTCAGCAGCCCAACACCATAGCCACTGAGCAACCACGGCGGGTTTCCCTGGGCCTTACCAATTTCTTATTTTTCCGAGAATATTAATGTGACCTTTATCGCTGGTTAATCGCTTAACCAGGTCTGCGCATGCGTGGGGAGTGATCTCTGCGAAGAAACAGCGCTTTAGAGAGAACTTACAAAGTCTGGCTAAATAAATATTTCCCTGGGCTATAGCCTTACCGATTTCTTATTTTTCCGAGAATATTAATGCGACCTTAATCGCTTGTAAATCGCGTAAATCGAGGTCTGCGCATGCGTGGGGAGTGATCTGTGCGAAGAAACAGCGCTTCAGAGAGAACTTACTCAGTCTGGATAAATAAATATTTCCCTGGGCTATAGCCTTACCGATTTCTTATTTTTCCGAGAATATTAATGTGACCTTAATCGCTTGTAAATCGTGTAAATCGAGGTATGCGCATGCGTGGGGAGGGATCTGTGTGAAGAAACAGCGCTTTAGAGAGAACTTACTAAGTTTGGCTAAATAAATATTTCCCTGGGCTATAGCCTTACCGATTTGTTATTTTTCCGAGAATATTAATGTGACCTTAATCGCTTGTAAATCGCGTAAATCGAGGTCTGCGCATGCGTGGGGAGTGATCTGGGGGAAGGAACAGCGCTTTAGAGAGAACTTACTAAGTTTGGCTAAATAAATATTTCCCTGGGCTATAGCCTTACCGATTTCTTATTTTTCCGAGAATATTAATCTGACCTTATTCGCTTGTAAATCGCGTAAATCGAGGTCTGCGCATGCGTGGGGAGTGATTTGGGCGAAGAAACAGCGCTTTAGAGAGAACTTACCAAGTCTGGATAAATAAATATTTCCCTGGGCAATAGCCTTACCGATTTCTTATTTTTCCGAGAATATTAATCTGACCTTATTCGCTTGTAAATCGCGTAAATCGAGGTCTGCGCATGCGTGGGGAGTGATTTGGGCGAAGAAACAGCGCTTTAGAGAGAACTTGCTAAGTCTGGCTAAATAAATATTTCCCTGGGCTATAGCCTTACCGATTTCTTATTTTTCCGAGAATATTATAGTGACCTTAATCGCTTGTAAATCGCGTAAATCGAGGTCTGCGCATGCGTGGGGAGTGATTTGGGCGAAGAAACAGCGCTTTAGAGAGCACGTACTAAGTCTGGCTAAATAAATATTTCCCTGGGCTATAGCCTTACCGATTTCTTATTTTCCCGAGAATATTAATGTGACCTTAATCGCTTGTAAATCGCGTAAATCGAGGTCTGCGCATGCGAGGGTAGTGATCTGGGGGAAGGAACAGCGCTTTAGAGAGAACTTACTAAGTTTGGCTAAATAAATATTTCCCTGGGCTATAGCCTTACCGATTTCTTATTTTTCCGAGAATATTAATGTAACCTTAATCGCTTGTAAATCACGTAAATCGAGGTCTGCGCATGCGTGGGGAGTGATCTGGGGAAGAAACAGCGCTTTAGAGAGAACTTACTAACTCTGTCTAAATAAATATTTCCCTTGGCTATAGCCTTACCGATTTCTTATTTTTCCGAGAATATTAATGTGACCTTAATCGCTTGTAAATCGCGTAAATCGATGTCTGCGCATGCGTGGGGAGTGATCTGGGGGAAGAAACAGCGCTTTAGAGAGAACTTACTGAGTCTGCCTAAATAAATATTTCCCTGGGCTATAGCCTTACCGATTTCTTATTTTTCCGAGAATATTAATGTAACCTTAATCGCTTGTAAATCGCGTAAATCGAGGTCTGCGCATGCGTGGGGAGTGATCTGGGGAAGGAAAAGCGATTTAGAGAGCACGTACTAAGTCTGGCTAAATAAATATTTCCCTGGGCTATAGCCTTACCGATTTCTTATTTTTCCGAGAATATTAATGTGACCCTAATCGCTGCTTAATCGCGTAAATCGAGGTCACCGCATGCGTGGGGAGTGATTTGAGCGATGAGACAGCGCTTTAGAGAGAACTTACTAAGTTCGGCTAAATAAATATTTCCCTAGACTATATCCTTACCGATTACTTATTTTTCCGAGAATATTATTGTGACCTTAATCGCTTGTAAATCGCGTAAATCGAGGTCGGCGCATGCGTGGGGAGTGGTCTGTGCGAAGAAACAACGCTTCAGGGAGAACTTACTAAGTCTGGCTAAATAAATATTTCCCTGGGCCTAATAAGAATAATAATATTTGGGGTTTTACGCGCCAAAGCCACTTTCTGATTATGAGGCACGCCGTAGTGGAGGACTCCGGAAATTTTGTCCACCTGGGGTTCTTTAACGTGCACCTAAATCTAAGCACACGGGTGTTTTCGCATTTCGCCCCCATCGAAATGCGGCCGCCGTGGCCGGGATTCGATCCCGCGACCTCGTGCTCAGCAGCCCAACACCATAGCCACTGAGCAACCACGGCGGGTTTCCCTGGGCCTTACCAATTTCTTATTTTTCCGAGAATATTAATGTGACCTTTATCGCTGGTTAATCGCTTAACCAGGTCTGCGCATGCGTGGGGAGTGATCTCTGCGAAGAAACAGCGCTTTAGAGAGAACTTACAAAGTCTGGCTAAATAAATATTTCCCTGGGCTATAGCCTTACCGATTTCTTATTTTTCCGAGAATATTAATGCGACCTTAATCGTTTGTAAATCGCGTAAATCGAGGTCTGCGCATGCGTGGGGAGTGATCTGTGCGAAGAAACAGCGCTTCAGAGAGAACTTACTCAGTCTGGATAAATAAATATTTCCCTGGGCTATAGCCTTACCGATTTGTTATTTTTCCGAGAATATTAATGTGACCTTAATCGCTTGTAAATCGCGTAAATCGAGGTCTGCGCATGCGTGGGGAGTGATCTGGGGGAAGGAACAGCGCTTTAGAGAGAACTTACTAAGTTTGGCTAAATAAATATTTCCCTGGGCTATAGCCTTACCGATTTCTTATTTTTCCGAGAATATTAATCTGACCTTATTCGCTTGTAAATCGCGTAAATCGAGGTCTGCGCATGCGTGGGGAGTGATTTGGGCGAAGGAACAGCGCTTTAGAGAGAACTTACCAAGTCTGGATAAATAAATATTTCCCTGGGCTATAGCCTTACCGATTTCTTATTTTTCCGAGAATATTAATCTGACCTTATTCGCTTGTAAATCGCGTAAATCGAGGTCTGCGCATGCGTGGGGAGTGATTTGGGCGAAGAAACAGCGCTTTAGAGAGAACTTGCTAAGTCTGGCTAAATTAATATTTCCCTGGGCTATAGCCTTACCGATTTCTTATTTTTCCGAGAATATTATAGTGACCTTAATCGCTTGTAAATCGCGTAAATCGAGGTCTGCGCATGCGTGGGGAGTGATTTGGGCGAAGAAACAGCGCTTTAGAGAGCACGTACTAAGTCTGGCTAAATAAATATTTCCCTGGGCTATAGCCTTACCGATTTCTTATTTTCCCGAGAATATTAATGTGACCTTAATCGCTTGTAAATCGCGTAAATCGAGGTCTGCGCATGCGAGGGTAGTGATCTGGGGGAAGGAACAGCGCTTTAGAGAGAACTTACTAAGTTTGGCTAAATAAATATTTCCCTGGGCTATAGCCTTACCGATTTCTTATTTTTCCGAGAATATTAATGTAACCTTAATCGCTTGTAAATCACGTAAATCGAGGTCTGCGCATGCGTGGGGAGTGATCTGGGGGAAGAAACAGCGCTTTAGAGAGAACTTACTAACTCTGTCTAAATAAATATTTCCCTTGGCTATAGCCTTACCGATTTCTTATTTTTCCGAGAATATTAATTTGACCTTAATCGCTTGTAAATCGCGTAAATCGATGTCTGCGCATGCGTGGGGAGTGATCTGGGGGAAGAAACAGCGCTTTAGAGAGAACTTACTGAGTCTGCCTAAATAAATATTTCCCTGGGCTATAGCCTTACCGATTTCTTATTTTTCCGAGAATATTAATGTAACCTTAATCGCTTGTAAATCGCGTAAATCGAGGTCTGCGCATGCGTGGGGAGTGATCTGGGGGAAGAAACAGCGCTTTAGAGAGAACTTACTAAGCTTAGCTAAATAAATATTTCCCTGAGCTATAGCCTTACCGATTTCTTATTTTTCCGAGAATATTAATGTGGCCTTAATCGCTTGTACATCGCGTAAATCGAGGTCTGCGCATGCGTGGGGAGGGATTTGGGCGAAGAAACAGCGCTTTAGAGAGAACTTACTAAGTCTGGCTAAATAAATATTTTCCTGGGCTACAGCTTTACCGATTTCTTATTTTTCCGAGAATATTAATCTGACCTTAATCGCTGCGTAATTGCGTAAATCGAGGTCTGCGCATGCGTGGGGTGTGATTTGGGCGATGATACAGCGCTTTAGAGAGAACATACTAAGTTTGGCTAAATAAATATTTCCCTGGGCTATAGCCTTACCGATTTCTTATTTTTCCGAGAATATTAATGTAACCTTAATCGCTTGTAAATCGCGTAAATCGAGGTCTGCGCATGCGTGGGGAGTGATCTGGGGGAAGAAACAGCGCTTTAGAGAGTACTTACTAAGTTTGGCTAAATAAATATTTCCCTGGGCTATAGCCTTACCGATTTCTCATTTTTCCGAGAATATTATTCTGACCTTATTCGCATGTAAATCGCGTAAATCGAGTTCTGCGCATGCGTGGGGAGTGATTTGGGCGAAGAAACAGCGCTTTAGAGAGAACTTACTAAGTCTGGCTAAATAAATATTTTCCTGGGCTACAGCTTTACCGATTTCTTATTTTTCCGAGAATATTAATGTGACCTTAATCGCTTGTAAATCGCGTAAATCGAGGTCTGCGCATGCGTGGGGAGGGATTTGGGCGAAGAAACAGCGCTTTAGAGAGAACTTACCAAGTCTGGATAAATAAATATTTCCCTGGGCTATAGCCTTACCGATTTCTTATTTTTCCGAGAATAATAATGTGACCTTAATCGCTTGTAAATCGCGTAAATCGAGGTCTGCGCATGCGTGGGGAGTGATTTGGACGAAGAAACAGCGCTTTAGAGAGAACTTACCTAGTCTGGATAAATAAATATTTCCCTGGGCTATAGCCTTACCGATTTCTTATTTTTCCGAGAATATTAATCTGACCTTATTCGCTTGTAAATCGCGTAAATCGAGGTCTGCGCATGCGTGGGGAGTGATTTGGGCGAAGAAACACCGCTTTAGAGAGAACTTACTATGTCTGGCTAAATAAATATTTCCCTGGGCTATAGCCTTACCGATTTCTTATTTTTCCGAGAATATTAATCTGACCTTATTCGCTTGTAAATCGCGTAAATCGAGGTCTGCGCATGCGTGGGGAGTGATTTGGGCGAACAAACAGCGCTTTAGAGAGAACTTACTAAGTCTGGCTAAATAATTATTTCCCTGGGCTATAGCCTTACCGATTACTTATTTTTCCGAGAATATTAATGTAACCTTAATCGCTTGTAAATCGCGTAAATCGAGGTCTGCGCATGCGTGGGGAGTGATCTGGGGGAAGAAACAGCGCTTTAGAGAGAACTTACTAAGTTTAGCTAAATAAATATTTCCCTGAGCTATAGCCTTACCGATTTCTTATTTTTCCGAGAATATTAATGTGGCCTTAATCGCTTGTACATCGCGTAAATCGAGGTCTGCGCATGCGTGGGGAGTGATCTGGGGGAAGAAACAGCGCTTTAGAGAGAACTTACTATGTTTGGCTAAATAAATATTTCCCTGGGCTATAGCCTTACCGATTTCTTATTTTTGCGAGAATATTAATGTGACATTAATCGCTTGTACATCGCGTAAATCGAGGTCTGCGCATGCGTGGGGAGTGATCTGGGGGAAGAAACAGCGCTTTAGAGAGAACTTACTAAGTTTGGCTAAATAAATATTTCCCTGGGCTATAGCCTTACCGATTTCTTATTTTTCCGAGAATATTAATGTGACCTTAAGCGCTTGTAAATCGCGTAAATCGAGGTCTGCGTATGCGTGGGGAGTCATTTGGGCGAAGAAACAGCGCTTTAGAGAGAACTTACCAAGTCTGGCTAAATAAATATTTCCCTGGGCTATAGCCTCACCGATTTCTTATTTTTCCGAGAATATTAATGTGACCTTAATCGCTTGTAAATCGCGTAAATCGAGGTCTGCGCATGCGTGGGGAGTGATTTGGACGAAGAAACAGCGCTTTAGAGAGAACTTACCAAGTCTGGATAAATAAATATTTCCCTGGGCTATAGCCTTACCGATTTCTTATTTTTCCGAGAATATTAATCTGACCTTAATCGCTTGTAAATCGCGTAAATCGAGGTCTGCGCATGCGTGGGGAGTGAACTGGGGGAAGAAACAGCGCTTTAGAGAGAACTTACTAAGTTTGGCTAAATAAATATTTCCCTGGGCTATAGCCTTACCGATTTCTCATTTTTCCGAGAATATTATTCTGACCTTATTCGCATGTAAATCGCGAAATTCGAGTTCTGCGCATGCGTGGGGAGTGATTTGGGCGAAGAAACAGCGCTTTAGAGAGAACTTACTAAGTCTGGCTAAATAAATATTTCCCTGGGTTATATACTTACCGATTTTTTTATTTTTCCGAGAATATTAATGTGACCTTCATCGCTTGTAAATCGCGTAAATCGAGGTCTGCGTATGCGTGGGGAGTCATTTGGGCGAAGAAACAGCGCTTTAGAGAGAACTTACCAAGTCTGGATAAATAAATATTTCCCTGGGCTATAGCCTTACCGATTTCTTATTTTTCCGAGAATATTATAGTGACCTTAATCGCTTGTAAATCGCGTAAATCGAGGTCTACGCATGCGTGGGGAGTGATTTGGGCGAAGAAGCAGCGCTTTAGAGAGAACTTACTAAGTCTGGCTAAATAAATATTTCCCTGGGCTATAGCCTTACCGATTTCTTATTTTTCCGAGAATATTAATGTGACCTTAATCGCTTGTAAATCGCATAAATCGAGGTCTGCGCATGCGTGGGGAGTGATTTGGGCGAAGAAACAGCGCTTTAGAGAGAACTTACTAAGCTTGGCTAAATAAATATTTCCCTGGGCTATAGCCTTACCGATTTCTTATTTTTCCGAGAATATTAATGTGACCTTAATCGCTTGTAAATCGCGTAAATCGAGGTCTGCGCATGCGTGGGGAGTGATTTGGACGAAGAAACACCGCTTTAGAGAGAACTTACCAAGTCTGGATAAATAAATATTTCCCTGGGCTATAGCCTTACCGATTTCTTATTTTTCCGAGAATATTAATCTGACCTTATTCGCTTGTAAATCGTGTAAATCGAGGTCTGCGCATGCGTGGGGAGTGATTTGGGCGAAGAAACAGCGCTTTACAGAGAACTTACTAAGTCTGGCTAAATAAATATTTCCCTGGGCTATAGCCTTACCGATTTCTTATTTTTCCGAGAATATTATAGTGACCTTAATCGCTTGTAAATCGCGCAAATCGAGGTCTGCGCATGCGTGGGGAGTGATCTGGGGGAAGAAACAGCGCTTTAGAGAGAACTTACTAAGTTTGTCTAAATAAATATTTCCCTGGGCTATAGCCTTACCGATTTCTTATTTTTCCGAGAATAATAATCTGACCTTATTCGCTTGTAAATCGCGTAAATCGATGTCTGCGCATGCGTGGGGAGTGATCTGGGGAAGAAACAGCGCTTTAGAGAGAACTTACTAAGTTTGGCTAAATAAATATTTCCCTGAGCTATAGCCTTACCGATTTCTTATTTTTCCGAGAATATTAATGTGGCCTTAATCGCTTGTACATCGCGTAAATCGAGGTCTGCGCATGCGTGGGGAGTGATTTGGACGAAGAAACACCGCTTTAGAGAGAACTTACCAAGTCTGGATAAATAAATATTTCCCTGGGCTATAGCCTTACCGATTTCTTATTTTTCCGGGAATATTAATCTGACCTTATTCGCTTGTAAATCGTGTAAATCGAGGTCTGCGCATGCGTGGGGAGTGATTTGGGCGAAGAAACAGCGCTTTACAGAGAACTTACTAAGTCTGGCTAAATAAATATTTCCCTGGGCTATAGCCTTACCGATTTCTTATTTTTCCGAGAATATTATAGTGACCTTAATCGCTTGTAAATCGCGCAAATCGAGGTCTGCGCATGCGTGGGGAGTGATCTGGGGGAAGAAACAGCGCTTTAGAGAGAACTTACTAAGTTTGGCTAAATAAATATTTCCCTGGGCTATAGCCTTACCGATTTCTTATTTTTCCGAGAATATTAATCTGACCTTATTCGCTTGTAAATCGCGTAAATCGAGGTCTGCGCATGCGTGGGGAGTGATCTGGGGGAAGAAACAGCGCTTTAGAGAGAACTTACTAAGTTTGGCTAAATAAATATTTCCCTGGGCCATAGCCTTACCGATTTCTCATTTTTCCGAGAATATTATTCTGACCTTATTCGCATGTAAATCGCGTAAATCGAGTTCTGCGCATGCGTGGGGAGTGATTTGGGCGAAGAAACAGCGCTTTAGAGAGAACTTACTAAGTCTGGCTAAATAAATATTTCCCTGGGTTATATACTTACCGATTTTTTTATTTTTCCGAGAATATTAATGTGACCTTAATCGTTTGTAAATCGCGTAAATCGAGGTCTGCGTATGCGTGGGGAGTCATTTGGGCGAAGAAACAGCGCTTTAGAGAGAACTTACCAAGTCTGGATAAATAACTATTTCCCTGGGCTATAGCCTTACCAATTTCTTATTTTTCCGAGAATAATAATGTGACCTTAATCGCTTGTAAATCGCATAAATCGAGGTCTGCGCATGCGTGGGGAGTGATTTGGGCGAAGAGACAGCGCTTTAGAGAGAACTTACTAAGTTTGGCTAAATAAATATTTCCCTGGGCTATAGCCTTACCGATTTCTTATTTTTCCGAGAATATTAATGTGACCTTAATCGCTTGTAAATCGCGTAAATCGAGGTCTGCGCATGCGTGGGGAGTGATTTGGACGAAGGAACAGCGCTTTAGAAAGAACTTACCAAGTCTGGATAAATAAATATTTCCCTGGGCTATAGCCTTACCGATTTCTTATTTTTCCGAGAATATTAATCTGACCTTATTCGCTTGTAAATCGCGTAAATCGAGGTCTGCGCATGCGTGGGGAGTGATTTGGGCGAAGAAACAGCGCTTTAGAGAGAACTTACTAAGTCTGGCTAAATAAATATTTCCCTGGGCTATAGCCTTACCGATTTCTTATTTTTCCGAGAATAATAATGTGACCTTAATCGCTTGTAAATCGCGTAAATCGAGGTCTGCGCATGCGTGGGGAGTGATTTGGGCGAAGGAACAGCGCTTTGGAGAGAACTTACTAAGTCTGGCTAAATAAATATTTCCCTGGGCTATAGCCTTACCGATTTCTTATTTTTCCGAGAATATTAATCTGACCTTATTCGCTTGTAAATCGCGTAAATCGAGGTCTGCGCATGCGTGGGGAGTGATTTGGGCGAAAAAACAGCGCTTTAGAGAGAACTTACTAAGTCTGGCTAAATAAATATTTCTCTGGGCTATAGCCTTACCGATTTCTTATTTTTCCGAGAATATTATGGTGACCTTAATCGCTTGTAAATCGCGTAACTCGATGTCTGCGCATGCGTGGGGAGTGATCTGGGGGAAGAAACAGCGCTTTAGAGAGAACTTACTAAGTTTGGCTCAATAAATATTTCCCTGGGCTATAGCCTTACCGATTTCTTATTTTTCCGAGAATATTAATCTGACCTTAATCGCTTGTAAATCGCGTAAATCGAGGTCTGCGCATGCGTGGGGAGTGATTTGGGCGAAGAAAAAGCGCTTTAGAGAGAACTTACTAAGTTTGGCTAAATAAATATTTCCCTGGGCTATAGCCTTACCGATTTCTTATTTTTCCGAGAATATTATAGTGACCTTAATCGCTTGTAAATCGCGTAAATCGAGGTCTGCGCATGCGTGGGGAGTGATTTGGGCGAAGAAACAGCGCTTTAGAGAGAACTTACCAAGTCTGGATAAATAAATATTTCCCTGGGCTATAGCCTTACCGATTTCTTATTTTTCCGAGAATAATAATGTGACCTTAATCGCTTGTAAATCGCGTAAATCGAGGTCTGCGCATGCGTGGGGAGTGATTTGGGCGAAGAAACAGCGCTTTAGAGAGAACTTACTAAGTCTGGCTAAATAAATATTTCCCTGGGCTATAGCCTTACCGATTTCTTATTTTTCCGAGAATATTAATCTGACCTTATTCGCTTGTAAATCGCGTAAATCGAGGTCTGCGCATGCGTGGGGAGTGATTTGGGCGAAGAAACAGCGCTTTAGAGAGAACTTACTAAGTCTGGCTAAATAAATATTTCCCTGGGATATAGCCTTACCGATTTCTTATTTTTCCGAGAATATTATAGTGACCTTAATCGCTTGTAAATCGCGTAAATCGATGTCTGCGCATGCGTGGGGAGTGATCTGGGGGAAGAAACAGCGCTTTAGAGAGAACTTACTAAGTTTGGCTCAATAAATATTTCCCTGGGCTATAGCCTTACCGATTTCTTATTTTTCCGAGAATATTAATCTGACCTTAATCACTTGTAAATAGCGTAAATCGAGGTCTGCGCATGCGTGGGGAGTGATTTGGACGAAGAAACACCGCTTTAGAGAGAACTTACCAAGTCTGGCTAAATAAATATTTCCCTGGGCTATAGCCTTACCGATTTCTTATTTTTCCGAGAATATTATAGTGACCTTAATCGCTTGTAAATCGCGTAAATCGAGGTCTGCGCATGCGTGGGGAGTGATCTGGGGGAAGAAACAGCGCTTTATAGAGAACTAACTAAGTTTGGCTAAATAAATATTTCCTTGGGCTATAGCCTTACCGATTTCTTATTTTTCCGAGAATAATAATGTGACCTTAATCGCTTGTAAATCGCGTAAATCGAGGTCTGCGCATGCGTGGGGAGTGATTTGGGCGAAGAAACAGCGCTTTAGAGAGAACTTACTAAGTTTGGCTCAATAAATATTTCCCTGGGCTATAGCCTTACCGATTTCTTATTTTTCCGAGAATATTAATCTGACCTTAATCACTTGTAAATAGCGTAAATCGAGGTCTGCGCATGCGTGGGGAGTGATTTGGACGAAGAAGCACCGCTTTAGAGAGAACTTACCAAGTCTGGCTAAATAAATATTTCCCTGGGCTATAGCCTTACCGATTTCTTATTTTTCCGAGAATATTATAGTGACCTTAATCGCTTGTAAATCGCGTAAATCGAGGTCTGCGCATGCGTGGGGAGTGATCTGGGGGAAGAAACAGCGCTTTATAGAGAACTAACTAAGTTTGGCTAAATAAATATTTCCTTGGGCTATAGCCTTACCGATTTCTTATTTTTCCGAGAATATTAATCTGACCTTATTCGCTTGCACATCGCGTAAATCGAGGTCTGCGCATGCGTGGGGAGTGATTTGGGCGAAGAAGCAGCGCTTTAGAGAGAACTTACTAAGTCTGGCTAAATAAATATTTCCCTGGGCTATAGCGTTACCGATTTCTTATTTTTCCGAGAATATTAATGTGACCTTAATCGCTTGTAAATCGCGTAAATCGAGGTCAGCGCATGCGTGGGGAGTGATTTGGGCGAAGAAACAGCGCTTTAGAGAGAACTTACTAAGCTTGGCTAAATAAATATTTCCCTGGGCTATAGCCTTACCGATTTCTTATTTTTCCGAGAATATTAATGTGACCTTAATCGCTTGTAAATCGCGTAAATCGAGGTCTGCGCATGCGTGGGGAGTGATTTGGACGAAGAAACACCGCTTTAGAGAGAACTTACCAAGTCTGGATAAATAAATATTTCCCTGGGCTATAGCCTTACCGATTTCTTATTTTTCCGAGAATACTAATCTGACATTATTCGCTTGTAAATCGCGTAAATCGAGGTCTGCGCATGCGTGGGGAGTGATTTGGGTGAAGAAACAGCGCTTTAGAGAGAACTTACTAAGTCTGGCTAAATAAATATTTCCCTGGGCTATAGCCTTACCGATTTCTTATTTTTCCGAGAATATTAATGTGACCTTAATCGCTTGTAAATCGCGTAAATCGAGGTCTGCGCATGCGTGGGGAGTGATTTGGGCGAAGAAACAGCGCTTTAGAGAGAACTTACTAAGTCTGGCTAAAAAAATATTTCCCTGGGCTTTATACTTACCGATTTTTTATTTTTCCGAGAATATTAATGTGACCTTAATCGCTTGTAAATCGCGTAAATCGAGGTCTGCGTATGCGTGGGGAGTCATTTGGGCGAAGAAACAGCGCTTTAGAGAGAACTTACCAAGTTTGGCTAAATAAATATTTCCCTGGGCTATAGCCTTACCGATTTCTTATTTTTCCGAGAATATTAATCTGACCTTATTCGCTTGTAAATCGCGTAAATCGAGGTCTGCGCATGGGTGGGGAGTGATTTGGGCGAAGCAACAGCGCTTTAGAGAGAACTTACTAAGTTTGGCTAAATAAATATTTACCTGGGCTATAGCCTTACCGATTTCTTATTTTTCCGAGAATATTAATGTGACCTTAATCGCTTGTAAATCGCGTAAATCGAGGTCTGCGCATGCGTGGGGAGTGATTTGGGCGAAGAAACAGCGCTTTAGAGAGAACTTACTAAGTCTGGCTAAATAAATATTTCCCTGGGCTATATACTTACCGATATTTTATTTTTCCGAGAATATTAATGTGACCTTAATCGCTTGTAAATCGCGTAAATCGAGGTCTGCTTATGCGTGGGGAGTCATTTGGGCGAAGAAACAGCGCTTTAGAGAGAACTTACCAAGTTTGGATAAATAAATATTTCCCTGGGCTATAGCCTTACCAATTTATTATTTTTCCGACAATAATAATGTGACCTTAATCGCTTGTAAATCGCGTAAATCGAGGTCTGCGCATGCGTGGGGAGTGATTTGGGCGAAGAGACAGCGCTTTAGAGAGAACTTACTAAGTTTGGCTAAATAAATATTTCCCTGGGCTATAGCCTTACCGATTTCTTATTTTTCCGAGAATATTAATGTGACCTTAATCGCTTGTAAATCGCGTAAATCGAGGTCTGCGCATGCGTGGGGAGTGATCTGGGGGAAGAAACAGCGCTTTAGAGAGAACGTACTATGTTTGGCTAAATAAATATTTCCCTGGGCTATATCCTTACCGATTTCTTATTTTTGCGAGAATATTAATGTGACCTTAATCGCTTGTACATCGCGTAAATCGAGGTCTGCGCATGCGTGGGGAGTGATTTGGGCGAAGAAGCAGCGCTTTAGAGAGAACTTACTAAGTCTGGCTAAATAAATATTTCCCTGGGCTATAGCCTTACCGATTTCTTATTTTTCCGAGAATATTAATGTGACCTTAATCGCTTGTAAATCGCGTAAATCGAGGTCTGCGCATGCGTGGGGAGTGATTTGGGCGAAGAAACAGCGCTTTAGAGAGAACTTACCAAGTCTGGCTAAATAAATATTTCCCTGGGCTATAGCCTTACCGATTTCTTATTTTTCCGAGAATATTAATGTGACCTTAATCGCTTGTAAATCGCGTAAATCGAGGTCTGCGCATGCGTGGGGAGTGATTTGGACGAAGAAACACCGCTTTAGAGAGAACTTACCAAGTCTGGATAAATAAATATTTCCCTGGGCTATAGCCTTACCGATTTCTTATTTTTCCGAGAATATTAATCTGACCTTATTCGCTTGTAAATCGTGTAAATCGAGGTCTGCGCATGCGTGGGGAGTGATTTGGGCGAAGAAACAGCGCTTTACAGAGAACTTACTAAGTCTGGCTAAATAAATATTTCCCTGGGCTATAGCCTTACCGATTTCTTATTTTTCCGAGAATATTAATCTGACCTTATTCGCTTGTAAATCGCGTAAATCGAGGTCTGCGCATGCGTGCGGAGTGATCTGGGGGAAGAAACAGCGCTTTAGAGAGAACTTACTAAGTTTGGCTAAATAAATATTTCCCTGGGCCATAGCCTTACCGATTTCTCATTTTTCCGAGAATATTATTCTGACCTTATTCGCATGTAAATCGCGTAAATCGAGTTCTGCGCATGCGTGGGGAGTGATTTGGGCGAAGAAACAGCGCTTTAGAGAGAACTTACTAAGTCTGGCTAAATAAATATTTCCCTGGGTTATATACTTACCGATTTTTTTATTTTTCCGAGAATAATTATGTGACCTTAATCGTTTGTAAATCGCGTAAATCGAGGTCTGCGTATGCGTGGGGAGTCATTGGGGCGAAGAAACAGCGCTTTAGAGAGAACTTACCAAGTCTGGATAAATAAGTATTTCCCTGGGCTATAGCCTTACCGATTTCTTATTTTTCCGAGAATAATAATGTGACCTTAATCGCTTGTAAATCGCGTAAATCGAGGTCTGCGCATGCGTGGGGAGTGATTTGGGCGAAGGAACAGCGCTTTAGAGAGAACTTAGTAAGTCTGGCTAAATAAATATTTCCCTGGGCTATAGCCTTACCGAGTTCTTATTTTTCCGAGAATATTAATCTGACCTTATTCGCTTGTAAATCGCGTAAATCGAGGTCTGCGCATGCGTGGGGAGTGACTTGGGCGAAGAAACAGCGCTTTAGAGAGAACTTACTAAGTCTGGCTAAATAAATATTTCCCTGGGCTATAGCCTTACCGATTTCTTATTTTTCCGAGAATATTATGGTGACCTTAATCGCTTGTAAATCGCGTAACTCGATGTCTGCGCATGCGTGGGGAGTGATCTGGGGGAAGAAACAGCGCTTTAGAGAGAACTTACTAAGTTTGGCTAAATAAATATTTCCCTGGGCTATAGCCTTACCGATTTCTTATTTTTCCGAGAATATTAATCTGACCTTATTCGCTAGTAAATCGCGTAAATCGAGGTCTGCGCATGCGTGGGGAGTGATCTGGGGGAAGAAACAGCGCTTTAGAGAGAACTTACTAAGTTTGGCTCAATAAATATTTCCCTGGGCTATAGCCTTACCGATTTCTTATTTTTCCGAGAATATTAATCTGACCTTAATCGCTTGTAAATCGCGTAAATCGAGGCCTGCGCATGCGTGGGGAGTGATTTGGGCGAAGAAACAGCGCTTTAGAGAGAACTTACTAAGTTTGGCTAAATAAATATTTCCCTGGGCTATAGCCTTACCGATTTCTTATTTTTCCGAGAATATTATAGTGACCTTAATCGCTTGTAAATCGCGTAAATCGAGGTCTGCGCATGCGTGGGGAGTGATTTGGGCGAAGAAACAGCGCTTTAGAGAGAACTTACCAAGTCTGGATAAATAAATATTTCCCTGGGCTATAGCCTTACCGATTTCTTATTTTTCCGAGAATAATAATCTGACCTTATTCGCTTGTAAACCGCGTAAATCGAGGTCTGCGCATGCGTGGGGAGTGATTTGGGCGAAGAAACAGCGCTTTAGAGAGAACTTACTAAGTCTGGCTAAATAAATATTTCCCTGGGCTATAGCCTTACCGATTTCTTATTTTTCCGAGAATATTATAGTGACCTTAATCGCTTGTAAATCGCGTAAATCGATGTCTGCGCATGCGTGGGGAGTGATCTGGGGGAAGAAACAGCGCTTTAGAGAGAACTTACTAAGTTTGGCTCAATAAATATTTCCCTGGGCTATAGCCTTACCGATTTCTTATTTTTCCGAGAATATTAATCTGACCTTAATCGCTTGTAAATAGCGTAAATCGAGGTCTAAATAAATATTTCCCTGGGCTATAGCCTTACCGATTTCTTATTTTTCCGAGAATATTAATGTGACCTTAATCGCTTGTAAATCGCGTAAATCGAGGTCTGCGCATGCGTGGGGAGTGATCTGGTGGAAGAAACAGCGCTTTAGAGAGAACGTACTATGTTTGGCTAAATAAATATTTCCCTGGGCTATAGCCTTACCGATTTCTTATTTTTGCGAGAATATTAATGTGACCTTAATCGCTTGTACATCGCGTAAATCGAGGTCTGCGCATGCGTGGGGAGTGATCTGGGGGAAGAAACAGCGCTTTAGAGAGAACTTACTAAGTTTGGCTAAATAAATATTTCCCTGGGCTATAGCCTTACCGATTTCTTATTTTTCCGAGAATATTAATCTGACCTTATTCGCTTGTAAATCGCGTAAATCGAGGTCTGCGCATGCGTGGGGAGTGATTTGGGCGAAGAAACAGCGCTTTAGAGAGAACTTACTAAGTCTGGCTAAATAAATATTTCCCTGGGCTATAGCCTTACCGATTTCTTATTTTTCCGAGAATATTAATCTGACCTTATTCGCTTGTAAACCGCGTAAATCGAGGTCTGCGCATGCGTGGGGAGTGATTTGGGCGAAGAAACAGCGCTTTAGAGAGAACTTACTAAGTCTGGCTAAATAAATATTTCCCTGGGCTATAGCCTTACCGATTTCTTATTTTTCCGAGAATATTATAGTGACCTTAATCGCTTGTAAATCGCGTAAATCGATGTCTGCGCATGCGTGGGGAGTGATCTGGGGGAAGAAACAGCGCTTTAGAGAGAACTTACTAAGTTTGGCTCAATAAATATTTCCCTGGGCTATAGCCTTACCGATTTCTTATTTTTCCGAGAATATTAATCTGACCTTAATCGCTTGTAAATAGCGTAAATCGAGGTCTAAATAAATATTTCCCTGGGCTATAGCCTTACCGATTTCTTATTTTTCCGAGAATATTAATGTGACCTTAATCGCTTGTAAATCGCGTAAATCGAGGTCTGCGCATGCGTGGGGAGTGATCTGGTGGAAGAAACAGCGCTTTAGAGAGAACGTACTATGTTTGGCTAAATAAATATTTCCCTGGGCTATAGCCTTACCGATTTCTTATTTTTGCGAGAATATTAATGTGACCTTAATCGCTTGTACATCGCGTAAATCGAGGTCTGCGCATGCGTGGGGAGTGATCTGGGGGAAGAAACAGCGCTTTAGAGAGAACTTACTAAGTTTGGCTAAATAAATATTTCCCTGGGCTATAGCCTTACCGATTTCTTATTTTTCCGAGAATATTAATCTGACCTTATTCGCTTGTAAATCGCGCAAATCGAGGTCTGCGCATGGGTGGGGAGTGATTTGGGCGAAGAAACAGCGCTTTAGAGAGAACTTACTAAGTTTGGCTAAATAAATATTTCCCTGGGCTATAGCCTTACCGATTTCTTATTTTTCCGAGAATATTATAGTGACCTTAATCGCTTGTAAATCGCGTAAACCGAGGTCTGCGCATGCGTGGGGAGTGATCTGGGGGAAGAAACAGCGCTTTATAGAGAACTAACTAAGTTTGGCTAAATAAATATTTCCTTGGGCTATAGCCTTACCGATTTCTTATTTTTCCGAGAATATTAATCTGACCTTATTCGCTTGTAAATCGCGTAAATCGAGGTCTGCGCATGCGTGGGGAGTGATTTGGGCGAAGAAGCAGCGCTTTAGAGAGAACTTACTAAGTCTGGCTAAATAAATATTTCCCTGGGCTATAGCCTTACCGATTTCTTATTTTTCCGAGAATATTAATGTGACCTTAATCGCTTGTAAATCGCGTAAATCGAGGTCTGCGCATGCGTGGGGAGTGATTTGGGCGAAGAAACAGCGCTTTAGAGAGAACTTACTAAGCTTGGCTAAATAAATATTTCCCTGGGCTATAGTCTTACCGATTTCTTATTTTTCCGAGAATATTATAGTGACCTTAATCGCTTGTAAATCGCGTAAATCGAGGTCTGCGCATGCGTGGGGAGTGATTTGGACGAAGAAACAGCGCTTTAGAGAGAACTTACTAAGTTTGGCTCAATAAATATTTCCCTGGGCTATAGCCTTACCGATTTCTTATTTTTCCGAGAATATTAATCTGACCTTAATCGCTTGTAAATAGCGTAAATCGAGGTCTAAATAAATATTTCCCAGGGCTATAGCCTTACCGATTTCTTATTTTTCCGAGAATATTAATGTGACCTTAATCGCTTGTAAATCGCGTAAATCGAGGTCTGCGCATGCGTGGGGAGTGATCTGGTGGAAGAAACAGCGCTTTAGAGAGAACGTACTATGTTTGGCTAAATAAATATTTCCCTGGGCTATAGCCTTACCGATTTCTTATTTTTGCGAGAATATTAATGTGACCTTAATCGCTTGTACATCGCGTAAATCGAGGTCTGCGCATGCGTGGGGAGTGATCTGGGGGAAGAAACAGCGCTTTAGAGAGAACTTACTAAGTTTGGCTAAATAAATATTTCCCTGGGCTATAGCCTTACCGATTTCTTATTTTTCCGAGAATATTAATCTGACCTTATTCGCTTGTAAATCGCGCAAATCGAGGTCTGCGCATGGGTGGGGAGTGATTTGGGCGAAGAAACAGCGCTTTAGAGAGAACTTACTAAGTTTGGCTAAATAAATATTTCCCTGGGCTATAGCCTTACCGATTTCTTATTTTTCCGAGAATATTATAGTGACCTTAATCGCTTGTAAATCGCGTAAATCGAGGTCTGCGCATGCGTGGGGAGTGATCTGGGGGAAGAAACAGCGCTTTATAGAGAACTAACTAAGTTTGGCTAAATAAATATTTCCTTGGGCTATAGCCTTACCGATTTCTTATTTTTCCGAGAATATTAATCTGACCTTATTCGCTTGTAAATCGCGTAAATCGAGGTCTGCGCATGCGTGGGGAGTGATTTGGGCGAAGAAGCAGCGCTTTAGAGAGAACTTACTAAGTCTGGCTAAATAAATATTTCCCTGGGCTATAGCCTTACCGATTTCTTATTTTTCCGAGAATATTAATGTGACCTTAATCGCTTGTAAATCGCGTAAATCGAGGTCTGCGCATGCGTGGGGAGTGATTTGGGCGAAGAAACAGCGCTTTAGAGAGAACTTACTAAGCTTGGCTAAATAAATATTTCCCTGGGCTATAGTCTTACCGATTTCTTATTTTTCCGAGAATATTAATGTGACCTTAATCGCTTGTAAATCGCGTAAATCGAGGTCTGCGCATGCGTGGGGAGTGATTTGGACGAAGAAACACCGCTTTAGAGAGAACTTACCAAGTGTGGATAAATAAATATTTCCCTGGGCTATAGCGTTACCGATTTCTTATTTTTCCGAGAATACTAAGCTGACCTTATTCGCTTGTAAATCGCGTAAATCGAGGTCTGCGCATGCGTGGGGAGTGATTTGGGTGAAGAAACAGCGCTTTAGAGAGAACTTACTAAGTCTGGCTAAATAAATATTTCCCGGGGCTATAGCCTTACCGATTTCTTATTTTTCCGAGAATATTAATGTGACCTTAATCGCTTGTAAATCGCGTAAATCGAGGTCTGCGCATGCGTGGGGAGTGATTTGGGCGAAGAAACAGCGCTTTAGAGAGAACTTACTAAGTCTGGCTAAATAAATATTTCCCTGGGCTATATACTTACCGATTTTTTATTTTTCCGAGAATATTAATGTGACCTTAATCGCTTGTAAATCGCGTAAATCGAGGTCTGCGTATGCGTGGGGAGTCATTTGGGCGAAGAAACAGCGCTTTAGAGATAACTTACCAAGTTTGGCTAAATAAATATTTCCCTGGGCTATAGCCTTACCGATTTCTTATTTTTCCGAGAATATTAATCTGACCTTATTCGCTTGTAAATCGCGTAAATCGAGGTCTGCGCATGCGTGGGGAGTGATTTGGGCGAAGAAACAGCGCTTTAGAGAGAACTTACTAAGTCTGGCTAAATAAATATTTCCCTGGGCTATATACTTACCGATTTTTTATTTTTCCGAGAATATTAATCTGACCTTATTCGCTTGTAAATCGCGTAAATCGAGGTTTGCGCATGCGTGGGGAGTGATTTGGGCGAAGAAACAGCGCTTTAGAGAGAACTTACTATGTCTGGCTAAATAAATATTTCCCTGGGCTATATATAGCCTTACCGATTTCTTATTTTTCCGAGAATATTATAGTGACCTTAATCGCTTGTAAATCGCGTAAATCGAGGTCTGCGTATGTGTTGGGATTGATTTGGGCGAAGAAACAGCGCTTTAGAGAGAACTTACCAAGTCTGGATAAATAAATATTTCCCTGGGCTATAGCCTTACCGATTTCTTATTTTTCCGAGAATAATAATGTGACCTTAATCGCTTGTAAATCGCGTAAATCGAGGTCTGCGCATGCGTGGGGAGTGATCTGGGGGAAGAAACAGCGCTTTAGAGAGAACTTACTAAGTTTGTCTAAATAAATATTTCCCTGGGCTATAGCCTTACCGATTTCTTATTTTTCCGAGAATAATAATGTGACCTTAATCGCTTGTAAATCGCGTAAATCGAGGTCTGCGCATGCGTGGGGAGTGATCTGGGGGAAGAAACAGCGCTTTAGAGAGAACTTACCAAGTCTGGATAAATAAATATTTCCCTGGGCTATAGCCTTACCGATTTCTTATTTTTCCGAGAATATTAATGTGACCTTAATCGCTTGTAAATCGCGTAAATCGAGGTCTGCGCATGCGTGGGGAGTGATTTGGGCGAAGAAACAGCGCTTTAGAGAGAACTTACTAAGCTTGGCTAAATAAATATTTCCCTGGGCTATAGTCTTACCGATTTCTTATTTTTCCGAGAATATTAATGTGACCTTAATCGCTTGTAAATCGCGTAAATCGAGGTCTGCGCATGCGTGGGGAGTGATTTGGACGAAGAAACACCGCTTTAGAGAGAACTTACCAAGTCTGGATAAATAAATATTTCCCTGGGCTATAGCCTTACCGATTTCTTATTTTTCCGAGAATACTAAGCTGACCTTATTCGCTTGTAAATCGCGTAAATCGAGGTCTGCGCATGCGTGGGGAGTGATTTGGGTGAAGAAACAGCGCTTTAGAGAGAACTTACTAAGTCTGGCTAAATAAATATTTCCCTGGGCTATAGCCTTACCGATTTCTTATTTTTCCGAGAATATTAATGTGACCTTAATCGCTTGTAAATCGCGTAAATCGAGGTCTGCGCATGCGTGGGGAGTGATTTGGGCGAAGAAACAGCGCTTTAGAGAGAACTTACTAAGTCTGGCTAAATAAATATTTCCCTGGGCTATATACTTACCGATTTTTTATTTTTCCGAGAATATTAATGTGACCTTAATCGCTTGTAAATCGCGTAAATCGAGGTCTGCGTATGCGTGGGGAGTCATTTGGGCGAAGAAACAGCGCTTTAGAGAGAACTTACCAAGTTTGGCTAAATAAATATTTCCCTGGGCTATAGCCTTACCGATTTCTTATTTTTTCGAGAATATTAATCTGACCTTATTCGCTTGTAAATCGCGTAAATCGAGGTCTGCGCATGCGTGGGGAGTGATTTGGGCGAAGAAACAGCGCTTTAGAGAGAACTTACTAAGTCTGGCTAAATAAATATTTCCCTGGGCTATATACTTACCGATTTTTTATTTTTCCGAGAATATTAATGTGACCTTAATCGCTTGTAAATCGCGTAAATCGAGGTCTGCTTATGCGTGGGGAGTCATTTGGGCGAAGAAACAGCGCTTTAGAGAGAACTTACCAATTTTGGATAAATAAATATTTCCCTGGGCTATAGCCTTACCAATTTATTATTTTTCCGAGAATAATAATGTGACCTTAATCGCTTGTAAATCGCGTAAATCGAGGTCTGCGCATGCGTGGGGAGTGATTTGGGCGAAGAGACAGCGCTTTAGAGAGAACTTACTAAGTTTGGCTAAATAAATATTTCCCTGGGCTATAGTCTTACCGATTTCTTATTTTTCCGAGAATATTAATGTGACCTTAATCGCTTGTAAATCGCGTAAATCGAGGTCTGCGCATGCGTGGGGAGTGATCTGGGGGAAGAAACAGCGCTTTAGAGAGAACTTACTATGTTTGGCTAAATAAATATTTCCCTGGGCTATAGCCTTACCGATTTCTTATTTTTCCGAGAATATTATAGTGACCTTAATCGCTTGTAAATCGCGTAAATCGAGGTCTGCGCATGCGTGGGGAGTGATCTGGGGGAAGAAACAGCACTTTAGGGAGAACTTACTAAGTCTTGGCTAAATAAATATTTCCCTGGGCTATAGCCTTACCGATTTCTTATTTTTCCGAGAATATTAATGTGACCTTAATCGCTTGTAAATCGCGTAAATCGAGGTCTGCGCATGCGTGGGGAGTGATTTGGGCGAAGAGACAGCGCTTTAGAGAGAACTTACTAAGTTTGGCTAAATAAATATTTCCCTGGGCTATAGCCTTACCGATTTCTTATTTTTCCGAGAATATTAATCTGACCTTATTCGCTTGTAAATCGCGTAAACCGAGGTCTGCGCATGCGTGGGGAGTGATATGGGCGAAGAAACAGCGCTTTAGAGAGAACTTACTAAGTCTGGCTAAATAAATATTTCCCTGGGCTATAGCCTTACCGATTTCTTATTTTTCCGAGAATATTAATCTGACCTTATTCGCTTGTAAATCGCGTAAATCGAGGTCTGCGCATGCGTGGGGAGTGATTTGGGCGAAGAAGCAGCGCTTTAGAGAGAACTTACTAAGTCTGGCTAAATAAATATTTCCCTGGGCTATAGCCTTACCGGTTTCTTATTTTTCCGAGAATATTAATGTGACCTTAATCGCTTGTAAATCGCGTAAATCGAGGTCTGCGCATGCGTGGGGAGTGATCTGGGGGAAGAAACAGCGCTTTAGAGAGAACTTACTAAGTTTGGCTAAATAAATATTTCCCTGGGCTATAGCCTTACCGATTTCTTATTTTTCCGAGAATATTAATCTGACCTTATTCGCTTGTAAATCGCGTAAACCGAGGTCTGCGCATGCGTGGGGAGTGATATGGGCGAAGAAACAGCGCTTTAGAGAGAACTTACTAAGTTTGGCTAAATAAATATTTCCCTGGGCTATAGCCTTACCGATTTCTTATTTTCCCGAGAATATTAATCTGACCTTATTCGCTTGTAAATCGCGTAAATCGAGGTCTGCGCATGCGTGGGGAGTGATTTGGGCGAAGAAACAGCGCTTTAGAGAGAACTTACTAAGTCTGGCTAAATAAATATTTCCCTGGGCTATATATAGCCTTACCGATTTCTTATTTTTCCGAGAATATTATAGTGACCTTAATCGCTTGTAAATCGCGTAAATCGAGGTCTGCTTATGCGTGGGGAGTCATTTGGGCGAAGAAACAGCGCTTTAGAGAGAACTTACCAATTTTGGATAAATAAATATTTCCCTGGGCTATAGCCTTACCAATTTATTATTTTTCCGAGAATAATAATGTGACCTTAATCGCTTGTAAATCGCGTAAATCGAGGTCTGCGCATGCGTGGGGAGTGATTTGGGCGAAGAGACAGCGCTTTAGAGAGAACTTACTAAGTTTGGCTAAATAAATATTTCCCTGGGCTATAGTCTTACCGATTTCTTATTTTTCCGAGAATATTAATGTGACCTTAATCGCTTGTAAATCGCGTAAATCGAGGTCTGCGCATGCGTGGGGAGTGATCTGGGGGAAGAAACAGCGCTTTAGAGAGAACTTACTATGTTTGGCTAAATAAATATTTCCCTGGGCTATAGCCTTACCGATTTCTTATTTTTCCGAGAATATTATAGTGACCTTAATCGCTTGTAAATCGCGTAAATCGAGGTCTGCGCATGCGTGGGGAGTGATCTGGGGGAAGAAACAGCACTTTAGGGAGAACTTACTAAGTCTTGGCTAAATAAATATTTCCCTGGGCTATAGCCTTACCGATTTCTTATTTTTCCGAGAATATTAATGTGACCTTAATCGCTTGTAAATCGCGTAAATCGAGGTCTGCGCATGCGTGGGGAGTGATTTGGGCGAAGAGACAGCGCTTTAGAGAGAACTTACTAAGTTTGGCTAAATAAATATTTCCCTGGGCTATAGCCTTACCGATTTCTTATTTTTCCGAGAATATTAATCTGACCTTATTCGCTTGTAAATCGCGTAAACCGAGGTCTGCGCATGCGTGGGGAGTGATATGGGCGAAGAAACAGCGCTTTAGAGAGAACTTACTAAGTCTGGCTAAATAAATATTTCCCTGGGCTATAGCCTTACCGATTTCTTATTTTTCCGAGAATATTAATCTGACCTTATTCGCTTGTAAATCGCGTAAATCGAGGTCTGCGCATGCGTGGGGAGTGATTTGGGCGAAGAAGCAGCGCTTTAGAGAGAACTTACTAAGTCTGGCTAAATAAATATTTCCCTGGGCTATAGCCTTACCGGTTTCTTATTTTTCCGAGAATATTAATGTGACCTTAATCGCTTGTAAATCGCGTAAATCGAGGTCTGCGCATGCGTGGGGAGTGATCTGGGGGAAGAAACAGCGCTTTAGAGAGAACTTACTAAGTTTGGCTAAATAAATATTTCCCTGGGCTATAGCCTTACCGATTTCTTATTTTTCCGAGAATATTAATCTGACCTTATTCGCTTGTAAATCGCGTAAACCGAGGTCTGCGCATGCGTGGGGAGTGATATGGGCGAAGAAACAGCGCTTTAGAGAGAACTTACTAAGTTTGGCTAAATAAATATTTCCCTGGGCTATAGCCTTACCGATTTCTTATTTTCCCGAGAATATTAATCTGACCTTATTCGCTTGTAAATCGCGTAAATCGAGGTTTGCGCATGCGTGGGGAGTGATTTGGGCGAAGAAACAGCGCTTTAGAGAGAACTTACTATGTCTGGCTAAATAAATATTTCCCTGGGCTATATATAGCCTTACCGATTTCTTATTTTTCCGAGAATATTATAGTGACCTTAATCGCTTGTAAATCGCGTAAATCGAGGTCTGCGTATGTGTTGGGATTGATTTGGGCGAAGAAACAGCGCTTTAGAGAGAACTTACCAAGTCTGGATAAATAAATATTTCCCTGGGCTATAGCCTTACCGATTTCTTATTTTTCCGAGAATAATAATGTGACCTTAATCGCTTGTAAATCGCGTAAATCGAGGTCTGCGCATGCGTGGGGAGTGATCTGGGGGAAGAAACAGCGCTTTAGAGAGAACTTACTAAGTTTGTCTAAATAAATATTTCCCTGGGCTATAGCCTTACCGATTTCTTATTTTTCCGAGAATAATAATGTGACCTTAATCGCTTGTAAATCGCGTAAATCGAGGTCTGCGCATGCGTGGGGAGTGATCTGGGGGAAGAAACAGCGCTTTAGAGAGAACTTACCAAGTCTGGATAAATAAATATTTCCCTGGGCTATAGCCTTACCGATTTCTTATTTTTCCGAGAATATTAATGTGACCTTAATCGCTTGTAAATCGCGTAAATCGAGGTCTGCGCATGCGTGGGGAGTGATTTGGGCGAAGAGACAGCGCTTTAGAGAGAACTTACTAAGTTTGGCTAAATAAATATTTCCCTGGGCTATAGCCTTACCGATTTCTTATTTTTCCGAGAATATTAATCTGACCTTATTCGCTTGTAAATCGCGTAAATCGAGGTCTGCGCATGCGTGGGGAGTGATTTGGGCGAAGAAACAGCGCTTTAGAGAGAACTTACTAAGTTTCGCTAAATAAATATTTCCCTGGGCTATAGCCTTACCGATTTCTTATTTTTCCGAGAATATTAATCTGACTTTAATCGCTTGTAAATCGCGTAAATCGAGGTCTGCGCATGCGTGGGGAGTGATTTGGGCGAAGAGACAGCGCTTTAGAGAGAACTTACTAAGTTTGGCTAAATAAATATTTCCCTGGGCTATATAGCCTTACCGATTTCTTATTTTTCCGAGAATATTAATGTGACCTTAATCGCTTGTAAATCGCGTAAATCGAGGTCTGCGCATGCGTGGGGAGTTATTTGGGCGAAGAGACAGCGCTTTAGAGAGAACTTACTAAGTTTGGCTAAATAAATATTTCCCTGGGCTATAGCCTTACCGATTTCTTATTTTTCCGAGAATATTAATCTGACCATAGGCTTGTGTTTTTTTTTTTCGGTGTGATCGAAATCGCGCATGTGCAATTATTCATCGCGTGAATTGCTGTAAGGACGTTGTTAGCATGTGTATTTAGTATGCGCCGAACAAGCGCTGTTTTCCATAGAAGTAATTGGACGTGGCTGTGCATTATTCTTCTGGGTTATGTGCTTACCTTTTTTCAGGGTAATCCAATTCAAGCATGTCCATTTATTCATCGCATAAATTGCAAGATGCACGTACATTAGCATGGAAATTCAACTTTGTGCCGAACAAGCGCTGTTTTCCATAGAAGTGAGGGCACATTGCGGCGCCATCATTCTACTGGGCTATAGGCTTACCTTTTTTCAGGGTAATCCAATTCGTGCATGTACATTTATTCATCGCATAAATTGCTATAAGGACGTCATTACCATGGGTATTTAGTATGCGCCGCACCAGCGCTGTTTAAGTGAGATGACGTGGCTGTGCATCATTCTTCTGGGTTATGTGCTTACTTTTTCTCAGGGTAATCCAATTCGCGCATGTCCATTTATACATCGCATAAATTGCAAGAAGTACGTACATTAGCATGGAAATTGATGTATGTGCCGAACAAGTGCTGTTTTCCGTAAAAGTGAGTGCACGAGGCTGTGCCATCATTCTGCTGGGCGCTTACCTTTTTTTTTTTCAGGGTAATCCAATTCAGGCATGTCCATTTATTCATCGCGTAAATTGCTATAAGCACGTGCATTCACATGGGTATTTATGTATGTGCCGAACAAGCGCTGTTTTCCATACAGCCAGGTCTCCTAAGTGCCAGCGAGCCCCTTCGTTTGGAGTGTGCCGCCAGCGTTCCTCAGCTGCCCACAGCTTCATACAGTCCAGCAGCGCCACCGCTGCGGTTCCTCGACTCCCCTCAGATCATGATCTTGGATTGCAGCGCGAAGTGACACGGAGACAGACTAGAAGCACACAGGACGAGCGCTTCTAGTCTGTGTCCGTGTCACTTCGCGCTGCAATCCAAGATCATGTTACCGTACCAACTCGCCCAACCTTCTATCCCCTCATATTATCGAGAGCGACCGACACGGCGACAATAACGCTGAATCACCCGGCGCATTGTAGGCGCACTGGCTCTGCCACGATGCAGTCGTCAAAACCGTTCGCCTTCGCTGCGCAGGTGTGTGCGCAGTATTCTCTTTTCACACACACACAAAAAAATCAAGCGATTACTGTCTCCTGCAGCTACTTAGCCCACAGTGCTGCCTCTCCGTTGCTATTGAATGTGATGATGTCGCGCGTACCTTGTTGTTGGTGGCTGGCGATGTCGCTACAAATCCGGGTCCGGACACGGCACTCGTCGAACAAAAGCTATCTGTCGGTCGGTCACAACTACTCACTGAGGTTCCAGGAGTTCGAAATCAACTAACTACTAAACAGGCTATACCTTATCTCAGTGGCAGGTTACCCAACTTAGAAACTCAATATCAAGCTCTAGCAACCCTACGCACCGACATGGATACCATCTGCGGTAACAACGCCCGACAACTAAAGAAATCGGAGGAATAGAAGCCGGCTTAAAAGACGCCGAAGATCGCTCTCGGCGTAACAATTTTCTATAATATCACTGATGATGATGTATCGGAAACTTACGCCGAATCTCAAGAAACAGCCCGTGCCGTGATCGCTCAGCTTTAACCATTCACCCTAAAGAAACTGAACGGGCTCGCCGTCTTTGGAGCCATTACTATGAGCGCGTTCGCCAAATGATCGTTAAATTTCCATTTTTTAAAACCACACAGGTAATCCTTTCCAGTGCCCGTAAGTTAAAAAGGGCCGATTACAGCATTGGGGAGGACTGAGGACTTTCCACGTTCTGTCTGAGATGTGCGAAAGCACCTCGCTACCTTTGCCAAAACTAAGACCTCAATTTTTTCTTTCTGCTACAAGACATATTTCATCGGCCCTAAGCGGTTTGAATTCGAGGAGTCATCACACACTATAAAAGAAATCGCATAGTATACGGCCCATCATCATGTAACTAAACTTCTTTGCGACAGCCCCCGCTGTAAGCTGCCAAATATTTCTTTTTCTGTTATCTTCCCAAACATACGCAGTTTTCTCCCCAAGCCCGAACGCATTTGTAATTTTGTTGCATCATCTGCCAGCGACGTACTCATACTAAATAAGCATGGCTAACAGATGACGTCACCAAAATACAGACGTTTTGGTCGATCTACCTAAGTTTAATGTTTTTGGTAAGGTTCGCAAGGGCTCCAGGGGAGGAGCTGTTCTTATTGCCACAAACCAGCAGTTGCCTCATTCTGTTATTAACATCTGATCGGAGCTTGAAATATGGGCAATCTGCCTTTCCGCGCATCAAACCGACATACTAGGTGTCTGCTACAGACACCCCCATAGCAATCTAAGTTTTTCTAGTTACCTAATTCATAGCCAAAGTCAACTCACTGCTACGCATCCAAACGCGCGCATTCTTCTATTTGGCGATTTTAATTTCCCTGTATTGACCAACAGAACATGACACCAAAAGGAGGCACATAAATAACTTCGTTGACGTTTGTCTACATTTCGATCTCACCCAGTTAGTAACAGAACCCACACGCGTAGTACGTCAATCACCAAACATCTTGGACCTTGTACTAACAAATCACTCTGAAAGCTTTATCTCCGCGAAATTATCGATCGCGAAATTCTACATGGTGCTCTCGCCTTCATCCCGCTATCGAGCCAGACTTTGCAGAAAGTGATTCGCCTATATACTACAAAGGCAATTACAATGAAATTAATAACTAGCCTCTCGCTTTTACTCCAAACTTCAATGAAAGTTTCCACGACCGATTAATTTAGGATAACTGGCTTACTTCCGAATACCAAAATTACAGAACTGACAACTAAATTTATTCCCACTATTACATTTCGTGTCAGTCATAACAAAAACATAGTTATCAAAGTCTTTGAAAGCCCTTGTGAACAAAAAAAAAAGTCGCAGTTTCACCCGAAAGGCAAAGCACCAATCGCCATAGCAAAGTGGTAGGCAACTATGCGAAGACAGCAGTTTTATCGGTCGTATTAACCTGGAAACATCCGCTTACTAACTGAATTAACAAGCATGGTGTCAGCGCGCACAGGCAAACATGAACACATGATATTCCATGGCTGCGGACACTCGCCGTCAAAACGCTGGCGTGAGGAAGCGCGGCAGCAGCAGCGAGCGAAGTTACCTTCGTGCTGTCTATCGCCTCAACGCAAACCGAACGGCACACAGCACACGCAAAGGTATGAGCCATCTGCAGATCGCTTTGAAGACATGGCGCGCGCTAAGTACGCAGTTGATGGCGGAGTAGCCGCTCCCTCCCCCTTTCTCTCTCCCGTTCTGCCTCCCTGCTTTCTTCGCTTTCGCGCGCGAGATCGAGCAGCGATCGTCAGTTCTCCCGCTCGCGAAATACGCAGTTGCTGCAGAAGCACAACGCCACCCGCAACCCCCCTCCCTCCCTCCCTCCAATCCCCCAACGGCATCTCACGCGACGGAAGACGGCGCGTTTCTCTCCCCTCGCGCGCGCCAGATTGAGTCGAGACCATCGGCGTGCTTTCACTCGCACATGCAGCATACGGCGCGCGGAGACGATGTTATCGGCCTTGTACTTTATACGGAACGTCTCGGCGACGCCGAAGGGGACAGAAAAAATGCGCTTGGAGTGTCCACCTAATTGCTATCCCAACACAACCACATTTCCTTGCTGCAAAAAGAAAGCCGAGCGCATACGCATGGAACAAATACTACGAGGCCGACTCAGCGTATTCACAGTTTCTCGCATTTTTTTTTTCAGACAGACCTGCCGAACATCTTAGCCAATAACAGGAGAAAGTTCGATCTGGTAAGTACTAAACCCCCATCAGGCTCCGATCATCACACTTACCAACACACTACACAAGGTTCATCACAAACGCTTGCTACTAAAGCCTTCCTTAAACCTATATCCTAACATACTGCAGTGGATAAAGAAATTTCTGGCTAACCGCACCCAATTTGCTCACGTTAATAATCAAGCCTCTAGCTCTCTTCCAGTAACATCAGACGGCCCGCAGGAGTCAGTCCCATGGTCCCCTCCTATTTTTGGTATATATTAACGACCTACTAACACATGTCTCCTGTACCGTCCATATCTTTGCAGATGACTGTGTTATCTATCGAAAAATTATTAATCCCTTTCATCAACTAGCTCTCCAAAGTAACTTAACTTGCGTCCAGGACTGGTGTAACCAATGCTCATGGAACTAAACCCCGATAAATGCAAACTCGTGTTACTTAGCCGCAAACGTAATCTTCTCTTGTTCCCTCATACAATCTAAATTGCACGTCACGGTAGCATTAACACAGTCTTATAAACACCTCGGCATAATGTTGTCCAATGATCTAACCTGGAATGCGCATGTCCCTAAAGTCATATCATCAGTCAACAGAAACTTTGGATTCTTAAAACGTCATCTACGTCACGCATCACCCAATCTAAAACTGCTTGCCTATAAGTCAGTCTTGTGCTCTGAACTAGAATATGCCTCTGCCATTTGGAGCCCAACCACAAATATCTGACAAAATCAAGATACGCTCATCCATGCTATTCATATAATACCAGTACATCATCGTTAAAAGCAGAGTTTGGTCTAACAATTAGCCCTCTCTTGACGGCGGCATATCGATAGTAAGTACTTATTCCATAGCTGCTATTGTAATAGCAACTATATGGACACTCCAGGCGCATTTCTGCCGTCGGCGTCACCGTGAGGTGCCGTATAAAGTCCATGGGCGATGAAATCGTCGCCGCGCGCCGAATGCTGTATGAGCGAGTGAAAGCGAGAGAGGGTGAGCCGGCGATCGCGGCTGAATCTCGCGCACGCACCGGCGGAAAGCAGGGAGGAAGCGCGCCGCCTTCAGTCGCACGCAAGGCTTCGAGGGGAGGAGGGCGCATTCTACTCCGGGCAGCCCATGCGGCCGCGTGAGCCCGGCGGATACGCTGTATCTTGAAACTTCATTTTTTTTTAATTTGAAAGCCATCTACGACGGGCACACAGTACACGCTGAGCCGTGTTTTCAAGACGTAGTTCGCGTTGATGAGAGCGGGTGCACAAAGGTGAATGCGCTCGCTGCTGCTACCGCATTTCCTCACTGCAGCGTTTTGACAGCGAGTTTCTGCGGTCATCGAGTGAGATGTGTTCACGTTGGCTTGAGCGCGCGTGACGCCATGCTTGTTAATTTAGTTATATTCACTTCATCCTCATACCTACATCAGTCCTCGGGCAAGTATTTCATTCCGCATTGGTCATCCACTTCAAGTTGCCCAGCCACGTGCGCACACTACTACGTTTGCCTCACGATTCCTTCCACGCTCAGCCTCGGACTGCAACGGCCTTCCACACGACATCGCCGCAATCGCCTGCCCACCCACATTTTTCAACTGTATAACTGCGATATCCAATAGCGAGCAAATTTGTACTTAAATTCCTTTTATTGTGCATTTAATTTGTTTTATATTTGATACCAACCCCTTATGTAATACCCCAAATACATGGTCCTGTAAAAAAATATATATTATGGGGTTTTACGTGCCAAAACCACTTTCTGATTATGACGCACGCCGTAGTCGAAGACTCCGGAAATTTCGACCACCTGGGTTTCCTTAACGTGCACCTAAATCTAAGTACACGGGTGTTTTCGCATTTCGCCCCCATCGAAATGCGGCCGCCGTGGTCGGGATTCGATGCCGCAACCTCGTGCTCAGCAGCCCAACACCATAGCCACTGAGCAACCACGGCAGGTCGGGTGTCCTTTAAGGTAATTAGGTGAAGTGAAGTGAAGCTTCTTGTGGGCATCGCCCAATGCCTCGCCCGAGCCATGCTTTGCCTAAGCGAACTCGCTCCAAAGTGTGCCGTACGGCGACTTTGCTTCCACAAATCTATATGTTCGGCGATTTTATTGCACTAAACGCCTGCAACTGAACGCCTGTAAAGGCGTTTAGTGCAATGTGGTTAGTTTTTTACTGTACTGACTAATTACGCCTGTACCGTTTTTTACGTTCTCTGGGACTAATTCTCTCCTTTTATCTCGCTGAGCTGTACAATTTCGTGCTATTTGAGACTAGCTACGACGCTCTGTAGGCGTGAAAGGGCCTTTTCTTTCTGGAAGTCGTTACGAGATACCCAGATACCAAATACACCAAACCCATCTGAAGTCAGCTGAGATGACCTTGTCTTCAAAACACAGGTTAGTGTGCGCGTTAAGTACATGAGGTGCCGTGAAATAAACCTAGAAAAAGAAGCAGGCGAACCGTTTATACTTCTTATTTCTAAACATCTGCCTAATTGCATTCAATAGAATGCGCATATATATCGCATACCACAAACATCATCTAGTGAAGTTAACTTTATAAACTATACGAACACTGGACGGTTCGCAGCAGGAAGCAAACCGCCGGTGAGTTGAACGTCTACCAAGCCATGATGACACTACCCGTGCGAAATACAGAAACAAACTTCACATGCAAATGCCTTCTCAACTCTGGGTAAGCTTCTGACGGGAAGAAATTAAAGCAGACATGAGAAGTGGGTATCGATGGTGCGATTAACAGTACAAGCATGCCGCATCTCGGGCAGCCTTGCTAAAGTTCTAAAGTGTATCGTAGCATGTCCTAGCATGGCACAAGAACGCGGTCATTATGGCGTCGTTCAAGCGCCAAAATAAATTCCACCTCATGACGTTGTCCATCGTTTTCTCAATCTGTGCAGAGCCCATACTACGAATACCGGAACTTTCACAGTGGTTTGCCTTCTGTTCTTAAAACGAATGACTGACATTGGTGTGCTGCGGAATACCAGAACGCAGTGTGGCCGCAGTGCAAGCTGCAACATTTGGTAACACTTCGTTTAACCACGGTGCGTTAGGAACGTTTTCGTGTTGCACTGACCTGCGCTCTCGCCAAAAAAAAAAAAATCCCCATACATCAGTGATGGTTGCTGCCGACTAATGTACATAAGCAGCTAAACAGAAAACAGTGGTCGTAATGGTAGTTTTGTGTGCTGAAGTCGAGACAAGACGGCGCCTTCAAGCAACATTTAGTCTCGTGTGCTCCTCGTGAATCCGTGCTTGAAAACATCAAACGCTGGTCGAATAAGAGATGTCGCAGGCTGAAGCCAACATTTAGACAATTGTGGTGGGCTTGCTCCACTTCGCCCCTGCCTTCGTCAGGACCTTGACAAGACATAGTGAACTTGTCGTAACGCTGGCTTCAGTCCCCCCCCCCCCCTATGACGTTCCTTGTTCCACCACCGTTATTCACCTCAAGTACGATATCGCACTCAAGTCTCTATCTTCCTGTCATCTTCCCTCTTCTCTAGCTTAACTGAGTGTCACGAGATGGCGTAAACCCACCGCCCCTTTCCAAAGGGGACGCTCATAGCATCCATCCATCCACGGAACACCTGAGCGCTTCGCCTTTTGCGGTATTCCGAAAACTGCGATAGTTCACGGATAGGCTACATCTCTTTAGTGATTCGCGTGCGTAAAACAAGGTGCGGTGAATGGCCTCCATGTGAAGGCGCCGCCTTTCGGAAAACGGTTCGGGCTGCTTCCGACACCAGCGAACGCATAGTCAGAGCGGCTCGCTTGCGTCAGTAAACTGCCAGCACCAGCGATGGTTGCAGCGCCAATCTGTAGCAGCTCAAGCTAGATAAACGTGAAGGCTTTCATCCGCAGATGCATCAAGACGGTGTTGTTACGCGAGCATCCATGCAGTAGTCACCGCACTAGCACTACACAACAAACCGAATATGCGGTCCACATCCACTGCCGCAACTGTTTCCTGATGGCAGAGAAGAGTCAGAGAATTAAATGTCTTTATAACCCGTAACCAGACGACGAAAAGTCGTAGTATGGTGTCATGGTTCCCGGTCCGGAGTCTTTGAACATCCACGGACAGTCCATTCAAATAAAGCTGGATCATCGCTCACTAAATGAACACGGCAATGAGGACGTTACGAAGAGCGCAGAGAGTTGTTCTTTTTTTTAGAAGACGTTCTCTTCCGCAGGTGAAAGAGAATGACTTCGCGATTTCCAGTCCAAGACGCATTGAGCACACTCACTGAAAGTCCTTGTCACTTAGTGGATCCAGTTCAACAACAAAAATGTCTTTCGTAAAGAGAAATATTCGGTATATCTGGTGACACGTAATGGTGACGACAAGATGAACCGCGAGAGATCAAATGTCAAAAAGGCGCTATGAACTCCCTGTGTCATTTCGTCAATTGTCCATTGTCTTTGTGTCGTAAGGTAACCGATTAAGAGCCGTACTCTCTGCCGATCACTATAGGGTATAATACGCTTTCAGCACGCATTATTCGTTGGATATGCGAGCGGATGGAGGACATCCGCCACTCCAATGAGATGCCGAGATGCTCCTTACGTCACGGAAAAATTAAAGTGTCTCCGAAAGTAGTAGACCAGGGATACGGCCTCAACAATTACTTCGCTGCGAGTCTTAGCAAGGTCACTTTGCGAGAAGCCATTTACCACCCATCCCGCACGTTCTGGGCACACCACTGCGTCCTCACAGAGTTCAAAGCCTTCGCTCAGTTCCTCTGACAGACTGTGAAAAAAGGAGAAACTTCGTGAAGTAGCACTGAAACTGTCCAGCCATATATAGATTACACTTTGCAAGTCGCGACCTCTGACCGTAGAATACGTACCAAAGAACTCTTGCGGTGCGAGTCTTATCCTCAGCATGTTGCGTGAGACATTCCACACATTCTGGGTACATGGTGGCGACTTCAGAATGTTCGACGCCTTTATATACCAAGGCACTTCTGACAGAGACGGCACTTGGTAAAGTCATCTTGAGACTGACCAGTTCTGGTTGACAGCGATGAAACCATACGGCTCCAATTTCTCTATCTACGAGTCTTGGGGCATGTTGCAGAATACCTTCCGCACATTCCAGACACATGACGCCGTCGTTAAGCAGTTGTCAAAAATCGTAACCCAAATGACTCTTGTCATTTGGATTACGATTTCGCCTTCGTAACCCAAATGACTCTAACACGCAGAAGTTGGTAAGGTGACAGTGAGGCTGGCCACAAACCAGTTAAAGTTTAACCAAGAGCATGAGGTGCATTTGCACTTTGTGGAGAAATGGCTGCATCTTCTCAGCGTTCGAAGCCTTCATAGTCCAGATGTTTCTGACGTATACAGGTAGCACTAGGCGAAGCGACATTGAGACGGCCAAGTTGTAGTTCCCAGCGTTCTCCCGGACCCGTCCCAGGAGTACGGTTCCGACAATTACTCCACTGCAAGCCTCAGCAAAAGCACGCTGTGAAGGGTCACGAGTGTGTCTTGGCCTTCACAGCCCACGTGCCTCTGACGTAGGCAGCTCTTAGGTAAAATGGCATTGCGACTGGCCAGTACTAGATTACAGTGCTCAAACCGTGACCCTAGTGCCGGCACTCGAGGTACTGGCAATCGGAGTGCTTTCATGAGCGTCCCCGGGGCTCGAGCAGCTGCTGCACTCTCCTTCGCTATCGGTCGTCGACTCTTCGTCGCCGGAACTGTCGCTAGGGTCGCTAGCGTCGAGGCCCCTGGGAGTCTCGCAGCCGCCCTTCGGGGCCTCGTAGCGTCCGTTGCTCAGCGAAGGAGGAGGAGGAGGAGGCGGAAGCACTAGACCGGAAGTCAGAGGCTTGGTCACATCCGGCGGTTCGGAAGCCGCGGTCGCCGCACTTGTCGCCGGAATCCTGACCAGGTAAGGTGCTGCCGGATGGGCGGCCTTGGTGGTGTGCCGGACCGGCTGTGGAGCGCCGTGCCTCGCAGTTCGCAGG
This sequence comes from Dermacentor variabilis, assembly GCF_050947875.1. Classification (NCBI taxonomy): domain Eukaryota; kingdom Metazoa; phylum Arthropoda; class Arachnida; order Ixodida; family Ixodidae; genus Dermacentor; species Dermacentor variabilis. The sequence goes on along the minus strand of NC_134575.1, from coordinate 26,697,794 downwards.
TGGCGCATCCTTCGCCAAGCCTCAGGAATGCCTGCAACAAAAAAAATTTGGGACCTCTTAAACAGCCTTGTCTGATTCCGGTAGCGTAAGTATGCAAAACAACATCGGTGCAAAACCGAAGGCTTTGATTACGAATAGACGCGTCGAAGAAAGCTCACATAAAGAACAAACGCGGCAAGTTCTTGCTTGCCCGAGGACGAGGAGATTTCAATGAAGAGAAAGGAGGAGAGGTCGGCCTGGAGAGCGTGTCACTATTGTGCTACTCCTCACTGGGGTTCACCGGAAACGACGCAAAAGCCAATGGGGCTTTTGCATTGCCCAGGGGGCGCTGCGAAAATGGTGCTAAAAAGCGCCCTCTGTCATCAACTGGGTAGTACCAAGCTCGGTCGTCTACTTCGGAAAGCACGTTTACAATAAGGACCCGCCACTTTTTGTTTTTTTTTTTTTTTGTACCGCGGCTTACAGCGAATATCGGGCGCCGAAGATTCTTTTTCAGGGGTGGCACGCTGCGTAAAGGCAATAACTTATGCGACGCCGAATACGTGTAAGCCGTTAAAAGAAATAAGCGTCGAAGTTTTAGCGCGGTGTCAATCGCAAGTGAAGCGAGTCGCGTACGAAGTTGAACTTCAGGTAAGGTTTGCACGCTGCTAGATTCAGGCGCACAAACGCGAGGAAATGCTTGCTATAAATGAATTCCCAGCAGCGATAAGCCGGCACCGTGTGTACGGAACTGCTCGAGCGCACGACGGTACGCGTGGCGACGGCAGCGGTCTTCCGACATGCCGCGAAACGGCGGGCCTCCTGCAATATTTGTTGACTGCATGCCGCTAGACAAGTAGTTATGCCTGCTGCACTGTAGTAGCGGCCATCTGTCCCTTTAGCAATTGATAAATAACTGATGCAATGCTATGAGCTCGCCGTAACGTACGTGCGAATCGCGCGAGCTCGTGCGCTGCTCGCTTGATGTAGCTTTTAATGACAGCGCTCGAACATCGATGTGCTGCAATCAATACTACCTTGTTGCGCTGCCTCAACGTGCTGGCTTGAGGTCAAGGATAGGCACATTTAACTCTCTAACCTGTGCTGCTCGTAGTGGGGTAGTGAATTGTCACCGAATCAGCCCGACCACTTGTGCTCATTTGCACGCACCACTTCGCACGGGTCGAATTGTTAATTGTCCCTGTGGCCACGGGTCTCGAATCGTGAATCACCAGCCATGCCTGCTGCTATGTCGGTCTGCCGTCGGGACTGTAGGTGCAAAAGACCGTATTTTAGAACGCAGATAAGCAAGGTTCAGGACAGGCGAAGCAGTCAGCATGGCGCGAAGTTTCGCTTACCCAGCGCGACGAACTGCAGCTAACCAGCGCGCCCGACGCTCCGCTTCGTGAGGCCTTGAAGGAAAACGGTAGAATCTGACGTTGGGATTCAGGCCTTCTTGTTCATGGCAGCCCACGACGCAGAAATAACGACGGTGACGCTTTTTCGAGGCTGAGATAGGTCTCTCCGGATCGGCGTCGCCGATTCCTTCTGCTTCCAGCATTACGTCTCACGGAGAGTCCGTTTTCGTTAAACTATAGGCTGCGACGAGCTCGCAGCGTGGTCGGCGTGCATGGTCTATGAGAAGTGACGAGCCTTTTCACACTCGCAACAGGGCAGAAAAAAGTGCGAATCGACGCAAAACTCGGTCTAGAAACGTGCTTCGCCACAGCCAGGGCTCAATACGACCCAAGCTGGTACGACCCAGATGTTTCCCGCGCCGCCACCAGGCATCGCTACTATACCTCAAACTCCAGCGCAAGACGCCCGTATACGTGACAGGGTCCCTATTTTGCAGCGCTCATTTCACTTTCCATTGTTGTTTTTTTTCTTCCCGTGTGTCGCGCTAAGTGGCCAAACAAAACGACTGCGGCGGCGTGGCGTAATCCGAAGCAATGACTGGCGCCGAAGAGAATGGAAAATGAAGCGGATCGTTAGAAAAGAAGCCCCCCACACACCGTGGCGTGAAGGCAAAATAAGCACACTTGCACGGTCCTGGGATCTGCGTCATATCCGCTTGCCACTGGCTGTCCACCCAGTCTACTAAAGCGATGTTTAAAGGCTGATAATTAAAGGACTAGGCGAACTAGCAGCCCCGCGACTTTGGCCAGACTACTTCGACGGCAGACACCGGCCATTTGTGACCAGTTCAGCAAGAGTTAAATTTCCTTGGCATTAAAACATTTCGTCGGTCGCTCCCCTTCTTCACTCGGTACTCAAATCGCGAAAGGTGTGCCGTCAAGCGCACTCACTCTTGCTGGAGATGGGCGGGGCGTCGCATCGGCGCACCACTAGCAAGACGGCGGCCACGGCGAGCAGCATGCCGGCCAGGGCGCCGAACACGATGCCCACGATGACGCCCGCGTTTGCACCGGCCGAAGGCTGCGCCCGGGCGCCCACCAGGCCCTTGAGCTGGAGCCTGCGTGTCCGGTGACGCGCCAGTTATGCAGGGCGAGAACTTGGTTGATTCCTCCGCTATTGTCGGAAGACGGGAAAGGTTGACCGACTGATTGGCTGACTTGACTGACCGACCGATTGACTCGGTGATTAGAAACGCGTCCACTTGGTTGATTCCTCAGCTATTTTTTTTATCGTAGCGCGAAGTGACACGGACAGAGACTAGAAGCAGACAGGACGAGCGCTAATAGTCTCTGTCCGTGTCACTTCGCGCTACAATCAAACATCATGTTACCGTACCAAATCGCCCAACTTTCTATCCTTTTGCATTACATCCCTCCGCTGTTGTCGGGAGGCGGGCAAGGTTGACTGACTGATTGGCTGACTTGGCTGACCGACCGATTGACTCGGTGATTAGAAACGCGTCCACTTGGTTGATTCCTCCGCTATTGTCGGGAGACGGGAAACGTTGACCGAGTAATTGGCCGACTTGCCGATTGACTAACTGAGCGGCTGACTTCATTCAACGGCCGATTGACTCGGTGATTGGTCGGCCGACCGTCTGGTTCTACCGATAACTGACTGACTCGTCGAACAGCTGGCTCACTGATTTGCTGACTGTCTGATTAGATGAGTTAATAGCTGACTGCTTGTATAATTGGCTCTATGGCTCGATTTTGTTAGCCGACTGATTGACTGACCGGCAATAAGATTGGCTGATTGACCAAATCGTTGTAGTACTGAGTCTTCATGATAGACTGAGTGGCTGATTGTTTGACTGGTTGACTCGCTATCTCGCAGGTTACCTTGACCGAGCGACCGACTGTCTGACTGAATGTGATTGATGCGCACAGCGACGGAGGAGTAACATGCCGATTTCGTTATTTCTACACAGTTGTCAATATACGTCGATTACAAGGCAGTACGGAATAGGCTGATAGATCGATAGGTTGATAAGAGTGCGTTTAACGCCACGCGGAGGTATACCTGCGCAGCATGTCGAAGTACGACTGGACCATGGACTCGAGTCCGAGGAAAAAGTCGCAGTTGGCGAAGTGGCCGCGGCTCTCCAGGTAGATCTGGTCAGCCACTTCCTGCGGGAACACGTCCGACACGGCCGGTCCCACCAGGGTGTGTGACTGCGCATTCGTTGTAGTAACGACCGGAAGTGTCCAGTTGTAGTAAGCAAAAATAATTAGCAAGTTTGAAATGAAGAACAGCACACAAAAGGTAAAAAATATGTATCAAAGGATCCTCACTCAAACGGCCACATCGCTATATCAGCGTAATTACTGCGAATAGCCATTCGAAATAAGAAATCGGACTTACAGGCATAGTATCCCCGCCCTTGCTTCAAAAGTGCCTGATAGGCCGAAGAATCTACAAGAAACACTCGCAATATTTAACAAAATCCGCCGGACAGTAAGTACTCTGTGTGCTTCTTTGTCCTCGCCTTGTCTCGTATTTTGCGCTGTTTCGTTCAAAGGTGCCGCCGGACGGACATTCTTGTTCCCTTATCTCTGGCTACGGTGCACCGTTCTGGGCAGCTCCCGAGCCCGTCTTCTCCGGCTACGTGCGGTGTGCTTCTGACGTCACAGGCGGCTGTGCAGCTAGGTGCTGCCCGCTGCGAACGTGCCAATGAACGTGCGCGTTCAACCCATCTTTTTGTTTTCCTAGCGCCTAATTACTGTCGGCTGAGAAATGTACAACGCAAAGATAACAAAAGCTAGCCTTTAGCCCGATGAGTGTTAAAAGAACGCTCGTATCCTCTGAAAAAAACCGTCACCATCATCATCGTTAACGTAAGGCACATTCCCTCACGGAGACGTCATGACATAGTTATTCGGGCGGCCCGTACTTGCTTGTCCTTTGTAGAGATGAGCAGCAGTATGTCGTCGTCGCAGTTGCCCAGATTCCACTGCTTGCGCAGCGTCTCCGCGAAGATGCGCACGGCTTCCGAGATCGGCTGGCTGCAATATAGATTGTCTGATCAGTCGATCGATCGATGCAATAACCTATTGACCGCTTCATCGACTGGCTGTTTGTCTGACGCACAAATTAAATGACCAGTCCAATCGAATGACTGATTGGCTGATGAAATGTTCGACGCACATATTCATCGATTGGTTCGTTGATTTATCGATTGGATGACTGGCTGATAGATCGAATGATTTTCTGTTCAAGTACAGAATGACTGATTATTTATCAGATCGATCAGTCAACTTGCTGATTTACTGATGAATTGATTGTCTATTTGAGCCCAGGGTGATTTGTTCCGGCTGTTCGAGCCCACAGAGACTGATTTGTCATCCGAATGACAGATTGCATAATCTATTGATTGTGTTGTGTACATATTAGCTTAATGATTGGGCAATACGATTTATTTATTTATTTATTTATTTATTTATTTATTTATTTATGGGAGTGCGCTCACTTTTTAGGCCGGTTAATGTGCTCCACGATGGCAACGCCCAGTGTTATGCCCCTGGCGTGCGACTTCCCGCACGTTGGGCAGATGCAGAGGGTCTCGTTTCTGATGCGTTCGATGATCGCGTCCAGGGCGTCCGCTGCGAACGGCAATGAGGTAGCACACGTTGCATAGGTTGGCTCAAGTAATCACCATAGTGTATGTACAACAGATTTAACCCTTCGAACACGATCGGCAGAGACTCGCGTAAAGCGTCACATCAGCAACAACATTTGTTGAGAGGGCTGAAAAAAATGTATGCGTTATACTTCGTTAGCTTTAATTAGGCGTTCCCTCAGTCCGTCATATGCCCTACGTCGTACATTTTACTGTCCATGTGTATTCACTGAGGTTTGCAGCGTGAATATACATATTTTTATTTTATTTCTTTATTTACAGGTACTGTTGGCCGATTGAGCCGTTACAGGGGTGGGGTACAAATATGGCACAAAACGCATCGTGGCTTACATAAAGCAGCACGCTATAGCTAATACATAATAACAGCGTGCCATTATACATAAATATAATACAAAATCTGACTTAACAACCGTTATTTGAAACATAAAGCAGCAATGTGTAGCCGAAAAATGCATCAGCCGAAAAATGCACTACATATACTACAACTTACATCATACACATTACATCACATACATCGCAACATTATGCATATAACAATACTAGATTCTACAACTTACGCGAGAAGCGTTAGATCCATGAGGATTCATTTAGAAAATATTTTGTAACTTCGGTTTCAAAATGTTCTAGAGTTTGAGAATCACATATGGCGTTCGGTAAATCATTCCAGTCTCTTATAGTTCTAGGGAAAAAGAGTATGCGTATGTGTTCACACGAGATTGACATACTAGAAAATTGCTGTGGTGGTCACTTCGTAGACTCCGGACTTGTCGCGGAATTAGGTACTGCGCTGCATCACAGTTAAATAAATTTTGAGAAAGCAAAAACAAGAATTTCAATCTGGCTATGCGACGGCGTATGGGTACATTTACGCGACATACCAGCGACTCTTCATTGAATGGGGTGCTGGTTTGGACGAGTGGGTAGCATTCCGTGACGGCAGGTTTTTACGCCCAAAATAGAGTACGAAGACAGCGGACTCGGCAATCGTGAGCGCACACCTTTAACTGAATTTTATTGGCGAAAGGGCGAGGTTTTATGTACAGACGATATGTGACGTGCATCCTATTGGTAAAAACATGAAATCTCTAAACAAACAAGGTGTAATGTGAAAGCGGTGATGCGTGAAACTGTGGCACCGTCTTCTAGTTCCATGCGCAAAAAGGCTGTACAATTACCAATGAAGCTCTGCAGTTCTGTAGACCTCTTACTGCCGACCCAAGTTAGGAGATAACGACCGACCCAACAAGCTATATACGCGTACTCGCCTTGCTTCTTGTTGATGACCCGGTCCGGGTCGCACACGAACGACGGCCGGTAGCGGTTGCAGTACCGCGGCTGCGTGATCGGGTGCGGGTACTCGTCGACGCGCCAGTACCAGCGCGACTCAGGGTCGTCCTCCTCGGCGCTGCACCAGCTGTCCGCCGACACCGCCACCATGGGGTCGCACGACCACAGCATGGCCGCCAGCAAGATGGCCGCCGCCGCCCTCCCTCCGCGATGGCTGCGGTCCAACATGGCGGCCGCTGACCACACCGCCGCACACGCCGGCAAACGGTTGGCGATACCCGATCGGTCCTGGCGCGCACCGCTCCGGTCAGCCGAGTTGGAGGCACTCCGTCCCTGTCTGACCCGTCGTGGCCCTGACTGGACCCCCGGTTTGTAAGCGGCCTTCCGACGACCTCGTCATGACAGCCTTCTGTGTCGAGGTCATCGGTCACGATGCGTTGGTGTGGCTACGACCGCGGGACAACCCAACTGTTGTGGATTAGTGGAAACGCGGAGTGTGTCTGCCAATGAGAGGGAGAAATTCATTAATTTTCCCTGCTATGCCATAACACTCCAACATAACATAACCAACAAGTACAAGAAAACACTAACAAAGCATGTGGTCGGGCGAATTCTTCCTAAATGGTTCGTGCAGCAACTGCTGAAATTTGCCGCCTAGAAATTGCTCCACAGCTCAACAGTAAACGAAGAATTGAAAAAAAAAAGGAATAACTTATAGCAACCTAAAGCAATGAAGCAATGAGTGAATGGCTTGAAGGAGTGTCGTTCGCCGGGTAACAAGCGCTGTGCAACAGACAAAAGAAATGGATGCGACGGTACACATTTCTCCCGTTGACAATTTTATGCAAAGTGAATAACACGCTCACATATAAGCCCGAATTGGAGTGTGTCGATGCGACCACAATCGAGCTTAAGACGAGGACGAAAAATGCCGGTCGCAGCATTGAAATATACACGTTCTCCTGGATTTGTTCAAACCTCTACAGGGTGTCCCACGCAACTTAGGCCAACATTTAAAAATATAGGAGTCTCACTTAACTGGACAGAACCAAGGTAATGTTCTTGCCTTCACTTGGAGCAAGTCCGACTATTTCTTGTATTACGCCTGATTACATAATTATTAATTAATCAACTTCATGAAATATTATATTCAGAGCAAAAGTGGCAACGAGAGAATTGTAAACCATCGAGGAAAATTCCCGATCCAGCTTTCTGTCGCTCAACACGTGCTACGCAAAACTTTTTTCCAAGCCTGAAAGAAGCTAGCGAAGGGCAGTGAAAGCCATCGAAAGCCAGTGAAGGCTTTCTTATGGCGGTAACTGCCCAGCCTTCTCCGCAATGCGAACGTGTATGCGAACAGCACGCCATGAAGGGCACGGAGGACAATCCTCTCTGCAAGCAGAGACACATACTACAGAAAAACATTACTAACGGGAACAATATATTCAGAAAGAAAATATGGCCTCAGCTGTTGTTTTGCTGGATTGTGCCGGCGTGCAGCCGAGAGTGGCCGCTTAGAACTATGGGGGTGGTCGGGGGGGGGGGGGGGGGAGTCAAATGGCATACTTTGCCCTTTCACTTTTGATAGTGGGGGGGGGGGGCAAATGTCCTTCAAAATCACGCGTAATGACATCATGGGCATTGCAAGGTGCTCGTGGCAAGCACTAAATAACATGCCTGAGATACGCATAATGTGTTGTTTTTTTGTGCTCATATGTCTGCCCCCCCCCCCCCCATCTAGTACCTACAACTAAAAAAAAAAAAACAAGAAAATCTATGCACATTACACATAGTTTTTGTTGCACAACTGCTTAAATTCAGTGTTTTGTCTAGGTCAATGCCAACAACAAGTGTTAGGGCAAGATAAGCATGTCTTTATGCACATGTGTACTCATCCAAAACTTCACAAAGAATCAGCTGCAAGGTCGCCCATGTAGCAGTAGGCAAAATTTAACTTGCTTTTTTGAGCAGAAAAACGTGGCAGTGAATGTCATGCTATTTGTGGTGCCGGTTGACCTACATATATACCTAGATATACTTACTACATGAAGCTGAAAAACAGATGGGCTAGTCTAGGGGCCGCCTGAGAAGGGACATATGTCATATTGGATATATCCAGAGACTAGAGATGAAATCTTTCAAGCAGCTGCTCGGAGAAACTTCCCAAAGTACTTCCAATAACCACAGCTGAGCGAAGCAAGAAGGCTCACCTCTAAACATACACAGAGTTTAACAGGGTGAAGCATGCGTATACTGTATGACATACTTTAACAGCACAAAGATAAGCATGCAAGAAAGAATCGACGGGTGAGCGTTTCTTTTCGTTCAAGTCAGTGTTTGTTGTGGATTCGTGTTCCTACAGCTGAGCAAAATCTCCATTCTTGTATCAGACTATAAGGCTGTTACTTCATAAAGACGTTTTTGCCATTTCAATGCTTGCTTATAAAGGCGCGACATTCACTTATCACAGCTACCTGAGAAAGTCGAACAGCAGTACACGTAAGACCAGAAACAGAGTCAAACAGGTCATGTGATGGCGTTGCACACACAAAATAATGCCAATCAGTTCTCCAGAATGCCGCAAGGTGGAAGAAGTATTCATGAAAGGTAAAACTGTCATCCACCCGAGTGTAGCACGAAGCTACAAAGGAAACCTATAGCAGGTTTCTCAGAAATAGCGCTTCACAGTTGAGGAAAAATTCGTCCTGGTCTTGGCCCTGGTCCTGATCCAGGATGTTACCTTTTACGCAAAATAAGGAAAGAAGAATTTTTTTGACGAAAAAAAGCAAACAGAACACATTGTATGTGGGTACAATTTACCGTTCAAAACAGAAGCACCAAAGCAACATTAGTAAGAAAAACAAAACACGGTTATCTACTAAGTCTGTCACTACCTGGAAAACGTTCACAAATGTATTAAAATTGACAGAGGCGTTTGTAGATCGAGGCAGCCATGAACAACAGCTGCTGCTTCATAGCGGCAACGGCCTTTTCACTCCTACATCAGCCGATGCCGGATCATCATTTTTGCCTGGTGGTGCTGAGGGATAAACGATGTCAGTATGATTACGTAATTATCAAGAAGTATTTTAGGTGTAGGACACACTGACGGCACGCCACTTGATTCTTTTACCGATTGGCTGCTAGAATCTCTGCCTGCGTTCATTCAGAGTCCCCGAGACCGTGTACAAGTGCATAACAATTCAAATACCGATGTTCCCGCACTCGTAAGTGCATACAGACGTCTGATTTGGTACAACATTCTGCGCAACCCAAACTAATATTCAAAGCTGCAGTCCCATACTTCTACAAAGTACCTCATGAGCGCTATACGGTAAAGCATCCGTACCATCAAAGTGTAAGGATGGACAGTGCTAACTAACCAGCCGGTGAATCGATTTATGAGGAAGCCATACGTAAACTTATTTATCAGATCTCAGCGCGGTGCGTTAAAATGCAGCACATGAAACTATTTCAGGCTTAAGTAAATTCTGAGAGAGAAAAAATTTTCAAGGTCCAGCTAAGCTGAGGTGAAACTTTTAAAGGCGGTATGGAAAAATCGCAACCAGAGAAGTCATGAATATGGTTGTGCTCTTTAGATTCATCATATTGTATCGGTAGCAGTGTGGTTGTCTATGAGGTCCAAATTTAAAAAAAAAACGTATTTCACTTTGATTTTTTTTTTCACAAATGTACCTTTTTGTTCAAAATTATTGGTCGCAGAGCTCTCGAGTTTTGCGAAAAGAAGGATAATGGTACACTACCCGTGTGGAACTGAGACGATGTAGATACCTCAAATGCTTAAAGGGCAACGCCGGCGATTTTTCGCTGTCCATTGATCTTAACAAAATTTTGAATATACGTTCTCTTTTTGCACTCTCATTATCAATGCCAAACTATATGGCTGCAAGTCATTTAGTTTTCCTTAAAATGAATTTTAAATATTGGTTGCGTTCCCGACTCATGACTTTCTACTGGCCACCCCGTGCATGCGACGTCAGGGATTACTTCGCCACTGTCGCTGAAATCGTCGCTCAAATCGCCGCTGTCTAGTTCGGAAACTGTAAAAGCTTCCTGTGTCGTCAGGAGACATCAGCGTCGTTTCTTTGGTGTTAGCGCCGCGCGTACTGCGTTTTTAGAACGCGTTCTGCATGTTTACACTATGGCAGTGTATGGTCTGACGTCAGTGACTCATCGTGACGTCACGCGAAGCAGATACCCGTTTCGGTCTCGGTATCTCGTTTATTGCTTATTTAAAGTTATTGATGAGTTTCTAAGCAAATTGAACCACCCTACCGGTGACAGGATTGTCAATGCCATTTGAAAATAATAATATCCTAACATGGTTGCCCTTTAAGTCAAACAATTTCTTTACTTTTTTACACTGTGCAACTGACATTATGACATGCATTTTATTTGTTAACTAAACTTCCATTATCCTGCGGATATTCATGCTAGTTCCAAAGTTGCACGAAGCACTTACTCAAACGTTCACAAAATTTAGTTTACGTGCACCCTCCAGATTTTCAGAAAAAGGTACAAAAGTGTCCTCAAAATACGCTCTGAGAAAGGTGCAAATAAGTCAGTTTGTTAACGTCAGAATGTTGCATTCATCAAAACATTGCAGGATTACAGTCTTTCTCGTGGTCAACATTTACTATCTACGAAAAACAAAGCTTCTTAAAGATGTCTTGAAACGTCTACAAACGTCTATAGACGTCTTGTTCTACGATAAGACTAAAAATAAAATCTCTTCAAAACATAACATAAGCGCCAGAAATATACTAGTATATATCCTATCTCCGGTAACAACTTGCCACTGGTGTCATCAGACTCTACTTAGGTAAACGCATTCAGAACGTCTAACTCAAGAATCTTTTTAGACGTTTTTGTCTAAAATGCCTTGCGGAATGTTAACAGCACGGTGACCGTCGGCGTTAACGAACAAAAGACGTCACGGACAAAACGGCCTCATTTGAAGCCACATAATAAACTGGCTTCGGTGCTGAATAATTTCACACCGGAACTTTAACAATCAAGGGTTTCAAACCCGAGTTTTAAACTCGGGGCGCGCGCACGACGCCTCGAAACCATTCTTCCATGGCGCAGCAGGTCCTGACAGCAGGAGCGAAGCGCCGGTGTCTTGTAATTACTAACAGTGATCACAGCAATCGCAGTGAATCGCAGCGGTGTCACAGGGCTAGCCGCCACACTGCGATCGCTCCGCCTGTAGCCAAGTAGACAGACTCTCAATATGTCAAAGATCTCGTTCCGTGCCGCAAACACTGGGAAGCAAGAAGCTTGAAGAAAAAAAAATCGCTGACGATTGTGATACTCCCTAATTAGAAATTTGGGCGCAGCTCTATGCGCGTTTTCGTTTATCGATATATTGGCTGGCGCGGCCATTATCTGTATCGTGGGGCACGTTGCAAACGGCGCGAAGTGTTGCAAAACAATTAACACTCAAGCACATCGATAGCGGCGAGCACAGACGGCGGTCATCGAAAATCCGATCTGCGGTTTAGCGCGTCGGCTTTTATACATGATCGTCGAAGGTTTTAAGTCGCTGGTGCCCGCGTGGCTTCCAGAAAGTACTACACAATTCGCGTCGCGCCGCATACAATCAGATCACAAATACTATGGCGCCATCCCGTATATAGTCTAGCGCGGCATTCTGCTTTCCCCTCACTCTTTCGTCATATTTTCCTCCCCGCATTTCTCCTCGCCCTCTCTTCTCACATCTCCTGCTGCGCGTTCATTTTCATCTTTCACTGTGGCCGTTCGTTCGGTTGCGAGGGACAACGCCGACGCTAGCCGCAGGAACGGGCGCTTCGATATAAAACGGCAGTTGGCGCACGCAATGTCTTAACGTCGTGGGTTCGGTTCAGTAGGTCATGCTATATTTGTGGGCCGTTCTCAGCTGTTCTGTACATGTATTGGATATTAGCTGGCGACATTTAACTGCGCTAACACTGTTTGCTGTGTTTTGCATCAATTCTTCGTGACCATCGGGTGTATTGTGCTCTCACCAACGGCAACTACAACCACAATGGCGGGACCTGCGGTCACCGCCTTCGCACTCAATGCGTCTTTGTACGTCGCACGTTTGGATAGTAAGTGAAATACTTCGCACTCAGTTCTTCGTCAAAAATGTCTGAATTTTTTTTTAGCTGTCAATCGCGACAACTATTGATAGCTGTAGTAAAACTCTTGCTTGGGCTAGTTGGTTCATGCTTGAAGTAGTAAAGGCAAGGCGCAGAAGACCAGGACTTAGGGAGAAGAACACAAACGACAGGACCGGCGCCACTCGAGACTGGCAAGCTGAGACGGCGATCAGGTTGACGCACAAAATGGCAGGATCGGTGCGAAAGATTTGATGAAAGAAAGGGCCCAATGTAGAAGAAATATGCTCTAGTAAAACTCTTGCTTGGGCTAGTTGGTTCATGCTTGAAGTAGGCTGGCTCCCATGCCCGGCCGGTTTTGGTCATCTTATTTTGTACGCGCGGATTCTGCTTGTTTATAGTCCTTATGGTTAACATAGCACGAGGCTACCGAAGGGAGCGCATCCAAAGAGGACGCATTGGTCGTAATCATAGACCAGACTGAACTCGCCCTATTGTGTGCACTTTTGTTCTTGCATGGGTTACAGCATTGCCTCTGTGTGCACACGTTCGTAGCGTTCCCGCTTCATAGCAAAACAAAACAAAAAAACTACTGCAATGCTTACTTGCTTTGTAGAATGCCAAATGAAATCGGCTGCTGATGCAAAAAGTGCGCTGGTGCTTTGTTCCAAGTAAGCTGCAAAACTTGTAGCCTAATATTAGGTGCTTCATCTGGCAGTGCAGTCACTATTGCTTGTCGTTCATTACTGGATGACTGTGGTGCGCCTAACCTGTAATTGCAGATGTGTCTTTCGACTGACTCGATGCTCTCTTATTTTGTCCTTTAATTTCACTGTATAGACGGCTGGACATCCTTCTTGTTACTTGGTGCTAGCTCGATTAAGGGACCTAATCATAATGATCGGCGTAAGTCAATGTACTCTACCCTCTCTGGCCCTCACAGTGCTTTGTGTATCGGTTAAAACCAGGGATCGCATTGCGGTAAAATAGCTAGTTGGTCTCTTACAAACGGCAATCTTCTTACACTGATTCTAATTGAGCTGCCACTATTATTCACAGTTTCTCATTGCCATACACAGTTTACTTCTACTACTACTTACCTTAATTCCCTAAGCCTTACACAACTTGATAACTGTAGGTAGTCAGTACTATGGAGGAACTAAAGAATTCACTCTGTTGTGTCGTCCTTTACATGAGTAAAATTTGCTACAACAGTATACGTAGCACCTTGCTTCCCTGATGCACAAATGTATTCAAGCCAGTATGCAGCGAGTTCTGTTTTCTAAAATGTTTTCTGTGTGATTTAGTTTCTTTGCAGCAATTAATTGTACAGCATCAGCAAGGAGACTAATCTCAGATCTTCGTGTGCGCTGCAGGAGGTATGCTTTGCTGCTATGTTTGATATAAACGTGGGCTCGAGGCTTCCGTAGAAGAACGAACTTCGGTTTGGCTCTACCACCAACGGCACTTGGCTGAGCACCTGCCGAATAAATCACCTCTGGTAGCTTGTGCAGCCTGTTTTAGAGCGCAGCTCTCAGGCGCCCGTTCCTGCGGCAAGCGTCGTACCTCGTAACCGAGCGAATGAGCACAGCGAAAGATGAGAGCGAAGGCGGAGAGCAGCGGGCGATGAAATACGTCGAGAGCGAAGTGAGCGCGAGGAGGAAAACGCGGGAACAGGGTGCAGCACTGGAACCACGAGGCGGAAAGCGGAGAAGGATGGCACGGCGAAACGTGGCCGGAAGAAAAGCGCAGTGCCGCGCAAGACGGACAACGATGGCTATGAGATCAACGCCAGTGTAGCGCGCGTCGTCAGGGGGCCTCGATGCGCTCGCTCACCTCCGCTCCGTCCGTGGGGTCGCCCGCATCGAGGCACTCTACGCGTCGTCTGCTCACCAAAGCGCTGCATGAGCAGAGGTCTGTCTGCGGCGGCTGCTGTGAATCGCACCCACGTGTCAGCCACGCGCTGCCTCTCGCGAGCTCCCGATTAGCGAGGCAGTCACGCCACACTTCGCTCCGTTTGGAACGCGCACGATACAGATTGTCCGTGCCAGTCAATATATCACGAAATGAAAACGCGTATAGAGCTGCGCTCAAACTTCGCGTATCGTAATCCTCGGTGAACTTTTTGAACGTTGTATTGAGGAGATCGCACAATGATTTGTGGAGGCGCACGCGTCTGAGAAAGGCCGCGAGGGAAGTGAGAATTTGCGAAAGTACCAAGTGCAAACAATGTGTCATTATTTAGCATACTTTGGAGCCGCCTCCAGGGCATCGAATGGTCAAGGAGGACACCAAAGCTCGACCTAGGGAGGTCCGCGCGTTGGGGGCTTGCCAATGGACCCCGCCTGCACGGAGGTGCGGACACCCCTCGGCACGCTCCGGCCCCGGCAGCCCCAATCTACCGGGTACCCTACGCTTCCGGCTTTGATCCCCCGCTGCCCCTCGAGTACATGCCCTTCAGGTGCACGCCCTGACGAGATTCGCCGCCGCCATTATTATAACCTCAGAAGCTCTCCTAAGGTCTCAATTTGACAGCATTATCTTTATTTTCGCATTCTAAATGATTATTATTATCATTTGATGTGAAAACACATACACACAGCGATAGAGAAACAGGGAAGGAGCAGGCTGGCAACATGCCATCTCAAAGGTTCAAACCACGGAATAAAAGTAAATTCCTTCTGACATCTCCACCTTTCTTATCACGAACCGTTTCTCTCTCTCTCTCTCCTTTCCAGGGAAAGGAGCGCGAAAGAAGAAGAGGTGCGCGCAGAGGGCTTAGGGAAGTTGTTGCAAAGAACCGCTTGCCTGTTCCACAGCGGCCGCCATCTTGCGCACGTTGAACGACATGGATCAGATGCGGTATGGACTCGTGTGCAACTGTGGCTTTCATAAACAGGAGTGATTGCGTTTGCCCCGAAGCTTCTTTTATGAAGCGCTTATGACCAAAATGAAGTCGCTATATGGACTCCCTACGCAGGCAATGATATACAAATGGGAATTCCCGGAAAAGACGGGGAAATTTAATTGGTCTGTTCGTTTCTTTTTTCGTTTTCTTCATTATTCGGGGTGTTTTGCTGCAAGCTTCAAAAAAAAATTCCAAGCAGACTCAACTCGAGTTGGCACCGGCCTAATGCGTGGATGCTCCTGCGTAGGTGCTTCTAGTTGTTATGATACCCACTGACTTAAGTTGGAGTTAAAGAGATCAATTGAAGAACGGCGCGTACTCAGTGGCACACACCCAGTTCGAAAAAAACGTTCATCGAAAAGTGACGTAAGCCCACTGCCACACAACCAGTGGTTCACACGCAAGTTGGCGTCAAAAGGGTTCGTTTATGAGCGACACATACCCAGTGGTACACACACACGGTGGCCCCTGTTCACGTACCCAGTGAACAGGGGCCACATATTGGCCCATATTTTTAGACTGCGTTACCTCTGGGATCGACGCACGACAAGGTTGACTCGGAGAAGAGAGCTTCGCCAAAGTCGCGGATCCTCGCTGGGCCCACTTCCAAACGCCTATATAAATTTGATGTCAGGAAAACGGACAGACAGAAAAACTTTATTCGACAAAAAACATCCTTGAAACGGAAAATACTAAGGCGGCGAGTACCTCGATACTGCTACTATGGCTTGTCTGTCGGAACATCTCTATCGCTCACCTTTTGCGCACGTCATTTGTGCAAGAAAATTCGTTTAAATTCCGTGCTATTTTGAAGCACTGCGAAAAGCGTTAATGGTTTCTCTATTGACGTGGTTCTGTATACCCAACACCGAGAAAGAAATCGGTCCACGAGATTTAAAAACAAGAATATGTTGAAGAAAGAAAGCAACCAGGGTGTTTTCTGGTTGAAGGCCAACTGCAACGAAAAGTCACAGTGACTAAATTTCTTTATAAATGAGTAGCAAATGCCACCGAAGCGATCATGGTAAAGCAGCAGAACTGATAATTGTATAGTTCTCTTGTTAGCAGCCTTTAAACAGCACCTAAGCGGACGACGCCATGCGAAGCGGTTGTCGCCAATGACGCGAGTCCTAGCACTCCACGGGCAGCCACAGGTGCCGGGCGCTCGGGCTGGTTCGCGTCGCCACGTCTGGAGAACCACGGAGACCAATCAGAGCACGCGGTTAACCCGAGAGTCTTGACGCGAGATAAAGCCCATTAAACTTCGTAAAGTAGTGCCACGCTTTGAAGAATGCCGCCTCCTCCTCGCGCGCTCTGGCCGACGCCGCGTCGCTATTGGCCTAATAGCATCACGAGGGCCCTCGCGCCTTGCTTCAGCGCCATTTTTGCTTGAGAAGCGTCTACGGAGTGGCGAGGAGCGCAGGTTGGCGGCGTTGCTACGCTCGAGCAGTGTAGGTGGCGCCACAGTCGAGAAGCGAGCGTGAAAGAGAGGAGAAACGAGAATGAGTGAAGGCGGAGGAGGAGAGTGTCGCTACTTTATGAAGTTTAAGGGTTTTAGACGCGAGGGAGCTCGTCGCGGCAACCCGCGGCGGCCGCGATATCTACGCTATGCCGAAGCGTGGCCTCCGAGATTGCACGGGTGCGCCGTTGCAATCGGAGGTCGTGCCGAGGAGCCGCGCGTTAGGTCATGCGTCACAACCAGCGTGCGGTAATGGCGGCGGTTCCTTTTTATGCGAAGCATATTACTAGAGCTCAACCCAGCTCCTCAGGCGCGGCGGTGTCGCCTTCAATACCACGTGACACCGTGACGTCACGACAGAGGAGAAACGGGGCTCCAACTCGCGCCGTCGCTCGCGGCGTCGCCTTCAAGGCTGACCACGTGACACCGTGACGTCACGACAGAGGAGAAACGGGGCTCCAACTGGCGCCGTCGCTCGCGGCGGTATATAAGCAGCTGCGCTTGTTTCTAGGTGGCTTTGGCTCAACTCTTGCAAGATGGGCTGGGTGGGAATCGAACCAGGGTCTCCGGAGTGTGAGACGGAGACGCTACCACTGAGCCACGAGTTTTTTTTTTTTTTTTTTTTTTCTTTATTGCCGACTTCAACACGTCAGTTTACAAAATCAGTCCGCGCGAAGAACACAACACGTATGCTAAAAATACGTCACCCTCACTTGGGGTTACGTGATGAGATTAAAATTCACGCATGTGTAGCAAAGCTTCCATTCTTGGAAGCCACTCAGGCACTGGGTCTTGTATCTTGTAGCCTTCAATAGCTCTGCTAACAGATTCACAAAAATACTGTCTTATCGGCCTGGCATCAATGTACTCGTGGCTCAGAGGCTGATCCAGGATGGCGGTCAGCCACTGAGCCACGAGTACGATGCTTCAAAGCGGTACAAAAGCGCCTCTAGTGAATGCGGTGTTGCCTTAGAAACTAGCTGTTTCTAAGGCTCAGGCGTGCGTCGCTTGCTCAGGCGCACATTTCGTTGCCACGCCGAACGCTGCGTTGCTCGACGCTCACCGCGCCCAATGCGGAGCGCGTAGTCGCTGCGCCGTAGCCCATTGTCTTACACCCCATGGCGCGTCGACGGGAACGCTGTCGCGTTCCACTCTTGAAGGCGAAGCAGAGTAACGCATGAGTTGTTTCTTCGTCTAGCCGAACCAAATATAGCCAAGCAACAGCAGTTCACAAGGCTAAACAGTGGTTCAACAACTAAAATAAAGGCTAGTATGCTTTGCATCCTGTGCTTAACCTTAGCTAAGCCACAGCCATTTTTTCTTTTTCAGTATCAGAAACGACTACATTGCGAGCTCTTCGTGACGTTTCCACTCTTGCGTGAAACGTCAAATTTTGCATCTTAAACTAGGCTTTTTACGTGGCCCAAAATTTCGTTGCTGTTGACCTTTAAAGGAGCCCTCAGCAGGCCTGGTCATGTTGAGCTGACAATGGCAATGCGTACAATGCGCGCTAACGATCGTGTCTGATAAGTATTACATCCCTACGCACCGCGGAACGAGCTTAATTTTCAGACCGATTTGCGCTTCTGGCAGTGTTGTGACGTCGCTCAGTGACACGTGACTTCGAGAATTATTCAAGGCAACATCAGTTATTTGTTTAATCTGTTGCTTCAGTAGACGAATTAAAGTACAGAGAAATAATAAAACGTACACACCGAATGGCTGCGTGTTTTTGCTTTACTTCTTACCGTAGCAATTTCCGTTTCGTCTGCTTGTTTCCACGTCGTGCAGTCGCGCGCGAAGAACGAAACTATGCCATTTTTTATCGCGTTTCAGCGCCGCGATCATGCTCTTTAATCCTCTCGCGTCTGCCTCAGTGGTCTTGTGATTGTGGCACTGACTTATAGCGCTAACCATGTGTTCTCGTGCGGAGCGCGTAAAATCATCCGCTGGGCGAAACGAGACAAACGCAACAGCACGCGCCCGAGACCGTCACCGGAAGTGCGCCACTCAGCAAAAACGCGCGAGAGAGAGAGAGGGTAGAGAGAAATGAAGGCGGGGCCCATGACGTATTAGTCAGGTAATCTTCCGGCTCCGGTATGGGAGAACGCAGGGAAGGAATTTCGCTTGAGGAGGCTAAACGGTGCATGTCGAGAGAGTAGAGAGCTTTAGTTTAGAGGACGCAAGCGGCTTGCGTACGCAAGAACTAGGAGCGACAGTACTGCGCATGCGCAAACTCCTACGTCTGCGCATGCGCAGTACCGTCGCCCCTAGTTCTTGCGTCCCCTAAACTAAAACTCTCTAGTGTCTATGTTGGCCGTGACGCTCGCCTCCTGAAATCGTGGGTTCGCGGCACTTCAAATATTTCTATCTCTGCTATCAATTAACTAATTTGAAAATAAAAAAATAAAAAAAATTCTTGCGTTAGAACATTTCTTAGAGGGCACGTAACAACTTCCAGCGCATAACCAAAATTTCCTTTGCGGCATGGCGGCATCCGAAAGAGGCCTTTAACAGAGGCCTCTTTCGGATGGCGGCGCTGGATCGAGCAAAGACACCGAGATGGTGACGCACCGGGTTTCGACCACACCGGGGTTCCACCGACCACCGCGAAAACAGGTGAAAGTGCCAAAAAAAAAGAAAGAACTTGTCACCTCAAAATTTGCACCCTTTAGGGGGCTTGTCCCGTCCTCAAGCAATAGTCATGATACATCCTACGTGCACTCCGTTTATTTAACGCTTCGCGTCCGGTAATTTCCGTAACGGCGAGCGCGTGTTACAATGACATAGCGTTCCGTTCCTGCATACTTCTGTACTATAATTCATACTTCCGTACTTCATAATTGTATAACTTCAAATTGTATTGTATTACTTGTATTAATTGTATTTCAATTGTAATTGTATTAATTGTATAACTTCAAATTGTACAACATAATTTGTATAACGATGTCTGAATATGGAATGAGTTTTATCTTTTTTGTATGTATGGATTGCAGTGAGTGCTGATTATAACTCACATATATTTTATAGTTTGCTGACTGCTACGTGAAGTTGCCAGTGCGGGGGCCTGCGGCCTTGTCAAGCTGCAATGCGACAGCTTTTTCTGTAGGCCTCCGGCATCGTGTATTTCGGATGCAAATAAAGTTATTATTATTATTATTATTATTATTATTATTATTATTATTATTATTATTATTATTATTATATTGCCACCAGCATGGCGAGAAGACAAAGACGACCGACGCAACCCAAATGCGTCTGAAAGAGGCGCCACACCGCGAGCGCCAAGGAAAGCACCGCAAGGCAACGCTGGGCCGCGGGTGCTGACAGGCCGGCGGCTCGTGCGCGAGAACCGGACGATTGGCACGCGACAGGAGGCGACAAAGACGAGAACGACGCTCGAAGAAGCGAAGCTCGAGGGACGCTTTTTGTCGTTGTTGAGTGTTCAGTCGGTTTTTGTTGACGGGCTCGCCCAGAATAAATTACTTTTCGTAGAAACGGCTGTCGTAACTGTTGGTTACAATATTCTTTGTCCTTGCTTTACTTTCAAATTCCAAGCATTTCTTGGCAAACACTTGCCACTTTGACAGTATCTATCCAGCTGCCTACGTCTTGGTGCTTTCATGGTCGTTTCGTTAACTTGGTATGTACCAAAATTGGCGTAGCATGACTAGAGTGTATGACAAACATAAATCACAGGTCATGACATCTGTGCCATGTAGGTCACGGAACAGCCACCCACGTCTTGGTGCTCTCATGGTCGTTTCATTAACTTGTTATGTACCAAAACTGGCATAGTGTGACAAGGGTGTACGACGAATATAAATGATAGGTCATGACATGCGTGTTATGTAGGTCATGAAACAGCCGTCTACGTCTTGGTGCTCTCACGGTCGTTTCGTTAACTTGGTAGGCTCTCCCCGCACACTGCTTCGCACAACATCGATTCCCACAGGGCGTGGGATCTGTCGACTTTTTTTAGTATTTGCGATCTGTCACTTTGTTCTTTCGTTTCTGTTCACTTTTCTTCTTCAATTTCTACGTTCCAACCCCTCCTTCGTAAGTAGTAGGCAGGCGTTGCGCCCATCTCGGTGGCAACTGCCAGCCTGCTCCCCCCCCCCCTCTTCCCTCTCAGTCCATTCTACACATGTTTTCACGCCAACGACCGATCCTATCCGAGCCAGGAGCCGCCAGTCGGCATGCTCTATACGTGCAACAATTTTTTGTTAAGCCTTACCGTGTTGCGATTTGCGTCAATAAATGGTGCGGTACAGTTGCCTGACTGCAACGGCTACCAATACGGATAGCGGTATTGTGAACGGTCTGGGCCTACAACAGAACTACAATGTCAAAAATGAAACCGTCTTCTTGTTGCGACATCATCATCATCATCAGCAGCAGCATTCTGTTTTATGTCCACTGCAGGACGAAGGCCTCCCCATGCGATCTCCAATTAGCGCTGTCCTGCGCCAACCTATTCCAACTAGCGCCCGCGAATTTCGTAATTTCATCGCACCATCTAGTCTTCTGCCGTCCTCGACTGCGTTTCCCTTCTCTTGGTACCCATTCTGTAACCCTAATAGTCCAACGGTTATCTAACCGGCGCATTAGACCTGCCCAGCTCCATTTTTTTCTCTTGATGTCAATTAGCTAGAATATCGTCTATACCCGTTTGCTCTCTGATCCAAACCGCTCTCTTTCTGTCTTTTAACGTTATGCCTAGCAATCTTCGTTCCATCGCTCTTTGCGCGGTCCTTAACTTGTTCTCAAGCTTCTTTGTCAGCCTCCAAGTCTCTGCCCCATATGTCAGCACTGGTAAAATGCAGTGATTGTACACCTTCCTTTTCAACGATAATGGTAAGCTTCCAGTCGGGAGCTGATAATGTCTGCCGTATGCGATCCAACCCATTTTTATTCTTCTATGAATTTCCTTCTCATGATCAGGGTTCCCTGTGAATATATGACCTTGGTAAACGTATGCCTACACAGAATTTAGAGGCTGACTGGCGATCTTGAACTCTTGTCCCCTTGCCCGGCTATTCATCATTATCTTTGTCTTCTGCATATTAATATTCAACCCCACTCTTACACTCTCTCTCTGTGAAGGTCCTCAATCATTTGTTGTAACTCGTCCGCATTGATGTTGAATATAACAACGTCATGGGCAAACCGAAGGTTGCTGAGATATTCGCCGTCCATCCTTACTCCTAAGCCTTCCCAGTTTAATAGCTTGAATACTTCTTCCAAGCACACAGTGAACAGCACGGGAGAGATTGTGTCTCCCTCTCCGACTCTTTTCTTTATAGGCGTCTTCCTGCTTTTCTTGTGTAGAATTAAGGTAGCTGTAGAACCTCTGTAGCTATTTTCCAAGGTATTTACGTATGTACTCCTTGGTTACGTAATGCCCCTAGGACTGCTGGTATCTCTACTGAATCAAATGCCTTTTCGTAATCTGTGAAAGCAGAAAAGAAAAAAAAAGAGCAATGAGCAAACGAGCTGTCAGGTATTATAAAAAGAATATCTGGTGTACTCATTGTTATCCAGTAGGACAAAAAAAAAATCGGGACGCCGTTTGGCCGCCTCGAGAGGGTCGAGTTGGCACTCGGGACCTTTCCTCGAAGGTCGTGACTGCTCCGCTAAATTCGGCGAGGTTGGCAACCCTTCGCTTAGTTTTTTGGCATTTCGTAGCTTGAAAGTTTAAGTGCGCGCCTCGAGGAAACGTAGGAAACTACTTTTTTTTTATTATCGGAGGTCGATGCGTATAGGTCTGTCGGTATACGGCATGCACACTTGGTGTAACGTATGCTTCGACAAAAGAAAAACACGTGACCACCGCGCGAGTAATCGCTTCGAAAACGGAAGCAGACGGACGTCCAGTGGCCGAACAAAACAAAACGTGAACACAGCGCGCGGGTCGCGATGATAGTAACAGTGAAGCGGAGCCCCCGCTGAGTGCTTCTTGTTTACCGCCAGTTCGAACGCTGAACGATAAGAAGCTGGGCCTGTACGGTACAAAGGGTATGGGTGCGCACTTGCCAAGAGAGAGAGACGCCGTCCGGCTCTTGTATTCCGGAGACAACCGAACTGTACAGTATACACTCAACAGGATTTGACAGACACATCTTCCAGTACGCGAGAGAAAAAAAAAATTAAAGAATGCAGTGACGCAAGGACGACAGGAAAGGTACATGAACGCTGGTCTAATAATGGTTAGCGTCCTACCTTTCCTGTCATCGTTTTGTCTTTGCGCCCTTTCTTATTTTTACTTTATCACGTGCCGGAACATGTATTTGTCAAGTTTTTAACTTTGTACTTTAAAGGATTCCCGCAAATTATTTGTAGGGTTAAAGTTAAAGAGAAGCTAAGAAAAATGTGGCCGCGGCGGCGCACTTCCATGAGGTTAAAGGGGGGGGGGGGGGGGGGTGCGAATGAAAGAACTTCCGTGTACCGCACTACGGGAACACTTTTAAAGAAACCCCGGACAGCCCAAAATTAATCTACAGTCCCCCGTTACGGCGTGCCTCATAATCAGGTCGTGCTTTTGGCACGTAAAACCCCCAAAATTGTATTTCTTTTTTTAGAAATACTAAATCAGTTGACGCTTGGGAACAGCGAGAAGGAAAACAATGGACAAGAATAGACAACACAGGGCGCAGATTGACAACTTTTGTTTAAAGAGCGTAGAAGGTTTCTTATTATTTTTTTATTCTAGACTAAGCATATATTTTTTTAAAAGTCGCCTATGGCCAGATAGCACAATTCTAATCCATGAACTGGACCATTCGAAAAGGTGGATATTACTTCCACGAAAAATCTAAATGCGTTATAGACTTATTAATAGAAGTATCGCTAAATACGTTTCTCTCACAAATTACATTGCGGCACACATTGTAATTTACGAATTTGTGTCATCCTCAGAATTGATTCCAAGTAGGCATCACGAACTCGCGGCGGCCGGCTACGAATAGTAAATTGCAGTATGTTCCGTATAGTAATTAGTTCGAAAATTAATTAGTGCAATGTTGAGAATGAGTCGATTACGCCTTTTTAATGACTGCCCCTTCGAATAAATCAGCTCAATGACTAGAATTGCGCTATCTGCGATCTTCAAAAATTCTGTAGAGTAAAAACAAAACAACAAAACAAAAGCACGTCGTATGTACTGGGGGAAAATGCACGACTAGTTAAGTTCAGTACACTGCGACACCAAACAGCAACGTAACAGCCTGAGCACACGGCTTCGCCACCTGCCAAAGTATCCATAGATACGTTAGCTCTTTATCACACGTTGAAGAGGCCCCACATGCGTTAACGCAGGGGGGCCACGAATTTCGTGCACGCTTCGAACGTTTCGCGCGTTTTTTTTTTTTTAGCACTGCTCAATATACGGGGTACGTGCGCCTATTTGGTTGCGCATCTTCACCTAGTATATGCATAGTCATGACCATATAAAGCCAACAGACAATGAACGCATGTGTGCGTGTACTTGGCATGATAACAACATGTACTTATCAACGCCTTTGGCAGTGAACAGGATCAAACGCTGGATCGCGTGTCTTAGGCCAGCGTTTGCCACTGTCTCCAACTGCGCTATACTGTATTGAATATTTGAAGCGAAAAGTGCAGCGTTCACCTGTTTATCGCCCCACCTGCTACTTGGTGTGCTAGTTAGGGCATTTAGGCTAACGTGATTGGCCACGCGAACAAACACGAACTACGCAGGAAGACACTAACAGGAACAGAAAAATCATATTCACCTGCATACTCGTGGGGTTTGTTTCTATTTTTGTGCAGTCAATCATGTTACCGCGGTTCTGGTGCACCATGTTTCATAACAATTACTCTTTTTTTAAATTCACATGCAATTTTGTGTTTGGTTCTTTACTCCGTTTCACTCCCCCCCCCCCTTATAGTTTTGGCCTAGAACGAAAAACGTTTGAAGCGCAAATCTGAAGACAAGAACATATTTGGCACATATAACAGAGCTGCAGGAAAAATACACCAGAATTCGACCTCCTCATTCTGCAATCGGATGAAATAGTGTCGAAGGCTGGTGTAACATCGGTTAATACGTCGCAAACGCCATTTGTAAACGGAGCACTTGCAGTTGCACTTGCAGTTGCGGAGCACTTGCACTTGAGCAATGCAGCACCAATTAGGTCACAGGCAAGCTCAGAACACGTGCCTTTTGACGCCGTCGTAAACTCGAACCGAGACCGTTATTTTATACAATTTCATAGAAAACATCGTGTTGGAAGACTCGTTCTCGGCATGAAAGTCGCCCGCGATGGTTCTGAATGGCACAAAAACGTGGAAGAATCGATATATTTAAATGTTGGCCCAAGGCCTAAACTTGGTGAGCTATAGCTTTCATAGTGGGTCATGTTTGGCCAGGTCTACCTTGTTGCACGGCGCAACACCGTACTGCGTAGCAGACGTATCCTGTTCTGGACGTACCGTTCGACTCGCACCAGACGTACACGTTCCAGACGCAGCCCACACATACACCAGACGTACACGCTACAGACGTTCTACTACAGGGTAGCAATACAGATCACGGTGAACACGAATGCGTCTGCGGGCTATAGATATACGTCCAAGCAAAAATGCACATATTTAGGAAAGGCTCTTTTGGAAGATGTCCTGAAAGCGAAAACACACTTTTCTAAGAATGCACACTGTATCGTAGCTAAACCGCAAGCGATAAATTTCCGTCTGCGTTTCGCCCTCTGCGAAACAGAGACGCGTATTCTTAAACCCAACACCAAATGCACGGCCTGAAACTACGCATGTTGGGCAGTAACCTAGGGGTTGTCGTTCGAGTGCGCTCAAACGCCGCCTCATGTACGATTCGTCGAGAACTCACCTATAAAGGTACAAGGCGCTCTGAGGAAGCGGCAGATACCGTCGCAGAAGGAGCTCCCGAATCACGCACGCAAGAGATAAGGGGATCCATAAAAAAGGAAAGGAGACGAATAAAACACTACCTTGCGGTTTCATCCGACCCGTTCGACGTCAGCCCCTCGAACATGGTTTCACACCGTTATAATCCTCGGCTTGGGCCACGCGTACTTATGACGGTGGCTTCAAGACGGCCGCTACCACTCTTCGCGGCAGTGTACACACACGTACACACACACACACACAGACGCCGAAACGAGGCCCGATCGGCTACCGACGACGAAGGCGCGTATCTTCTTTTGACAGCCCCTAGATAACGAGAGGTGAAGCACTGCGTATATAGCGTCCAGTCGTGGTGCGACCGACCGAACGCATGATAACGCGCGGCGGGGTCGTCCGCCATGAGCATCGTGTCGTCTGCTTTCGTTCCTTCTGACGCACATTGTTCCTTTCTTTCTCTATTTCTTTTTTAGCCCTGCGCGGGCTTTATCGCGTATTCACGCACAGCAGCCAACAAAGCGTCCACTTATCTCTATATCTGCCTTGAAAGATTTCTCGCCTTTACGGTACACTTCCGTTCAGTGCAATGAAGCTATTGTAGAGCGGCTGCCCGTATAGTGCGCTGCATGTAACATCATGAAAGGTCGAACAGTCGAACAGAGGCCGAACATAGTGAGTTATTCTGATGAAGCCGGAAATGTTGGCAACTGTTGCGTCTCCGGATTCTCCGCGAATGGACTGTTCGGTTATCGAAGGATGGTTCCCTAGAGGTGACAAAAAGTTTTCACCGACGATTACGATACTTCCTAATGCGAAATTTGAACGCAGCTCTATACGCGTTTTCATTTCGTGATATATTGGCTGGCGCGGACAATCTGTCTCGTGCGGCAAGTTGCAAATGGCGCGAAGTGCGGCGCAAGTACCTCGCTAATCTGTCGGGATCGCGAGAGGCAGCGCATGGGTGACGCGTGGGCGCTAAATACAGCAGCAGCCGCCGCCGTCAGACCTCCCAGACGACGCGCGCTACTCAAGGCGCCATCTCGTAGCGATCGTCACCGCAGTACGCTTTTCTTCTCACGCTTTCGCCATACCCTCCTCCGCTTTCCGCCTCGAGGGTCCGCTGCACCCTTCTTTCCGCTTTCCTCCTCGCGTCTTTCATCCCCCCTGCGCTCCGCGTTCGCCTTCATCTTTCGCTGTGCTCGTTCGCTTGGTTACGCCGACACCTGCGCTCGCCGCAGGAACGGCAGATGCGATCTAAAACGAAACGGAACAAACGCTCCAAGAATTAAGCGCGTTTCGTAGAAATAATTAAATGACAACTGTCGAATCGTCTGCTCCCCTTCGTCTTTTCCCGACAAGAACGCGGTCGTTCACAGCAAAACCAAACCATACACGCGCAAAAGATAGAAAAAGCAAGGTCATCCCAGGTTGCACCCGGCTATACATTTCTTTCAGAAAGGGAAACGTAGACGAAGAACAGGAGAAACGACAGAGCGTGAACGCATATCGTACTTGTGCGTTTGCAATATTTGCATTATCCAAAGTGATTTAACGCGCTAGGAATGATTCGTTTAGGAAAACTAACAAGCGAGTCAATAACTATCGGAATGTCTCTTTGTTTATGAGCGTCTTTTCTTTTTATTCCTTTAGTCGAATGCGTATGTTTAAAATATGTTGGCCCTGCCGGCTAGGTTCTCCGAGCCCCTAGACTGCAGGTCAGCCTGCATCCATTTTAGAGCGAAGCTGTTAGCCTCTAGTTGGTCGGGATCTTCCGTGACGTGCTCACCCGAAAAACGGCAGCAGGAAAAGGGGCTTGAGTTCCCGCGTCCATTCAAATTACAATCACATACTATCACGTCCGTAGGTTGTGTGTAAATCGTACGTCGCGAATTTCCTGACGCATTCGAGAAATTCAGTTAGTTCAGTAACGCACTTGCGCTAGGTAGACGATCTAGAAGAAAGAACAAACATGCTGCACTTCCGCACACTCGCGTGACGTACACCCGAGAGCAAAAGCACACGGACCACAGGGTCACCGAGAAAAACAGAATTTCGCCGTAATTAACACGCACAAACGGAAACTGATGAGTGCACTAGAAAACTTGTAATGTCAAGTTTGGGACTGCAGTCTTTAATTTCAAGTTCCATCAACTGACAGAGCAGAAAAATGAGTTTTATTGCGCAATCTCTGGTCCGTATATACTTTTGCTCACGGTGTACGTCGCTTGTGGTGGTAGTGCGTGTGCAACGTCGTCTGACGTCAGTTGGGGTGGTGCTCTCACGTCCGCACCAGCTTCGCTGTACATTCACTTTCACAGGGTGGAATGGATGTTTTATTTTAAACGACACTTAAGTTTACGAAAGCTTTGTTCGTGCGAAATTATTAATAGCGGTAACAATTTCAGTCTTGGAGGTGACAAACACGATGCCGAATGGACAGCTCGCACTCAATGTTTCCGTGTTCTGCCACCGATTACCGTCGAGGTATGGCGCAAAGACCCACAATGAAGCTAAGTACGCATAACTGTACGTCCGGCGGATCATATCAGCGATTTCATTGCGATAACGGTGAAGAAATTGTGAAGGCATACTTCTTTATCACTGGTCAAGTGTTCCCTTTACATTCACTTTTGCTTCTTACCACAGTATTGGCGTCTCGGATACGGACCGCCCTCCCGTGAGCTTGGGGACTGACAACTGGCCAGAATGTCTCGCAAGACGTTGACGGAATGAAATGAGCACGTCCGGCACGTTCGCGATTTGGGTAGAAATTATAATTTTAATATGGCAAAGAAGGTCTCAAAAACCGGTAAGCGGTGCGGCCTGGCGGTGGAATCTTGGCACAGTGATGTCCTAGTATATGAGATTACTGTCAGCATACTTAATGCTATTATTGGACGTCTGCGCTTTATTCTACACGCGTATTAGGAAGTAAAGAAAGTCCACGCGGCACATGCTCGTCGAACAATGCATCGCGGCGCACACGCTATTGCGTACGTGAGCGAGTTTGCAAGTAACTACTCAGAGTTCTGCGGTCTTCCTGTAAGATACAATATGCTCTCTACTAGTTGTGCCGTAAATGGGTGCCGGCACTACGATATTAGCACACGCGTGGCTACGGCAAATGCTGAACTGCCTTTCACGTTCAGAATCGTCGTTTCGCTTTCGAACTTGGCTTGGCTAGAAAACACTTTCCAGGTTAATGACCAATGCAGTTGGACAGGACGTCACTAAGACACGTAGCTATTATTGCAGAAATAATTTAACGCTTAAGAAAACGCGAATTGCAGGAAGATCAGCTTGATAAAACTTTCTCGCAGCTACGGTCGTACTTTGTCGTCTGCCTCCCACCAATGCCGGCGTATAATCGATATCACGCTCAGCATGCCGGTGAACTACATTCTCACTGCATAGAAAAATTCTGATGAAAAAAAATATCCATGGCATTTTCCGCATTATCACCAAGGTCGATTCAAATAGGTCGCGAAGCTTCGGGGGAAAAGCGGTTCAGTACAGATTGTCACCGACATCAGCATGGGGGGTTATGGGAGCAGCGATTGAAGCGCGACTAGGTTTGGAGGGAACAAACATTGGGAAAGAAAAACGCGTTTTTTAATTCAAACGAGACACAGTTAGATTCATTCAACAAAAATAATGTTCCTAGTCAATTTTATATGTTCGTGACGAGTTAAGAAAATACAAGTTTAATTTTATTATTATTAATAAATGCATTTCTTTTCAGCGCCCATCGCTACAGGGGGCGTTGACGCCGCTATCACTCGCAATGTAATGCACGTCTTGAAATGGGCAGAAAGGCGCACTCGTATCACCTGTTGAAATACGCCCCCCTCACAGTTTCTGCTTTCTTGCTTGTCGAAGTTTGTCTGAATTTGGTGACGCGGGTAGCTTCATCGCTTCTTAATCTGTTCAGTCAAAAGTAGTGAGTTACGACCGCCAGATAATTGTGTAGTTGTTTTCGTGCGGCTGCGCTGGCCGACGGGCTTGGCATCCAGCAATAGGATCAGCACTCTACACCTAAAGCTTTCGTCGGCCTCCAAAGAAAGTATGTTCTGTGCAGGGATGCGATTTCGACATCCGTACGGCTGGCCTTTTCCTGCATCGCTTGCCACGCTGAAAGCTCGAAACGCCCATCAAGTCGAATGGCGGGGCATTTGAATATATAGCTCCAAAGGAAGAACAACAAAACAAATTTCGCGCCTTCGAAACAAAATGACGTCACTTCTGCTTTTAACGGACATGGCGTCACATTATTTTTTCTTCCGCCGGAAGTGTTCCCACGGCATACAGATGGCGCTAAGCCCCATGGACCGCCGATGGACCGCCATGTTTTGAACGTATGGGCTCCTATGGAAGCTTCGCTACCAGGTATATTTACCTTGTTATCACTTCACGATTAGACACTGACTGGTAAGCTTCCCACTGCACTAAAAAAAAATATGGGTACGATGAAAATTGGTTGTCAGTCCTTCAAGAAAATGTGTTGAGACAAATCTTTCCCTGGAAACCACGGCACAGTTGTTTATGTACTTTTAACCCCACCCATCTTTAGAAACCCGTCCTTTCACCCATCCTTCTCAAATTGTAAATACCAAAAGCGGGAGGGGGGGGGGCATACCCGTGAACAAAGGAAATTTTTTACCACCACCATTGCTTCTTTTTCATATTTGACTCCATTTTTATGGCGTTACCGTACTCCCATGAGATCAATAGAGACTTTTAGCTTGTACGCTATTCCGGTAAACGGGAGCGGTTTGGGCGGATTACCGGATAGTCGGGGCGTAAACGTGAGCGGCCGGAGCGGTGAAGCCGCCTGGTGTTGTAGAGCTCAACCAGACAAACGCATAGCTAAAACTGCAGTAACTCACCATATCCTGCTTCGCCACTCATGCAAATTTTTGGCAACGGCGTAATTGTGAACACGATTACGCCACTGTCGAAAATTTACGCCAGCAGCTAAGCAGAATATAGTAATTAGCTCTGTGTTTGTGTGGTTGAACTTTGCGCCACCAGCTGGCGCCACCAATCTGGCCGCTCACGTTGACGCCCCCGCTAAACCGGAAAACCGCCCGCGCTTGCCCCAATACCGGACACGCTAACGGTCTCTAATATGCATTCGTACATACCTTGTAGAAAAATGTGAAAGTCCTGAACACTCCTGGGAGAGTCACTGCTTGTCTCATGTTTGACTCCATTTTTCAAGAGTTCTCGTACTATTTTTATGAGTCGCTTGGACACATATACACTAGGACACTAGGAATAACAGGAGCCCTGGCAACAAATTAAAAGTAACTCACTGCTTCCCGTACTTCCATGAGCTTGACATGCACTGGTATACACTATACGAACAAGCAGAGTCCGTAAAACTCCTTCTGGGGGAGTCACAGTTGGTGTCCGATTTCGAGCGTTCTCTCACTTCCTTGAGCTCGGCACGCACTGGTATACATTGCACAAATAAAGGGAGTACTTCGGGAATGGTCACTGCTCATCCTGTCTCTGACTCTTTTCCCGAGAGCTCTCATTTGATATATAGAGGACGAGTGCAAAATGCAAATCTGTGTGGTCTGTAAACTATGTCTTCTTTCGGCAAATGATGAAACTGTAACTTCGGCGCAATAGTGCGTTGTTCTTCTATAGCGGCATTCATTTTACATATGTAATAAACGGGTGTCTGCACAATGTGATCGGTAATCACAAAATTCCACGACAGAAAAACATCCCTGTAGAAATTATTGATAATGATCTTAGTCAAAGGCGGCGTTAGCTTCCCTGAAGTATGCTGAAATTTCGATTGTTTATTGCAGCTTTCCATAAATTATGATTAGAAACGTTATCGATGATTTCTACCGCAATTTTCGGTAAGCCACATAGAGGACAAAGCAAGAAGCGCGCTACTCCCGGAAGAGAGCAAGTCACATGATACACAGCAACTCGTGTGCTGACGCAAGAGAAACTGAGCTGACGCCATTGATCCCCACCGAGCATGCCTCGCATTGCCCCCTCACACTCCTTCACACTACACCCTCGCCAGTTCCAAGACTAGAAGTGTGTCCGACAATGCGTTCACGGATCCTTGGTTGATGCACTGAGGGATTTGATGGTGGCGAAGAAGACGTTGATTAAAAAAGTGTTTTCTTGGGGAGGGGTTTGGTTGTGAGCGAGGTGTCATCACTGCACTATATTAGAGAATTTTAGTGCGTCCGGCATTCCGGAAAGCACGGGCGGTTTGCCGGATGAGCGGCCAGATTGGTGGCGCAAAGCTCAACCGCACAAACACAAACCCAATTACTATATTTTTAGCTGCTGGTGTAAATTTTCTACAGCGGCATAATCATGTTCACAATTACGCCGCTGCCAAAAATTTGCACCAGCAGCGAAGCAGAATATAGCAGGTTACTGCAATTTTAGCTCTTTGTCTGGTTGAGCTCTACTCCACCAGGCGGCTGCAACACTCTGGCAACTCACTTTTACGCACTCGCCTATCGGGCAATCTGCCCAAACCACCCCCGTTTTCCGGAATAGCGGACACGCTAAAGTCTCTATTATTAATGCTACGCCCACGAAAGGGCGTAACGCACGGTGGGCTTCATCTGCACGGAGGGAAATGCGACTCTTACGTGCGTGCTAGGCTTATGGTTCAACAGGATGTGGGGTATCCAAGACGGGTGAAGAGGATAAAGATGACATATGGCTGGCTAGCTGAATCTCGATAAAAAAAAATTTATAACATTTTTTTCACCGCCCGATTCATGGCCAATCGTCCAGGGTGGGTTGGGTCACTTCACTAAGGAACAAGAACAAGGAACTCAGCTGATCAAGACCGTTGCGACTGACTCCACCTGGCTTACCATTAAACCCCTTTTGTGGGCGTAACACAGTAGTGAAGGTGCTGGGTACGACACAACGTACCATGGAGTTGCAACATCCAGAACTTCGCCGTAGCCACCGTCTTGCCGGCCTCTCGCCAACGACCTTTACTATGTCTCAGGACGGAGGTCAACAAACGCCACTGCTACCTGCTCAAAGGTCAACACCTGTCGGACCTGTGCAGCACTACATAAAAACACGCTCGTCTGCGGGAAAAGCAGGTGAAGATGTCGACAAGTGGCTGACACCCCTAAGCCGCTACACAACCATTGGGACTCTTGTCACTCGGCTTGAATATGTCATACTGTTTCGGAGCGAGACAGCGCTCATGTGGTACA
The DNA here is from genome assembly GCF_050947875.1 of Dermacentor variabilis. Classification (NCBI taxonomy): domain Eukaryota; kingdom Metazoa; phylum Arthropoda; class Arachnida; order Ixodida; family Ixodidae; genus Dermacentor; species Dermacentor variabilis. The sequence goes on along the minus strand of NC_134575.1, from coordinate 26,664,856 downwards.
AAATCACGAAGACTCCCTAACAAAGCGGTAGCGCTTCATTGAGGAAATGAAGTGTTTTGATGAGTCGTACACCAAACAAACGCGTGAAGCGAACACAAGCTGAAAGAGCTAAAACTCCTGGAGAGGCGCACGATCGACATATATAGAAGAGATCCACAAGCTGTGCAAAACAATGAATGTGAGGAAGCCTCGCCATACAGCGCCACTAGCCACAGCATCTGAACTTCCAGACGCCACAAAGTACTCATGCGACGCAAGCCTCAAATGTGTATTTTTATCCCTTTCAGGTGTGAATTAGTCTTTATTGTGACAGCAATTATATGGACACTCTAGGCGCATGTCTGCCATTGCTGTGATGTTCTGCATAAAATGCAAGGGCAATATTGTCCCCGAGTGCCGTATGTTATACGTGCAAGTGAAAGCGTGCAAAGGTGAGCTGATGATGGTGGCTCAATCTCGCGCGCGCAGGGGAGGAAAGCAGGGAGGAAGCACACCGTTTTCTGTCGTACACAAGGCACCGAGGGAGGGAAGGGAGGGAATGGGCGTTGTACTCCGGCGGCTGCTGCGTATGGTGCGGCCGCACGAGCCCTATCTTGAAAGCGATTTGTGATGGAGCCAGACTCTAGACGTCTAAACACACGGAGGGCCGATAGCTTCATGTGTGCTGTGCTCTCGCCACTTAGTTCGTGTTGAAGCGAGAGCCAGCATGAAGGTTAATTCGCCCGCTCCTACTGCCGCGCTTCCTCACTCCAGTGTTCTGACGAGTTTCTGCGGTCATCGAGTGAGATGTGTTCATGTTTGCTTGTGCACGCGTGACACCATGCTTGTTCATTTAGTTAGTAAACGAATGTTTACAAGTTTACACAGCCAATAAAGCTATTATCCTTACTTCGTATAGCTGTCTACTAATTTGCTATCGCAATCGATTCTTCGCCTTTCGAGCGAAACTGCGACTTTTTTGACTATCAAGGCAGGGAAGAACACTTTCCATTTGCTCATTCTTTTGCCTGCTGTTCTCGTGCAATTTTGCCTGCTGTTCTCGTGCATACGCTTGGCATTTGCGGCACGATCTTCGTCTGTATTACGTGTCACCCAGCGTCGCCGCGCACATTCCCACTTCTGTTCCTGAAGGTGTTCTTCGTAGGAACGCTGTTCTTTCTCAGTCCTCACCACACACGTCCTACCCATTGCATGTGTGGAAGGGAACCGAAATAAGGTTACATAGTTTGCCTATACAGCCCGTGACATCAAACCCCAATCCATACTAAACAGTGTCTATTCTGGTTTTACTTTTTTTATTACAATGCTTTCTTTACCACAATACGTTTTGACACTTCTCAACACAGCTAGGACATACATGGCAATAAGCTTTTGCTCTATGCTTTAGCTCTAGGGTGGCCGCCATTTTTTTTTGTCTATGCACACAAACCACCAGAGCCTGTTCTTTCTCAGTCCTCACCACACACGTCCTACCCATTGCATGTGTGGAAGGGAACCGAAATAAGGTTACATAGTTTGCCTATACAGCCCGTGACATCAAACCCCAATCCATACTAAACAGTGTCTATTCTGGTTTTACTTTTTTTATTACAATGCTTTCTTTACCACAATACGTTTTGACACTTCTCAACACAGCTAGGACATACATGGCAATAAGCTTTTGCTCTATGCTTTAGCTCTAGGGTGGCCGCCATTTTTTTTTGTCTATGCACACAAACCACCAGAGCCTAGCGTATAACAGCTCTGCTGTAATAAAACCTACACCAAACGTCTGCGTGCCTTCGTTTTACTTCATACTGTGGCAAGAGAGATGCACTTCCGTTTTGTCTGCTGTTCCTACGTCATGCAGTCACTTCCAGAACAGTTCACTTCCACTCCTGTCTTCCACTGACAGTCTCACGCGTGAATGTGAGACTGTCAGTGGAAGTGTTCCACGCAACAAAAAAGCAGCAGAAAAAAGAAGGTGCGCTGGCGCCCATGATGTATGCGTCACGCGATCCTCCAGCTTCAGTACAGGAGAATGCAGGGAAGGAATTTCACTTGTGGAGGCTAGACGGGGGGCAAAGGGAGAGAGTGTCTCCATTGGTGGCAACGCTCGCTTCCTTAAATTATGGGTTTGCGGCACTGAAATATTTATATCTCGGCTATTAATGGAACCAATGTGAAAAATCACTGCGGTAGAACGCTCCCTAGAAGGCAAGTAACAACTTCTAGTATACAACCAAACTTGTGCTTGCTCACTGATTACTTCGGTTTTCGTGCTGAGTATGAAAATAGGGAAGATAAGAGAGATAAGCTTGATAGGCATCAAGTAACGGAAGATGCAGGAACAAAGTTAACCAGGTATTAGATAAAACAGCTAAATAGAGGCATACGTGCAGCTCTCTAGCATTCGAACAATCAGATTTCTAGTTCTGCAAAGGTTTTTTTCAGATTTCCCAATAACTACAGGTAAGCAAAAGTCTTACAAATTATCACAGCAGGTACTTGCTTTGCATGAGTACAACAGTGTTGTAGAGGCACTAAGTTCCCGTGCAAGCCTGAGTGACATCACAAGAGCAGTGTCACTCGGTTCACTCTTTATGATGTTTACTTGATCATCTTGCACGTGCTGCCAATGAAATACTTGTAACGATGGGCTTGAGTCTGTATCAATTAAGTTACACCTCTTGTTGACAATTTTTTTGTCCATATATGTCACGAAAACTTAAATAGATAAAAAACTATCAATCTATGTAAATTATTTTTAAAAGCAGTGCTTTTAAAAGTACAATTTATATGTGGCTAAATTTTCTGTACAGATATTTCTCTTCCAGACTTCATTCTAAAACGAGTTACACAAACATACACAAAGAAAGATCTGTAGGAAAAATTTAGCCTTAGTAAACGTAGGGTGAAGGAAGCAATTCAGCTAATGCTTAGTCATGGCCACCATAAGTTGGAAACAGCTCGACTTCACTTTTGGAACACCACCTCCACTCCAGCAAATTTTAAAAGAATTTAGATTTGATGCCATTATCGGATTACTGATGAGGCTGCAAAACAGAGACAACCTGCCTACTGTATGGAGTGCCCATGATAGCTTATCAATAAACAATATCACAATTCCATAAGCTTCCCCTATCGAGGCTTATACAATAATGACGATGATATCAAATCTTAAACATCCCACTATTTCCTCAGTACAATAGTACCTTTCTCAAACCCTTGTATGCAGTAACCATTTCATGTGATCTGTAAACTAACGTCAAATCTCTCCACTCCAAATGCTCCAGCAGATGCAGTTTGCAAAACTGCAATACATATGTTGGCACTGAGTTACAGATTAAACTGCCTAAGCACAAACAATACTGTCGGTGTTTTTGTGCTGTCCCGCTCAACTACACATGTGTGGCTCGATCACGCATGGATTAGAGGGCCTCCAGAGACGCAGAGCGCATTCGGCTGCAACGATGAAACGCACAATTGACGCACCGTCGACCAGCGATGCTGACTCTAGGGAACTATCCCTAGATATAGGTTTTCAGGGGCAAACTTAGGGATTCGGCATCCTTGTGGCAATGTATATGGATTTATAAAAGCACGTGGGTAGCAGTTTTCAATGACGGATTCATACACCTTTAACCATATCTTGAAATTATAGATTTCGATTCCCACTATTTCGCCCTTTCTTGGCTGGGATACCATTGTCATCGTTCGCACGAGTGCTACAGCAAGTCCCTGGCTCACAGTAAGATAGTGAGTAAGGTAGCTGCTAACCCATTTGGTGAAGGAGATGAAATGTGACACAAGAGATGCACTTATATATTCGTACTTATTTGGAAATGCTTCTACAAAACATATCTATGTGATGAAACAATACAATGAATAGCATGAACACGTACATACTGGCATGAAACACGATGTCACTGTACACAGGATTTGTCATTCCCTTTCAGCTAAGATGTGCATTACAGTGAGATGTTCATCTAACAGCGTTGCATGTCACTGAAGTTTAAACTTTGGCTTTCTTTCCTACTGAAAAAAAAATTGAATTGGAATACTGCATCATAGATGCGTGCTCCTGTACAGGTTGATGACCTCCCGGCACCTTAGCCGTGGCTTGGTGTGACGCAAGTTGAGGAAGGCGTGTTCCAGGAATGTTAGGATGCTCCGCGCCTCCTTAGGGTACTCGATGTGGAACACCCAGAAGGACGCAAACAGCGCACACATGCCTCCGAGCAGTGATGACGCGGTAAAGAGGTAATACTCGTTGACAAACACGTCAATGTTCCCAGTTGGCCGTTTGACGAGACAGGGTGTCGGCAGCGCGGAGCCCTGTCAGACAGAGGACAAGCAGCAGAAGCCAATTAGGGTTAGAAGGGCAAGCGCAATACATGTCTATTTTTCTATCTACAAACTGGCACGTTCAGTAACTTCATTTGAATTATTTTCACTCTTTTGTACAGGCCCAACGATACATTCTACCAAACGTATGCAGATTTCCAAGAGCTGCTGCTTAGGAAACGATCAACGTACAGTCACCATAGACGTCTGTGGATCAGCTCCTATCCCCTGGCATGCAGGCTGAGATAGTGTTCAGAAGGCGCTTCTTACAGCAAACATTCCAGTGATGGTTGCATCGAACTTTAGCCCAGGGCAGTCTCTGATTTCACATTTCAGTTACGTATAAAACACAGAACCATTTTTCTTAGGCAGCCACTGGACTGACCGATCTGAACGAAATTTGTTACATTTAAGTGAGCAAATTGAATTCCAGTCGCTCTAGGAAGCAGAATTCTTTTTATGACCTCAAAATTTTTACGGAAATTCTCCAACACTAGTAATCTCTGAAAAAAAAATGAACGAAGTTTACAAATCAGCAACATTGCAGTTTTGTAAAATGCATCATTAAAGCATCTAAAGCGGACGAGTTTGATATATAAACTTACGGCATAAGTGAAATTGTTACAATGCTTATGAGGGTTTTGAGAAAGTCGCATTCATCAATTAGTGGTTTATTTCAGAACAGTATATCACACACATACATTATTTTTTGCTTTAAATGTACTATTCGCTGCAGTTTACAGAACTGGGATACCATATTTTATTGCCAAGTCACAGAGTTGTAAACTTCATACTTCAGTTTTTTGCATTTTTTTTTTATTTTTCAACAATTCCTTGTAAGACATTGATGGTCTAAATAAAAAAAACTATGCTTGCTGCAGTCATTACGTTGTAACTTTTTCTGCCAAATGCAGCAAACCTTATCAAATTTGGTGCAGTAGTTGCCGAGAAAAACAATTTCTCTGTTCCCATGTATTTAGATAGGAGCTCCAGAGCTAGAGCTTTTTCTTAATAAGGGTAACGGCATAATTTATTTATTTCAGCATACCTAGGCCCCTAGAGGCATTGCAGAGGGGATGGGTACATCGTTCATGCATACAAGGTACAAACCCATAAATGATACTAGTATTACATAACAAGTGCACAAATTTAGTTAACAGTGCAGGTTATTCAGAAAAGTGGTCAACGACAGCAACCTTGAATGACGGTGGATCTTAATGCAGGCGAGGACACTAAGAAGGTTGCTGCACTCTGAGCTAGTTTCTGGTATAAGTGAATCACAGGACAAGCTAGTTTTGTGAAAAAAAAACTAAAATAAATTATGGGGTTTCACGTGCCAAAACCAGTTCTGTGAAGAAAAAAAAAAGGAGGCTTTACACCTTTATAGAGGTGATAAGTGCAGGATGATAAACATAATGGTTGAGATAAAAGTTCATGTTTAAGTAACCGGTTAAATGAAAAATAAACCATGAAGAAGACAGAGGCCTGAAACTTTTCTTTGTAAGAGTAAGTTTGGAAGGCCGACAGTAGACTTCATCAGTAAAACACTGGCAGCATGGGACCAATTTGATCAAATAAAGCCAGCTGAACAATTCTAGACAGGATCAAGGACATCCACAAGGTCATGTAGGCCCGGATACTGGATAGCAGACAGATTCTCATGTTTAGATCTAATTAGCATTTAGTATAATAATTTAAAATGGCTTGGTGCTTCAGAAAAATTGCGGCACAGATATTCAAAGGCACAGTCAGCGTTGTTAGCAATAAACGTGGCATGAGTACGCTATGATAGGTCATCTGCTATGTGCACACCAAGGCACTCATAGGAAGTTACGTGCTCTGCAATATGCCGTCACTTTATAAGCAGACAGTTCTGTGGGAACGGAACAGCGAGAGAATGTCCCACTCTTACATTTATTAGTATTAAGAGTCACAAACCGTTTGCTATACCAGTAACAAATATTGTCAAACTGCAGGACAGAGTTATCAGATTTGTTGGTCATTTCATGATAAACAATGCAGATGTTTACCCTACACCTACAGGAGAACAACCCTACAAAACCCTACAGGAGAACAACAGAAGAAGAAAAATTGCCGGCTCTCCTGTAATCAAGAGTAGATGCAAGCCCGAAATGGCAACCGGCAAAGCAGGTTGGTTGGGGATGATACTAGCCACACTCTTAAAATGGGTGTAATGCATGTTTGCAACAGCGCACCCCACCAAACCACACCGCATCACGCCATACTGTGCACTGGTCCATACAGATGCTGCCCAGCCAGAAGAAAACTGGCTCAAGGCGGCCCGACAGGCAATTAAAGACGCCAGGGAGACCGAGTGCACTGACCAGCTAGAATAAAATCACCTGAAGGAGGTACCACGCAAGGTGGCACCATCTCTTGAGGCGATGTGAAACCCACGCCGTGGAGCTTACGGACCGCTGGCATTCAAAAGAGCACAGGCAAACCTGTCTCAATGCCAAAAGATTATGATGAAGTGCATTGTGCCCTGTATCTGCCTTTTGAATGTCACCTCTTAGAAATGACAAATAAAACTTTAGCGAACTAGAAGTTACAGCTTGAGTGACATTGTGAACAAACATTCGGAAGAACTCGGAAGCAATATTTTTGGTAACTTGTTTGGGCAGTAACTAGCGTACGCAATGTAGTCCTGTACGAAGGGTTAAGGGCCAGAGACCGCATTTTCTGAAGTTTTGACTGGCTGCCCGGATGATCTCGTTTTGTTTCTCAACTTGCCCGGATGCTCTCATTTGAGTGCCCGGATAACGGCTCTGGCTTTCTTTTTTTTTTTTTTTTTGCTCAAGGTCACTTGAAGGTCGCCAACAGTGATAACTCAAAACACTTCACGCTCAATAACGCTGTGTTAGTTGATGCAACAACTTCAACCGACTCACCTCCGTAACGAGGGCATCCAGCTTTTCTAACACTCTCTGGGCAACCACACCCAGCACAACGAGAAGAATCTCTGCAGCAAAGACAAAGAAAAAAAATGCATTCAAATAATGTTCGATCGTAAGCTTCACAGCTCAAAATGTGGTGCAGGCACAAAGGGAAAAAAAAAATACATTACACTTAATACACTTAAATACATTACAAGTTCAGCGCTGACAAGTCCGGGTGCACAGATAACTGCTGCACAATGAAAATATTTCAGACTGAATGTTTGTTACCATTTTTTACCGAGCCTGATTTCCTAAATAAAAGTCAAGTCATTTATAAGAAAGCTGAACCTGTTTTATTGCACATAATTATTTGTATTGTAGTATTCAAAAAAAAAAAATACTTCGTAACTATGCTTGGCAAGTGGAGCCAAGCCTTGCGAAAAGTCATGGTAAAGTAAATGTCTGAAAGCAAGATTAAGGCACATTTTTTAACTTCTCTGTCTGTTAGCTCTTTGGTATACACGGTTTCTTTTTCTTTTTTTTGCTGCTGCACTGTGCTTCACTGCATACAACAGCGTTTTCTGCAAGAAAGTAACTGGAACTCCAATGCATTTTGTCGGACACTTTGTAAATTAGTATCTTGAAACTGATGCAGTCCTGAGAATTTGTTCCAAGCGGATACACCCTGCAAATTAACTGGCTTTAATTCGTAGATTGAAATATGTGCCATAAAGTAATTAATTATGAAGCTAATTAGCGTAATTAAGCTAATTATTCCATTGCCTCATCTAGTAATTTACATCAAGGGTTAGAGTTGCTCTAACTGCCATAGGCAATTTTTGAAAATTTGGCGCAGCTAAAAGTCCAACACCTTATATAAAGGACATAATAAGCAAGGACTCACGTCTGTAACCTTTTTGCTTATTCTCTCTAAGTGTAGCACAACTGATTTACCTTGCAATTTTATAATTAGCGTGTTAAAGAATTGCATACAGTTGTATTCAGGCAGTGACAATAGCATGCCAGAACTTTGTTCAATATTACTTCAATGACCGTTAAGAAAAAGACGACGTGGCGAACTAGCACGAGTTTTTAGAATCACCACCCAAATTTTAGCAAGACAAAGTGCCTCCTGACATTTTGCTGGCAAAGAGGAGTTTCTAGTTCGTGCAAAACTTATATTCACAATGTTCACGCACCCTCCTCAACACCTTTACTTCCATGCCGAGCCCCTATTGTTGTACTAGCGCTAATGATGTTCAATGCGCAACTGCTTGCTGCTTACACACTCAAATTACACTCCTGACCTTTGAAAGGTACTTTGAAAGCATAAGAACCCCAATTAACACTAATCTTAATGAATTAAATTTTGGGGTATTACTTTCCCAAACCACAATCTGATTATGAGGCATGCCGTAGTGGTGGGACTCCAGATCACATTTGACTACCCAGAGCACTTTATTGTGCACCAAAATCTAAGTACACAAGCATTTTCACATTTCGCCCCCATCGAAATGTGGCTGCTGCAGCTGGAGCCGAACTTGCAACCTCGAGCCTGCCATACCCATAATCTGTCCTGTCTGTAAATACAAGGCTGTATGCTACAGTAACCCCGAAGAGGCTAGCTCAGACAAAACCGCTGTTGACATGCCCCCAAGGTACCTACAACTGTGACGTTTCCTCAGCCCGTTCCTCCTAAGGCATACTTTATTCTCAAAACAGTTTGTCAATAGACTGAACAGTCATAAAGCTACCTACAGTTGACTACTCTAAAGAGCTTCAAAAGGTGCAATCAGGTAACAGAACTATGGTAATCTCCCACACTGCACCTAATCGTCCCACACACTTCCAAATGTGTGCACACATCACCTTCAACATGCACGTAACTCTAGAAAAATCGTTATGCCAGCTCCAATGATTCTCACAAGCGCCACTCATGGCGCTGACATCATGTCCCAGTTTCAAGTGGCAAAAGAAAATAAATGCTACATAGTGTTCGCATCATGCAGCGACATTTCCTTGCCTATTTTCCATCACCCAAACAAAGCCTGTTTTCAGTTATGCCATCCTTGAACATCTTTGAATGCAACACTTATGAGGGCAGATGAAGTGACGGAATGCTAGCTGTATGTGCAATGAATGCTGTAGCTCAATGCCAGAGGCGCTGTGATGTGGCAGAGTAGGAACATGAGGCCAAGACAAAGTGAAAATTCCAACAAAGCTCTATAGTCCAGGAGCTGGAAGGAGATGCACATTATGCCCAGTTTGAGCTTATAACAAAGTGCCACTAAGAAGATAAGCTTTTCTTCATATAACATTCTAATCCTTTGATACAACTGTCAACACTTCACTCTCCTAGTGAAACTACAAAATTTTTATTTTTTTTTTTCATATGTGCTCCCATCCACAATCCATGATTACACATGAGACGTGATAATTTCACACGTGTCCTACACATTCCACCAATATGAAAGGAAAAGTGGCATTCTCATTCAAGGCCACTAATTTTTCCTCTTTTTCTTATGTTTAAGCAACCAAAAAGGTTCGATTGGGTGTGGTTCTTCAACGTCTGAACTACACAGCAAATAAACGTGATCAAGGCTCCAATTTACACATCTGCTGAAGCAGCCACCCGGACACAGGCTGTGCTTCTTCTCATATAGTTATCACTTCTGCTGCAGTCGACGACAATGATTTACCAATACAGCACCGCCGGGCTGCGGGAAACAGATCACACACCATTTCCAGCCCTCGAAATTTCATGGACCTCGTCCTCCGTCCCCGAGTCCAACAGCACCAGAAACAGCCTTTTGATGCCTTTTTCAAAGCATTCAGCAACATCGGTGTTCCAGAGCGTCTTGAACTCCGCAAGCAGCTAAAAAGGAGAAGGTAACAGAAGAATGAGGATGACCAGCATACATGGCAAACCCCAAGGTGCTCTCAATTTAATGACGTGCACACTATAATATAGAGTTCTAACAGCATGGAGCAGGCATATACTGAAGTACCAGACGACTTATACCCAAAGACCAGCGCTGCCAGTGTCACCTTGTGATGTCACGTTTAACCAATGTGTGTAATACTTTCATAGCCGTCCCTGTCGTGCTATCATGATGGATGGTTCACGTGTGGCCCACAAGTGGAGGTTTGGAAGTTTTCAGAGGCGCAAGAGACACGCAGTGTGTTTTACTGTAAGAAGGAGGGCATTGTTATGGCTTCTGTTGCTGGCATGAGCGTTGTGCACATCTTGACGAACTAAGCAAATGGACTAAGTACAATGCCCTTAAAGTTAACACAAATAAGACTACAGCTATTCTTTTTCGCCCAAAAAACAAAAATATATCTACTTTCGATACCATTAAGTACAGCAATTCAGCAATAGAGATAGTTAATGCATATAAAACACTCGGGGTTAGCTTCACAGAAAAAGTGACCTGGGACGATCATATCAACCATATACAGTGGAACCTCGATTATATGACTTTTTCGGGACTGCGAAAAAGCGTTGTAAAATGCAAGGGTCATAAAATCCAAACATAAATTATGCCTATAAAAATACTACTTATATTGCGCGACAGATTTACGAGAAACTTCAATGGAAACTACTAACATACTTTGCAGGGCTTGGAAACCCAAATTACTGAAACAGTAAATGCGATAAGAATTAATGCTGCAGCACAGGCACCAATCATGCTTTATTCAAACGAACCTTTACGGCACTCCACTGCCCACTGCCACGATTCCCGCCAGACGGCGCGCACTTTAAAAAAAGTCTGTAAGTTTCTTTTGAACGTTGTTTGATCCATGAACCAAGAGCTTTCGCTCGAGTTGGGCAACGTCCAAAAGGAGGTCCTCTGCGGCGTCGCATGAACGGATGAAGTTCCGGATGCAGTCTATGTGCCGTAGCACCTCGGCGAACGTGGTAGGCACAGGCACGGCATCTGTGGCGTCGTCGTTGTCCTCGTCCAATGTCAAAGCGGTGTCGGCACTAGGCAAAGCCTCCTCGATGGCGTCATCCAGTGACACCTCGCTGCAGATCGCAATGTTGTCGTCGACCTCCACGTACTCGGCGAAGGCCGTGGCGAGGTTTAAACCCTCAAAATTATTGTCGGCGAAGCCTGCATCAGACTCGAGCGGCATTGAGGTTGTTGCGTCTCCAGCAGAGGAGGCAGTCTCTCGCTTAAAGCCACAGTGCTTGAACGAGTTAGCCATTGTGCTTCGCGACAGTGCGTTCCACGAACTAGCAATAAAATGCATGGTGTCGAGCACAGTTATCTTTTTTCCCGACTCGCTCCGCTCCATAGCTGCCAGCCGACGCTGCACTAACCGCTTCCAGGACCCTTGCTTGACGCACTTAATGATGCCGGCATCCAGCGGCTGCAACCGAATTGTGCAGTTGGGCGGAAAAAAAAACAACCTTTATGTTCCTCAGGCTGGACGTATCAGGTGGGTGGCACGATGCGTTGTCGCCGAAAAGCAATATTTTCCTCATCTTAGCACCCTTTCTGTTATCCAGCTGCTGCAAAAAATTGCTGAAGGGCGAAGACGTCATCCACGCCTTTTTGTTGAAGTTGTAGCTGTACGGCAGCATCTTGTTCTCAAAGCACCGTGGCTTTGTAAACTTTCCAACAACAAGCACGGGCAGCCTCTCGGAATCGTCCTCGTTAGCACAGGATAGTGCCGCCACACGCTCTTTACTATGCTTGCCACCATGACAGCTGTCACCCTTAAACGCAAGGGTTTGCTCAAGCTACATATGGTAAAAATACTGCTCTCATAGGCATTGAAAACGTCGCAGGGCTTGTATGCAGCAATCATCTCCAGCAGCGACTCTATATACTCGTTCACTGTCGAAACGCCCACGAAAGTGGTTTTTCTGCAGGAGCACGATCCTGTTTCTTTTTAAAGCGATCCAGCCACCCGTTCGATGCCTTAAAGTCGTCAATGCCCAGACGCAATGCCACAAGGTCTGCCTTTCCTTTCAGAATGGCGCCATCAACGTTGATCGCAGAGCTCCGTGCTTGATGCAGCCACTTGACGAGAACTTTTTCTAACTTCTCATGCTGTCCTTCTTTTGCCGCTTTCCGCTTGAGCCCGAACTTGTTAGCATTCTGCAATAGTATCACCGCTTTGTTTGCCAGGATCGTCTTAAGTAAAGACTCGGGTATCTTAAGGTCCCGGGCAATGCTGGCTTTCGTGGCTCTATGCCGCTTTTCTGCTTCCTCGATAATATTCAGCTTATCGCCGAGCGACAGAACTGTCCGCTTTCGGGACAATTGTGCATCGCGTTGCTCCACACAACTCAAAACCTCCACTGCATGCTGGTCGCTAGGATTAAGACGAAGAACCCATGCGATAAACCTAGGCCTCTCTGCGCTACCTTGTTGGCGATCTGCTGCTGGGAAACTGGAAGGAGAGAAACGCTTCCCCAATGTGACAAGAGGCGACGCCACTGAGAAGAGAGGGAGAAAGTGATTGTGGAGAAGAAAAGGCGCTATTTCAGCACAGCCAGAATCGTGGGCGGCTGCTGGTGGGGGAGAGAGAAATGAACGATGAGACGAGGCAGGGAAGAAAGCTGCGCCGGAGCGAACCAATCGAGCAGTGTCAAGCGCCCCGCAAGTGGAGAGACAGAGCGAGGAAAGAGACTCGCAGCACTTTTGTCCGCCGTTCCGTCCTGCATTTAGCGAGGGTCGTCGTATAACGCGGGTCAGGCATAAGATTGCGTCGGATAACCAGGGTTTTTAATGCACTGCTTCTATGGGGACATCGCCGGGTCTGTGCTAATCTGTCGAAAAACCCCGGTCGTCGCAAAACCGGAAGTCATATAACCAGGTTTCTACTGTAAAATCAGAATTGTCGAGAAGAGTTGGATTAACTTTTATTTATAAGAGCATACTACCTACTGAAGTTAAAAGAATTCTTTATAACTCGTTATTTTACTTGCATATTAAATATTGTCATCTAGTATGGGGAAATACCAATCCCACAAATCTACACACAGTCTATGCCTTGCAAAAAAAATATTTAAAGAAATATAGCTAATGTCTCTTTTGATGACCCCTCCACCGAGCTCTTTCTGAAACATAGCATAATGGAAATACATCACCTGTATCCATATTGCTTAGCCGTGAGTTACAAAAAGGAACTTAAACAACAAAGAAATTTTCTCTCCCAATTGTCCTCGCTAACCGCAAAAATTAATCCATGTCCCACAAAACTAACGAAGTTTGGAAAATTAATGTTTGTAGAAAAAATTAATGGACCCAAATGCTGAAGCGAAAACTTCCAGAATTGCTAAACTTCTGTCATACAAACCACATTAATGTTGCGAGAACAACGGAAAAGGAATTGCGTGACTTTTTTTCCCTTTTATAGCAAATCTCCTGGTTCCAATCATTGCTACCGGTTGCAATTCATGTACTTTCCTGTGCCTACCTGTCGTAACCGCAAGATATTCTTGTAATGTATGGAACTCTTTTTCTATTTCTTAATTTACTTTTTTTTTATCTTATGGAAAAATTAACCGGGACTGTTGTGCGCTTTTTGTTGTTGCGAAGACTGCGTGGAAAAATGCATGCAACCGCGACTGTTGCACACTTTCTGTTATTGCAAAGACTGCTGATTGGTTTTCTTTTTTGTTTTTGTTTATGCTGCTCCATGCTTGCACTGTACGCTGCTGAAAACAAGTCACACTGTACTTCATGTTGGGGAGGGGGCAGGAGCAAGTCAAGCTGTTCGTACAGCTTTTTTTCCTAGCCTCCCCCTCTCAAAGGATGGAATATAAAGGAATTATTATTAAGTGCAGGCGTAGCTGCTTTCCAGCTGCGTGCGCACCACACCATGGTACATACAGTGGTCTGAGCAGACAGTAAATGTGAAGTTGTGAACACCGAATGGTCGTCTGTCGAATGCACCTCATGCAACATCAATGCTGACAGTGCTCCTCATCACACCAGCACAGAGCTACAGGAGCCATGTACAGCAACTCTAAGCTAGCATTGTGACAGGTAGCTACTGGTAGCTGGTAGCTGCTGGTACCTGGTAGCTAGTGCTCTGCAGTAGCAGCTATCTCAGGCACTGAATCACACCGACATTCCACTCTGCATGTTGTTAAACACCAGCAAATGAGCTTGAGCACACGGTTAAACATTGCCATCACTGTCAGTGCTTTGCTCTTCAAACACCTGAGATAATAACGCATTTAGAGACAGGGTAACCGCCACGCTTACCTAATATCTTTGTTTTTATATGCTGTTAACAAAACAAAATGTTTTCTAATGTTGCATTACTTGTATGAAACTGTGCTTTTGGTTAGTTCTGAGCCAAGTTGTGTTCCGTCTTTATATAGCCACATTCCTAAAACCTAGAATTTGTATAACTGCTTTCCTTGATTTTGAGAGTATGATGTCTGGTGTTTGTTGCTAACAATTGTATAAGGTTTTTCTTCAATCGATGTATTTTCTCTTACGCTTTTGCAATTTCGATGTATATTGTCCCACTCACACAATGCTCCCATGCAAAGGAGCCTGTGAGTTATTTGAATAAATAAACGAAACTGAGGAATTTCATTTTGAAATGATGAAGCTTATTTGACTGCTGCCATAAAAGTAAAAGCAGTGGTCGCACTGCAACTCTGCATGCACTTGTGCAATTAAAAATCAACCTGCGTGGGTCTGCTAACCTGTGCAAGCATTTCGCAATGTTAAGTTTCCAGCATAAGGATCACCTCAATATGAAGAACATCAATGGCTGCTATTGCTGTGAAATAGTAGAGTAAGGGAAACAGCAATAGCAGCTGTCGTGAAACAGTAAATATCAACAGCATTGGCAGCTCTCACTGAGAAATAACAAAGGGGAACAGCAATAGCAGCTACCACAGTAAAACAAATATAAAAAGCAATGACGGCTATCACTGTGACATACTGAAGGAAGGAGCAATGCATAGCAGCTCTTGCTGTTAAATAGCAGAGTAGAGGAAACACTGATAGCAGCTTTCGTAAAATTGTGAAGAGGAACAGCAATGACAGCTATGGCTGAGAAATAGCAAAGATTACCAGCAATGGTAGCTATTGCTGAGAAACAGCAAGGCAACAGCAATAGTGGCTAAGATAAAATAACAAAATAAGAAAAACATGAATAGCTGCTATTGCTGTGAAATAATTAGGGAAGCAATGGTGGCTATGACCACGATATACCAGAGTGAAAGGAACAGTGATAACAGGAAGCTATTGCCATAAAATAGCAGGGTAAGAATGGCAATGGTCGATTTTGCTGTAATATAGCAAAGGGGAATAGCAATAGCAACAATCTCTGAAACCGCACAGTAAGGGAAATAGCAATGACAGCTAATGCTGTGGAATAGCATAGTCGGGAAAACAGCAATGGCAGACTTTACTGTAAGATAGAGCAAGGAGAGCAGCAGTAGCAGCTATCACTGTGAAATAGCAAGGTAAGAACGGCAACAGCACATTAGACTGTGAAATAACATGCAGAGTAAGCAGAACAGCAAAAACATATTTTACTGTAAAACGGAGTAAGGAGAATGGTAATAGCAGCTAGCACTGTGAAAGAGCAGAGTAAGAACAGGAATGACAGATTTAACTGTAAAATAGAGTGAGGAGAAAGGTAATAGCAGCTACCACTGTGAAATAGCAGGGTAAAAGAAGCAATGGCATATTTGTATGTAAAATAGCAGAGTTAGGAGAACAGCAATGGCAGGTTTCACTGTAAAATAGAGTACAGAGAACGGTAACAGCAGCTATCACTATGAAACAGCAGAGTAAGGAGAACAGCAATGGCAGATTTTAGTGTAAAATAGAGTAAGGGGAGCGGTACTGGCCGCTACCACTGTGAAATAACCTAGTAAGGGAAACAGCAATGGCAGTAATCATGAAATAGCGAAGGAAGGGGAACAGCTATATCATCTTTTGCCATGGAATAGCAGAGCAACGGGAATAGCAACAAGACTCATCATGAAACAGTAGAGCAAGAGGAACAGCAATGGCAGCTACTACTGTGGAATAACAGTGAACTTACAACAGACTCCTGCCTGTAAGAAGGGAAGGCAGCGATGGCCTGCTGCACTGTCATCTCCCGTACACTGTCATTCCTCTCCTTCACGGCCAACACTTGGCTTCGAACGCTTGAGCCGCTGGTGTCTGTGAGAGCCTTTAGGCCATCTTGCAGTGAAATGTTGTCACCAGCTGATAACAGGTCTTCGACTGCCTGCAAACACACAGGAAGGTTTACTTCGATGATCACGATTGAAATGGGGCGCGAAGCAATCCTGTATTAAATTAAAGGATTTTGTACAATTTAGCCTATTAGCCTAACATATCAAGATTCTGAGTAGTTCAAAAGTCAATGTTGGGCTAGTTGGTTCATGCTGTATCGTGAAGATGGATGAGCACTGATTTAAATTCGACTGAGTATACATGAGCAAAGAGGACAGCACTTATCCTGCTTGCCAACAATATACACACTGCATCAATATGAAAGGAAACACTTTACCTGAGCTCAAACAACAATTCATGCAAACATGTATCCCAGAACCTCACTCATTGTTATCTACTACATAAATTTTATGCTGAAGAATCCCCTCATGGAACCTTTCTTTTTTTCTTCAGAGCCGAAACAAGAAAATTACATGCTTTAACAGGCCCGAAACACATTTCAAACAGGTTAAAAAGAATGTTCTCTATCTGTAAATGAAACGCCTGTGAACATGTGGGCCAAACTGAATGCAGCAAGGAATTTACAGTTGTGTACAGTACATTGCTTGCTCTTTCCTTTGCCTATGCTGTCAGCTACTCCATTAACAAGCAGGTTGAAGAAGGGCCCAACAGGTGCAAGAGATTATTGGGTAGATTTCGTGATTACGAGAACGTTTTGAGTATTACCATTATTCCTACTTTTTAGTTACACAAATAAAGAATGTCTGAAATCTCAAAAGGACCAAGAAAGTATTTCACCTTTGCATTTCTGGTCTCGAGTGACAGTCGTTCGCTCAATGTTACATTTTCTCTTCCATTGCAGGCAGCCTAATCACGAAGGTTTCAGTAATCATCAATTGTAAGTGGGCGGGCAGCATCACTATTTTTCATTCAGTTTCCTTGTGATCACTGTGAAATTGGCTACACTAAAGTTGAGCTGCTGATACAGTGAAACCTCATTAAACAGCAGATGGCCGGAGCTCAGAAAAAGTATGTACTAAACGGTAGCACTGCTTAACCTAAATAGCGTTAGATTGCCCACTTACCTGTCAAAAACAGAGCTACAAGAGAGTGCGATGAAAGGGCACAAAACATGCAGTATTTATTCACTTCACACAACAAAAATCTGTTATTTTTATTTGATGCCACGGCAGGCTAGCAGCGACGATGGCAGCCTCAAACTCACTTAAGCTACAAGCCAGCTTTTCCGCCAGCCCCCTCTTATCGGCAAACATCCGCATGAGGCTGAAGTAACACGTAGCGTCTGCCATTGTCAGGCCTGAATTGCCCGTACTTCAGCTTTCCATGTTTCCTCATCACTGTCGTTAGGCACCACTTCGGCAACAACAGAGGCACCGATGGCGAAAAGTCGAACCTCGTAGCCGACATATATTTGCGGTTGCAGCAGCATTGCTGTGCAACTTCCCCTTTTCATTCCAGACGCCCCACACCGCAGTCAATGGTAGACCCCTTTCGCATGCCAGCACCGACTTCTTCGTGCCATCTTCGACAGCACGAACGATGTACAATTTTTCTTCTATGCTGAGGACCCGGTTTTTGTCCTAGCTTGCACGACGCCACATCACTGGCTACAATGCTCTACTACTCTGGCACGGCGCAAAATTATGTTGATGTGGCTTCACCCTTCAAAGTGCCCTCTGGGTTTGCGCTTGGAGGCAGTTCCGATCTCCGAGGCTTGTTCTGCCGGGCCAACGAAAAGTGGAAACGCTATGTGTTAACCGATACGTACACAATAAGCTGGTATGGTTTATACAGATACAAAATGCATTATGTTCAATGGCCGCTAAGTCAGGGATTTGATTTTACTACTTTTAAAACGAAACTGCTGTTTAAGCAGGTACGGTTTAACAAGGCTTCACTATATACAGTTTTACGTCATGCGTTACGTTGCTCCCATTTCCGACTCATGCGTTGGCCAAAGCTCTTATTGAGGTTATAAAAAAATAAAAGAAGTGGTGGCGCAGATGAGTATGGCTTATCGTGCACTCGGTTGTCAAGATGTCTCGGAAACAACATTACTCACTAGGAGTAGTTGGCTGCAAAGGCGTCGTCAGTAGCACGACAGTAACATTCCATCGGGTGCCTCAAGGAACCCAGCTGGCAGCAGCAATTCGGGTATATCTCGTTCCCATGCCATTTTATGGGGCACTGCCAGGAACTTATGAATCAAAACCCATCTCCACTGTCATTTGATTCACGTGCGCACACAAGTCGGGGTCCATAGATGGTCGAGTGCTGTCAACACGACGAGTCAACGAATGGTTAAGCCAGTGTAGCTGGCTTCGTGTGGGTTATCAGCTCATTTCGACAGTCACATACATCAGGCCACTTACATAAAAAAATAAAAGAAGTGGTGGCTCAGATGAGTATGGCTTATCGTGCACTCGTGTTGAGCAAGCACTGCCCATGCATGAACCAGCAGTGGGCTAAGAAAGAAACAAGGGAAAATGCCTAAAGTCTCGGCGTACGGCTAACATGACTTTTGGTTGGGGTCTCGTGGCCGTTGCTGCTTTGACATTCCCCCCCATGCAGCTTCCAGAATGCTAGTAGAGATGAGAGAAAGCTGCGCGGCAGTGTGGAGGCAAATTTCAACCACCGTTAGCTCCGCTTATACTTGAAGGATTTGAAAAACTTTTGCGGCATGACATTTGTGAGGCAATGCCCTCCAATAATGAGGCCATCTTACGATTACTTGAAAAGGTGTTTCAGCGCTCTTTAAAAATAAACCAAGTGTTCCCTTTCATATCGGTACAGCGCGTACATTCCCACTGCCACACAATAACATTGCTTTGTGAATCAATCAAATTATTGACAACAGCATGGCACTCACCACAGGACGAGAGGCGCGTCGCACACCCTCCGTTTCCCGTTTTGCTTGGTTGTTGAAACGCCTGGCGGAGGTGGTATACTTGCTTCGAACCTCGCGCATGCTCCACACATTATCCGGCAGCTGGCGTCGGACATTCTTGAATTTTGACTTCAGCGAGTCAACCCACAACTCCTGCAGACCGATGATTCGTTCAGTCATATCATCGACCAATGAATACAAATATTACAGTCACTGGGAAACCCATTACCTTCATACATAGCTAAGGAACTCCTTTGCCCATGTCCCAGAGATTAAATTAAAAAAACATATACAGGATGTCCCAGCCTTCATGCACAGAGCTTTTAAAAGACTTGAATTATTCTATGCAATTAAGCACATGTGCATATTGTTTAGTCTTTTAAGAAACCACCAGTAATTTTTTTGTCACTGACATCCCATTGGTAAATAAAACCAATTCGCTAACATTTTAACTGTTCTGATGTCAATTAGGAGGTTGTAGAGAACTATAAGAGACTTCAAAATGAAGTGCTTTCAACAGAGGGCACCATCACATGCTTACTTTTTTTTTTTGGCAAAAACAGAAAGCCTGCAAATATATCATGTAACTGTGCACTAGTGCACACAGTATAGAAGCACTATCAAACAGCCTCAGTGGGAAAGCAATCTTTTTATCTCTTGCTGGGCTGAGCAACGATCATAACATCATGCATGGTGTTCTTTCAACTACACACAAACAGCTCCTGGCAATTAATGCACATCCAGGTCATGAAAATGCGCTGCCCTGGACAGTGAGCCCGAGATGAACAGCTTGCTTTCCCACTGAGACTGTGTAAGGCCACTGCTATTTCATGCACACAGATGAACAGTCACGTGGTATTTTTTCATATTTCGCAGCCTCTCTTTATTTGATGTAAAAAGTAAACGTGCCATGTGTACCATGCTGAAAATATCGCATTTTGACAAATCTTATGGTTCTCTACTAAGACAAATTAAGAGCTTGATAATTAGAACAGAAATTCCTAATTTGGATAATTAGTTTTTTATTATATAACTGGATGTCAAGGACAAAAAATGCATTTTGGGCTCACTGTCCAGGGCAGCGCATTTTCATGACCTGGATGTGCATTAATTGCCAGGAGCTGTTTGTGTGTAGTTGAAAGAACAAAATGCATGATGTTATGCATGATGTTATTTTAACTGTTCTGATGTCAATTAGGAGGTTGTAGAGAACTATAAGAGACTTAAAAATGAAGTGCTTTTTGTGTCAAGGACAAAAATGCAGTTGCTCAACAAGACTTTAAACAACATGCTCTCAGTGTTATTTATACATAATGATCATCACATCTTATCTCGATGCACAATAGTCAGGACACCCTGTGTGAATGTATGCAAGCAAATGAACCCTAAAGAATATGTCAGTGCTAAATCAAACAATTTCCGACTGTTAAGTACCGAGAAAGGAGATGAAAACAGCACACACATATTTCTTGTCACCATCAAGTTTTGTAACAGAAAACTGAAATAAACAGATTCTTGGTTCATGTTATTAGTATGACAGAAACAAGACACAAAGAGGAGATGCAGATAAAACAAATGTGGGACTAGAACTGATTGATTGATAAACAGATATTTTTTATTACTTCATTTTACAATAGTGCAAAGAGTAAGATAGGCAAGCGGTCGCTAACCAATTACAGAAGAAAACTAGACATTTTAAGTATTACCACAGAACACACACCTTCGCTAACCAATTTTTTTTTGCTCCTGAACCGTACAATGCTTAACAACCACTAATTATTCATCTTACCCTCCCAGTTTCTCCAGTGGTGTCAATAAGGTGTGGGTACTTATGCAGCAGAAGGTCCACTGCAGTCCTGTAGAGATGCGATGTTGGATATCTGCGGAAAACCAAATTTTTCAAAACCAGTTGTACGATGGACATATGGACTTTCTAGCAAACACCAAGTTGGACCAAGAAGGTGTGTCCACCTGGCTTTGCCGCTTTTGCAGCCAAATGCACTGCACGCCTGCACACACGTGTCGATAAGGGGGAGGGTATGACAAAAGCGGCGACAATGGCAGTGCTGATGTTGGGAATGCCCCTCGAGCGTCCATATAAATGCTGTCACAATATTAACAGTAACTGGTAATGATCATCATGATACTGGCAGCGATAATGTATCTACGCACACACACATGCACAGGCAACTGCCTCTTAGGTAGCGTGGTGCAGGCACATCTCAGCCATGGCTACAAGCTTATAGGTGCCACACATAAGGCATGCATGAAAGGAACAGGTCAGAAATGACACTCCATAACAGAGCCTGCCTTACAGAGTTATCTTGGAGCAAGCTTCAAAGAGGCACGTGATGATGTGGCGCCGCATCCTGCTGGTGATTTGATCCCTGTTCCTCAGGGAATCTTCAAACACTCCAAAGGAAGGCAATTCAAACTTCATGTCATCCCTGTCCTCGAGGGATTTCGATTTTCTGTCTCGTTTTGGTTTCGATGCCTTTTCACTGCTAGATGTTAAAAAAAAGAATACACAAGACTAATGCTAACAGAATGATGAAAAAAAATGCTTGCATCAATGTATGAATGTGTGCTCATATCACATAAATAGAATATACATAAAGGTAATCTTCAGGAACAAAAGAAAGCTATCAAGCCAAACATGCATTAAACCAACGATGGCATATCATCATTATTCACAAGCGAAACATATCAGGTTACACATGAGAACATGTGTCAGAGGTCCTTGATATAGAGTGTACACCTTACATACCATAAAAAAAAGTGACGAATGCCACCCATGGCAACGGCAAGAGGCACAAATCCGTGAACTAGCACAACACATGAAGTCATATCGGTAGGCCGCCTTTGCAAACCAAAGCTGTGAACTAGTACAGTGATCCACTCAACATGTCAAAGCACGAGCTTTACTTTAGTGCAATAGCAACATTCTGACAACGTGAACTTACCTCCCCTCAAGCGATGGTTCATCACAATTCATCTCTTCGTCTGCCAGTGCTCTGCCACCAGCTTGCTCTACAAGCTTCTTCGCAGCGGCTTCGTTCGTGCACATACTAAGCAGGTCAGAAACGGTGACGCCCTTCAACACGGCTTTGTTAGCACAATCGGCAGTGACCTCCTCGTCCTGCTCCTCTGATCCTGCATTGTATAGCACAACTTCGGTGCAGGTGGAACCTTCGTCACCCATCTGGTTGTGCAGACCGGGTGCCTCGGAAGAGTTCAATGCTGGAACAATACCAAAGGCCTGCAGCCATGAAAAAGAATACTTCCATCAAGACCGCGTACTTCACCTGGACCACGTGTTCAATGCAAATTAGAAAGCTGTACGCTGTTGATAAACATACTCTGGTTTAACTGAGCAAAGCATTGGTTCAGGCTAGCTGGTAATCGATAACTCTTATATTTCATGACGGTATAACTTCTCAATTAAATGCCGATGACGAGTTAACCCGTCATGAAGTTTCCACAAATTTTTCTAACTGTTCAAGGTCTCTAGACAGGGTGTCTACCAAGTTGACACTTCCAAATTCACGGAGTTTTCCAGGTTTTCCCCGAGTACCTTTGCAAGATTCTTTGAGTGACCCAGAACTTCGTTTATGTCAAGACGGGTTGACACTATGTTGCCCATTGCTGTCGCTCTAATGTAGGCATGTTAAAAAATTTAAAAACGACTTAAACCAATTTGAATAGTAAGGAGTAGAGTTTATTTCATTCAAAAAGAAAACAGAAGGGCGGGGTTTGTAAAAAGCACAGCAAATAAATTATCTTCGAAAAAAATGGTAAAACCCATTGCAAATCGAGTCGAGCATTCTCTATATACAAATAAAGAAGAGATGCATACAGAAGCAAATACTTTCGTATATGAGATATGAAAGAAAGAACTGAAAGAATTTGAAAGAAAAAGAACTTGAAAGCAAGCTCATTGGTATGAGGCCCAAACTTTATCACAAGTGAGATTCTCTTTCAGCAGCTGGAAGGTCAACCTCAACTGTCCTGACATACTCTCAGTTTGCGCACAATGCCTCACTGTTGCGTTTCACTGGTTTAAAAAGTTTATTTTGGTTTGGATGAGGAACACCTGCATTTCGGCATCAGCCAACACTTCATTTTTTTTAGCTCAATCTCCTTTGAAGAAGCGGCGGCATGCTTCCTTTCCCGTTAATCCCTCAAAGCATAGGTCATTTCTGTTCTTGCACCCCTTCCACCGCATGTTTGCCCCACGCACCATTTGACACATCCTCTTAGTCAACAGTCAACGTCCAATTTTTCGGACTCCCTAAGGGCTGCGAAAACATCCGAAAAATCAGGCCGTTCAAGAAAATGAATGCACGTCTTTTACTGCCCTTAAAGGCTCAAATCGCCACAGGCACTTCTGAAAAAGCCCTCAAGGCCTGCCAGTACATTTATTAGGCATATCGGTGCTCGTACTGTGACAGGAGATGGCGGGCGCACGCGTGCATAATTAAGGAATGCGTACTGTGTCCCATGACACTTGCCCCTTCCCATGCTTGTTATGCTTCACCGCAATACTATTGTATATGCTTCGCCACGTAACATTTCTGCACTGAGGCAAAGCAGACTTTAAGAAACTGTCATTATCCAACATGCCGTGCTTTCCGAGCTTCGAAGCCAATCGCGAGGACCACAAAGGCGGAGTCGGTGCCATTGCTGACAGCAGCAAATTCTTTCAATAAAAACAGTGCACCGAACAGCAAGAATCATTAATCATTTTCACTAAGAATGAGTATGTATCTGTGAATGCCGCTCCTGAAACTTCAAGTTGACCTGCTATGCGTCCAAGCTTCACCCAAACAGCACTTGCTGCATTGTCTGTGGCAAAATCCAGCCACCTATTGCATAACAAATCCATTACAAACCTTGTTGAGATACCTGGTGACAGGATATGCTATCAGATTTTAAAAAAGTTTTAAAATGTGACCTACTACTTACCATGCGTTCTTTGGCCGCCTGATACCGGACTTCATCCAGTGTGCGCTTCCCACCAAACTTCCTCCTTGATTCGCCCATGAGACCTGGCGTTTCTGGGAGCCTTCGTCGTGTATTCTTAAACTTGCTCCTCAGGGCCAGGTTCCAGCATTGCTGAAAGTAGCATCAAAGTTAAATAAAGTACTCTAGATCGTAGAAAATCTGGTTAACCATTCGACCCCCGAGTCCTTTCATAATAAAGTGCACAAAGTTTACCGATACAGTCGCTGACCGATAACTAGAACACGCTCGATTATGTCTGGACTACTTCGCGGCCCTGTCGTTGGCCCCATAGACATAATTCATAAGGATGACCGAACTTTAAGAAACCTTGCGACGTGCCTTTAAATAATTCAGACTTCGTCTCCACGATTGTGAATTAATTTGGTCACCAAGTCAAGTGGAATAACACATTGACAGATGACAACCATTCCTGGCACTGTGATAAGACGGCACACTTGACGCTGTGCCAAGAATACCATCGTTTGCCTATGCAACTGACACTAGTTGCACCAAATCCTGCGAAAGTGAAAGCACCCCTCAAAAGTGGTCATCCGAGAACATGGAACACTTTCTTTTTGCCCGCTCACGAAAGAAAGTCCCCTGCTTTCTATAGAATTCGATATTTCAGACTGCTGTTTATTCAGGCTTTTAGGCGGTCCCCATCGAGTCTAAATCGTCGGCTGGCGACTGTATTTTAATTGTCGCGCATTAACTCCGAATTCGAAAAATATATTACTTGCGCAATTTATCCCTTGTAATGACCTAAAAAATTAATGAAATCCTGAAAAGAAATACTTTCTTTAACCACATGCACAAGGTTCAAGCTTAATTATCTGGACACATGATAACTAGAGGAATGAAAAATATGCCCAAATGCCAAAACTCAAATGCACAATGTGAACAAAGTTCACGAGCGCAGCTCGTCTGAGGCAAACAGAGCAGAAGCTGTGACCTGGACATGTATGTCTCGAGCTTCGCAGGTAAAGGGTTCATGCAACACGGGAAAAAATTTATTGCTTGCAACAGTGCGATGCGGTGACAGCAATACTAGTTCATCCCCGATACGTGTTCTCGATATGTGTCATCTCCATTTGCTACAGTACTGCACACCGCGGCCTCCAAAATACATGCACAGGTGTAACCACTATCACAATCGGTGGAGTGCACAAAATCCTGCGCAATTTACCAAGCCTCAAGGCAGGGCAACATCACGATAGTTAGCGTGCCCAGCCACCAACTGCACATTGCCGCAGGGGCGTGACCTCGAATCTTAATGACGGAGGCGGGGCGCCCTTTGGTTAACCTATGACAAGGGCGCAGCAGAGGACGAGGAAGTGGCCCATCTTTGACAACATGACAAAGGTGATGACAATGACAATGGTGGTGGCGTAACAAAAAAAAAACAGATAGATGCAGTAGACCCACTTTCGAGCCTTTAACTGCTGTCGCAGAAATACACACAACGCAGAACTGCCGACAAGCATGACCCGTAATTTTAGTTATGGCATTGTGCAGATGAGATGATGACAAGTATTCACTTCAGCGCGACGACACTTGTCAGTTGCCAGTACTAAGTCGCAGTAAGAGCAGCAGGAGAAAAGATAATGGTCTGTGAAAAAAAATACGATCTCGACAAACTTTTACCAGCAGTCTTTCATCTGCCACTATGAAACAAGTAAACCCAGGCAGAACTTTTGCCACCAGCAAGGAAATAAGTTAGAGTTACCCGTGATAATGGAACCTTACCCAATTGAAAGGCCCCTCAGCCAGGTGTGGATACTTCACCACCAATGAATCAATTGCCCTTCTGTACAGCCTCATGGTTGGATACCTGTGAAAGAGGTTTGCAAACTAGCTCAATGCAACTCAGCAGACTATTCTGTCCACCAAAATAATCTAAGAATGAAGAAGCAGAATGCAGCAATAATGAAACACAGAGCACTTTGGGACTAAAATGAATGAAAAATCTTTATCATGAATGAATAAGAGTAGCCGGCAGTGTAGGGGCTACAACAAATATGAGGTAGTGATGCACGACCAATGCTGATTTGACCACTGAGTTGAGCAGAAATAGCAATATTTTCGTTTTGATACATTGCTAGCACGGTCGTCAGCCCTATCACCAGCGCTTCATTGAAATCAAAACTAGCAAAGCCTGATCGATCCAGTAGTCACAGATGAATATCTGGGGCATGCACTGACCGTACTTTCATCTATCTGTAGCAATAGCATGACAATAGACGAGTTACACTCCGTTTTACCTAGGACGAAATCATGCAACGAGGCATTGAGAAGAGCCTTACAGGGTGATCTTGTAGCAGGCTTGAAACAGGACGAAGATAATGTGCCTCCTCATTTTTGGAGTGATCAGCGTTTTCCTCTCCAGGGCCCTGTCGCACCAGATGCCGAAGGAAGGAGGCAACGTGAACTTGAGGTAATCTTTGCGATCGTGTTCATGCTTAGGTATGATCGTCATTTTCGATGTCAGTGGCAAGTTACCAGCTTCCAGCTGGCTAGGCAGCATTGCACGCAGATCCTCCGTAACACGTGACAACCTCCTGCAATGAAGACACACACACAAAAAAAAATGCTGCATTTACTCGTATAAAGCCTGCACTTTTTCATCTGATATTCTTTAACAAGGTGTGGGCCTTGGCTGCTCACTCAAGCCTCAAACTACACTCTGGCTGCTGTACTAAATAACACAATCACCAGCTGTCGGCTATGAACACATTAGTCGATTGTCCTCGTGGCTTTGGCTGCCCTTGTCGTTTGACAAGATCGCCTCATCGGCATTTTCCCAAAGCTGGTCGCCCTCTGTGCCATCGAGCGTATTAAGTGTTTGAGGTTCCTATCAGCTTGAAGCTCTTGATAATTAAAAGCACACACCATGCATTGAATACCCACAAGCACTCTTTGCAGCGATGCCTTCCTTGTGCAGCCAAAAGCATGACGCAGCTAAACAACAAGCCGCAAAAGAGCCAGCGCAGCCAATAGTGCAACATACTGGTATTAATGCCTCATGATCTGGTGGGACACGGTAATGACGACGATCATGATGCCATCATTGGCAGGAACAGCAGGACCACGGAGGAAGAAAATAAACTCTATGGGCAGGAGAGTAACCAGTGCTATCTAGTAGCGACTTTCAGAAATTAACCAGCATGCAGCATGGCCTCCAAGGTTGAACCACACACGCTAACCCGATCTCAGAGGCCATGTGTGCATGAATGCATGTATTAAACTTTCTCAAAATTTTCAGGCTCCGAAGTGAGCATGCAGGCCTTTCACGAGTAAGTACAGTAATATAATATATCAGAAAACTTCAGCGATTAAGTCCTAGGACGCTGAACCCTTTAGCTGTGATAGCAGCAGGCTATAGCAGTGGACAGCACAAGGTGCACACAATGTCATCTTCATGTCCTATAAGAGAGAGATGGAAAACAATTTTAAAGCGCAAACATTTGGCAGCCATTCCTGCATTTTGCGGTGCTGTCATCCCTCGCCGTAACCAGCTTCATAGCCGGAGCCAGCGCGCTCCTGGCGCCATCTCCCGCACACGGCGCGAGCCTTGCTCCCTTCTCTTCTCCTCCAATGCCACCCCCATGCGGCGGCAATCAGAGCGCCGGCTCGGTGGCGGCTGATCTCGATTATCTGCTGCTGCCCAAGTCGAAACGCGTAGCTGCCGCAGTTCACCACTGCATGTACCCTGTCCCTGCCCCCTCCCCCTCCTTGGTAGCAACTGCGCGAGAGCACAACACGGTGTTCTCCGTTTGCCGAAGCGCCGGCTCGGTATCAGCGGGTCACGGTGCACACTTCTCAAGCCGAAACGCAGAGCCACCTTCAGTTGACTCGCTAGCAGCGTCAGTCAGTAGCTGCCATCTCTTCACTGTGCAACGTTCTTATGTGCCTACGCGCTGCCTTCCACGACCTCCCAATAAGCGAGGCAGTTGCGCCAAGCTACACCCCGTTTGTGCTGGCTGGTATGAAATGTTCCCCACAAGACGGATTGTCCGAGGCTCACAGACGGTTTATATATTACAACATAATCCATCTGCCTATATAAACAGTTTATTCTCAGCCAGTTCTTTCTGAGCCACGAGCGAGGCAATCGGTGGAAGTGCTTTATCTGCCGCTGTTGCTAAACAAGCTGCCCGAGCAGAGGTCCACGGCCGTCGCCGCCAGAATCCAGAGGTGCGCTGCGCCAAACAAGGCATTGGTGCAGCAAGTCGAGCACATATCCATCTATTTCTCCGACCACAAAGCTTCCTTCATGACAATCAAGAACTGGGAGTGGAGCGTTTCTTGAAGAAGGAATATGTGTGAAGAATAAATGTCTGTAACTGTACATACATGTATTGCTTGAACTCTTCACCTAAATATATCGAAAAGCCAAGAAAGCTGAAGAGCTGCACTCAAACTACACATTAGGAAGTAATGTAATCATCAGCAATTTTTAATTTACCATATAAGTATGCTGGTGTACTATATAAAAAACAGGGATGGCAGGGTAAAAGCTACATAACACAATCTTGACTAGTAAAACCTGTCCGTGAAACCAGGCACCGGACATAACGAGATAGTTTATTTTAGAAATGCTTGGCAAGGCAACATAAAAGAGACATGCAGTAAAATTAAAAACATGCTAACTTGAAACAGTGCCAAAAAATGAAAATATCATACCTCTCAGGCAGTGAAAAAAAAAAAAAAAGTCATTCACAAGAGCACTTGCAGAGATGTGTCCTTAGGTACACAACGTAGTTTTGGCCTGTTTGTATTTTCTGAGCATTGTGGGAAGGCAGTAACACAGTGAAGAACGCAATTATTAAAGTAATCAAGTATTTGATGCTTGTTATTTATGTGCTATGATGTGTTTTATTCTCAAATACTGTATCTGGTGGATAGTAATGCGGCACGGGATATTTTGATATTTTGTTTTTTTTTCCCCGAGTCAGTATTTGTCGCTTGTTATTCGATGTGGCATATCATAATTTTCTTTCTTTTTTACAAGTCTAGTACGGATGCTTGCTTGCGACGTTCACATGCTACCTGCACATATTTGCTGATTTCAAATTGAGCAGTGTGTAATGGCCCCTCTATGCCTTGTTGGTGCTGTGAGTACTGTGATAAATAAATAAATCAATTAATTAATTCATTTGCACATGGGCGTGGAACTACCCAGTGTTCAGTGTAATTGTTCAGGCAAGAACCACGATGGTGGTGCAAATTAGCAGCATCTGCCAATGCTATGGTAGAATGCACCTTTTGAAGTAGTGTGACATGCGAAGCCACCATTTGCTTCCAAGAAAATCTACATATCTTCAGTGGTGTCGCCACAGACAATGCACACTTGGCTTGGCTATCGGCTATGGCTATTGGCTATGGCTATCGCAAGCAAAATCGGCAAGTAAAGCTAGCAGATGTAGTACTAAACTGAGCCCAAATTTCGAGCAGAAATCAGCCAGCACGTTATATACTCGGTGCTAAATCTATTTACGCAACACTCGCTGTATAGTGACCATCGTCACGTCTTTCTTTATGTGCAAGGTTTTTCTGCAAAGCGCAAACGATTTGCCCAACATGCACTCACATGGCTGCGTCTTCAGTTTCTTTGGCTTTCTCGGCCTCAGCAGCAGCGGTGGACACTGCCTCTTCTTCAGAATGGACTGCTGGTTCGTCAGGAACATCCTCAACGCTGCTGAAAAACAGACATGGAATGAATTGTTTCATGGCAAAAGATTTAAAGCAGCACTCCTTTGTTGATAGGTACGGCATTAGCCCCTCACAGCTGCAAGCAATTAAGCCACTTTAAGGTTGTTCTAGTCAGAAACCAATCCACCCGTTTTGGATGCCATGCAGAAAGAGCACTTATCTGAACAAACACTGAAAAGTAAGTATGCTGTTGGGCTAGTTGGTACACGGTATTTATACAGTTCAACCAGTTTTAACAAAACATCAGTTATAACAATGAGAAGCTGTTGCACCGTCAACTTTTTGTATGTTTTCCATGGTGAAATAACCAGCTTACTACAGTGCCCCAATGCCGCTATAACGCGAACTCTGGCTGCTAGGTGTTCATGCTGGTGTTCGTGCTGAAAGGTAGTGCAATGCAACATCCTTGAAAAGGAAAAAAAAAACAAGAAATTCGAGTCACTGCATGATGGCCTACTGCCCCAACAGCCACCACGCTCATTTTCCAGCCTTCTTCGTTCGCCTCTCTCCCGTACCCCTTCCACCCCTCCTAACACGAATGGACTGCGCCAACTGCGCTGCTCCCAGATTGCTCGCTGGATCCTCATTCAGCACAGTCCTGCAAACAGCTTTAAAAGTTACGCAAAAAAGAGGTGAGGCATGCAGACAGGACACAAGAGTAGAGAAGTGGACAACACGAACGCTGACTGTCAATTGAAGGGAGCACTGAGGCGAAAAATGAAGACACAAAACTCATCTGCGCATCAGCCTTCTAATCTGTCCCTACATTGCCAAGACTGTAACTGCACGCCAAAGTTATATAAACGTGCGATATTGTACAGGCACAAGAATGAAGATACACGTCTTATGGTAGAGGCACGGCATATCTATAATGGTGGAACTGCGCGCGTGAGGCAGCCTTCAATTACTTTACATAAGGAAGAGATTAAGTGCCTTAACAGTTATCTCTCACGTAGGCTGGCACACGTACCCGACTGACACGTGGTGATACCATTCCTGAGCTTGCGCAGATGAGTTTTGTGTCTTCTTTCTTTTTTTGCCTCAGTGCTCCCTGCAGTTGATAGTCGGCGTTCGTGTTGTCCACTTTTCTACTCTTGTGTCCTGTCTGCACGCCTCACCTCTTTTTTGCATAATGAATCCTTACCAACTAGCTCAGCTTTCTGTCGGTCTAAGCTTTAAAGGGACACTGAAGCAAATATTAAGTCAAGCTAAAGTGAGATTAGCGCTCGGGAATTTCCAAGGCATCAATATTATCGTAAAGAGGGCTTTAGTAATCGAGAAACTGAGGTAAATGTAGGACATGATTAGAGACTCGCCTGGGACATTCAAGCACTTGCCCGATGATGAAAGCACTCCTCAGTTAAATTCCGTCACTAGTATTCAACCACTCGTTGCAAAAAACATCATTGTGTTGTATTAGAAGACGAAATAAAATGTTACTAATCCAGTTCTATTTCATTTTTAGAAAAAAGAACTAATTGAAATGACCCTCAACAATGACACGGGCAGTCGAAATGTTCAGTTTTCGCTCGACTCTGCGCCGCCCACGCTTTCGCGTTTCAATACTTTCCTGATCGTGTAGTGCCGCCGCGCTGGTTTTGCTGGCTCGCGAAACTCGCACAAACTGCAAGAACTTCCATATTATGCCGCGGGATGCCCGAACGGTCTACGCCACTTGACCAAAAAGCAGCTGCAGCGGCGAATCCACCGCTCTGTCTTGGCTCGATGCCACCATCTGTCGGGCGCCGTTTTACTCATCGATGGCAGCAAAGGGCGGTGATGGCATATGCAATGTCACCACTCCCCCGTTTGGGTGGCGGGAGATTTCAATTTTGAAAAAGGTATTCGGACCCTTCAGATGCAATTTTCCAGTAAACTAAGTCTTTTCTTGGCCCGAAACAAGCATTGCGAGGTTTCTGGAATGGTATTTAAACAGTCCACGTCAACTTCTTATTTGCCTTTAGTGTCCCTTCAATCGCTTGCGTTTGTCTTTGTTGGTTGCATCAAAATCGTTCTTGGCCATGTGGTTTACCACACTCGTTTGACTCGCCACCGAAACGGAAGATGGCTTATCTACCAACTTATCATCGGCAATGCACAATGCTGCCCGTGAAGAGAAAGTGCACGGCTACAGATTTGGAAACTAAGTGCTTCTAACCGATGAGGCGATCGTCGCGAACGTGCTTGCATCGGATAGCGAGAGCAACACTGACAGTGATGACGCGGTAGGGCAGGCTTCCTCAACGTTGTCCTCACAGGAGGCTCGGCAGATGATTCAATCCCTCCTTCCGGGGGCTTCATTCCCGCGAAGAACCTTCCATGGAGCACTCAGATGCCTTGGAGAAGGATGTCAGCAAGCTTTGCATAAAGCATGCAAGGCTGAAGGACATAGGGTTTTCTCGTGCAAGCCAGTGAAAAGTATGTGGCGAGACGCTTGTGGCGATGTCACCTCAGCATTTCTTCTGGATTTCTGTAGCTGACAGGCTGCCGTGGCAACCTTCTCACATATATTAAAAGGCCCCTTTTGGGGCCACCAAGGTGATGTCTCAGCGGAGGTCGCATATCGCTTGGGCCCGTGACCCCTCTTTACAGTTGTTATAGCAGTGTCATTCTTTAACGACGACAGCCACGGCTTGTTACCCAGGAAGCAGTTAAACGAGTGAACAGAATCAACAGCCGGATGGAGGAATGTGGTGGGGAGTGGCACTGGGCTCCACGCCATTATAGTTTTCTCGCATGAGCTCTGCCATCCCCCTATTTTGATTTGTTCATACAACTCGGTTGTCAAGGGAAAATGAGACATCCACCCAAACGTAGCTAAGTGCTACAAAGGAAACCCATACGGGTTCCTCAAAAGAAAAGCTTCACAGTTGAATAAAAATTCATCCTGGTCTGGAACTCGAACCCAGGACTACCACCTTTCCGGAGAACCCGCTCTACCATCTATACCATCTGTATCTCCATACCAGCTGTATTTCCATATTACCAAATTTTTTTAGATTCATGTGTGGCATATCAATTTTGTGCGCTTTGGATGTACTATTAAATGCAATTCACAGAATTGTGACATCGTTTTTCATTGTCGAGTTCGAGAGTTGTAAACTTGATAGTTTCGTTTTCTGAAAATTTTCTATTTTGGCAGGGCGAAGTCGAATTTGTCACCAACTTGAAGCAAAGGCAAGAGTTTGACGTAATAGTTCTGCGTGAACCCATAAGGTGGAGAGAAGTAATTAGTAAAGGGAAAATCAGACATCCAACCGTTTGACTTCACCCTGCCTTCTGCTAGCCGCTTGGTTAGCTCAGATGGCGCAGCGGCTGCCCCGGAAAGGCGGTGGTGCCGGGTCCCGGACCAGGGCGAATTTTTCAACTGCGAGGCTTTTCTTTAAAGAAACCCGTATGTTGTTTTTTTTAGCAAATGCCAGAAATGGGTGGATGTCTGATTTTCCCTTTATTAATGCCATGACTTTACTACCACAAGACAAAAAAGAAGTCAGCGCTCAAAAAGCAAGGTAAAATGTGGAAGTTTGAAAGCTAGGAAGTGGGCTCACATCATAATTGATTCCACAGAATCTGTATCACGGTCGGTGCTCGTCATAGTGTCAGCACAAGGTGCTTGCACAAGAACATCACCTGCTGTGCAAATAGCTGGCACTGCGTTGACATCACTGTGGGAAAAAAAAAAACGAAATGTACACCACCTGTTTTCATACAACGAACTCATGACATAAAAACGCAAAAATGTGACACTAACACAAGCATGTTTGCATGGTGAGCCAAAGCGAATTGTGGACAAGTATCTTTCATGTAACCATAGGAATAGAGGACTCAAACAGCAGTATAAAAAGCGCAATTGGGCAGCTCATTCTGGCACACAAAGCAAACAACTTGAATCTGATGGTACAGGGTTGCCAAGTGCTTTGCAACACAAATTTCCAAATGCAAATACAAACGCACATGTTAAAAACATATACTAGAAGACACTTTAAACTGTGAACTAAATTGTGTACACACTACACCTACAATGTATGCTCGTAACACCGAACAAGCAACATGAAAAAAAAAGCTAGACATCGTTAGTTTAGAAGGACATGCAGTGAAATGTCGAATAAGGGTGCATTGGCAGTTTTTAGAGTGTAAAATGATTCAAATGAGATGAAAAAACAGGACAGGTTCCTTCACATTGTTTCACATTCTTTTACACCATAATAGAATGAATCAACTAATCCAGCAACAAGTATACTCGCACATCATTAAATTACACTGCCAAAGCAGGATCAAAATGTCCTTTATCGAGAGTAAACAACTGGCAAGCTGGTAGTATGATCAGAAGCCAACAAAGAAAGACACCAAAGTCAACATAGGGGGAATTACTTGTACTTACTAACTGAATTAAAGAAACTCTAGATTGATGGAAATGAAAATGGATCGAGAGAACAACTGGCCGCAGGTGGGGAACGATCCCACGCATTCGCAGTACGTGTGCGGTGCTCTTATGAACTGAGCTGCCACCAAGGTTTGTAAGTGACGGCGCTGGCTAACACTCTCAGGGTTAGCTCTACTAGTAAAACATAAATACCCCAGAAAGTGGATGGGGAAACAGCGCTGCGGTAGCTGAACTGGTAAGAGCATCACACACATAATGTGAGTATGTGGGATTGTTCCCCACCTGCAGCCAGTTGTTTTTCATCCATTTTCATTTGCATTAATTTATGATTTCTGTAATTCAATTAGTAAGTACAAGTAATTTCCCCTATGTTGACCTTGGTGTGTTTCTTGTTTGGCTTCTTATGATATGATACATAAAATTGGGCCCCTCGGTTCCCTTTTTTCTTGCTGCAAGCCAGTAGTTAACACAACATTTAAAAAAGAAGATGGCTTCAATTCCACATTCATTTCGTCAACAATCACTCAGGGTTCAAAGAGTTCCGCAATGAAATTAATTTTCCATCCTTGTAATCAGCAACCTGCTCAAGTCCACTACAGCATGAATTCCTCTTCCTGCAATCTTCGTTAAGACCTTCTACGCATAAAATTTTTAAAAATTTCATCACCCCTAAGTTGAACTTGTGTCAAACAGCCCAGCTTACTTTAGTCCCACACCACTGCTTTAAAAAGCCAGACAAAATGATCCGTCAATGCTCTCCAATACTTTTTTCGGACGTCTGTGCTTGTGGTCCATCTCTGACAGTTTTGTTCTTATAGGCGCTCTCTTGTCAACCAGCGCATCATCAACCAGTGAGACCGATAAATGCCCTGTCAGACAACTTCAACACTGAAGCATGAATATGTGGCAAGGCAAAATTATTTGCCTACCTGGACTGGACGTTGTATGGTAGCCCGTCTAGGTGCCTGGGAAGCGGGGACGCCACCTGACGTAATGCTGTGTGTGGTGCAACCTGGCGTCTGAAAATTTAGCCATAAAGAAGACAACTTAATCTGCACAGCACAGCAATGGTCATAATACTACTCTTTCGCACAATTCAACCTAGTTTGAAAGTGTTATCGTGCAGCGCGTAGGCAACAAGATTTCTATGCATTTTCTTGAAACAGTGTACATACTTTCAGAACACTATTTACAGGCACAGAAAGTAGGAACACCGACACAGCTTAGACAAGGGCTAAACAACATGCCACATGTGTACCCCAAGTGGGTCATTAGTGCTGTGGCCCATCTCATGTCCCCTTCGGACAAGAAAAATAGTGACCCGCAGCAGCACTTAAATATGCAGCGCACAGGGTATTGAAAGGAAAAAACAAGTGCAACAGTGCAAGAATTTTGTTGACAACCGATGAGAAAGGAATGATGAATTTATTCTTCAGATTACCAATGCCAAGACCACATTGTTGGCGCGTTGTCCACAATCGAATTAAACGTGCAGTTCCCCAATGTGTTTCGACTGAACTATCAAGAATGGCAGTGCCTGCAAAAAGATACTTTTGCATGGTATGTTCGCCTCACTTTTCAACTTTCACAAATTTGTGCTCATATAGCAGCACATTGTGTGTAAGAGTGATTGCATGTTATTTTCATCTAGTAAAAGTGGCACCCACAATGTCATTTGAGGCTTCGTGCAGATGAGGCAAATGTGCATAACATGTGTGACGAAGGCTTAGCAGACAATCATTTGACATGCTGCCAGCCTTACTTATAATGTCGGCATTCAGATGCAGACCGTGAGCTGTCTATTCTAATAATGAAAGTGGCAACATTTTCTGTCCCTTTCATACAAAACGATAGAATGAAAATGGCATCTCTTTCAATAATTTCTAGCATCAGATTATGTTTTTGGATTCAAGGATAAGTACTCTCTCACATGGAGAAGAGAGCACTACACCAACTTTTCGGAATGTACAGGAATTTTTTGGTTGAGTTCCACCAGTGATCTAAGCTATTCAAAGACAAACCCAGCAAACACCTGTTTTGTCACTTTTTCATAGTTATGATACGCAATTGTGACATTACAGTGCAGCTAGAGCTCGTGTACACGCAGCATCTGCCAGACCTAAAGGTATGGAGCAAGAGCAAAAGCTTTTTCAGTTTTATGGGAACCTTGATGAGAACAAACATGGAAGCATCAATAATGCCTTAAACACACGTCCCTTTGTAAATATATACGAAAGCAGATCAGGGTGTCTATAAAGTTGACATTTCCAAATTCCCCGAGTTTTCCAAGTTTTCCCCGAGTGCTTTTGCAAAATTCCCTGAGTGACACACAACTCTGTTTTACATCAAGACAGGCTGACGCTATGTTGCCCGATGCTGTCACTCTCTAGTAAGCATGCTAAGAAATGACTTAATCCAGTTTGAATTGTAAGCAGTATCATTTATTTTATATTTTAAAAAATCTCTAGCAAGGGGCTAGTAAAATGCACAGCGAATAAGATAACTTTGAAACAAATAGTAAAACTCATTTCAAATCGAGTGAAACATTCTCAGATATGAATAAAAATGAGATGCATACATAAACAAATGTTTTCGAATATCTACTTCAGTCACGAATTATGATCGACTGTCGACACATGTGTGGTGCTTGAGACTCCACTGAAAGCAAATCAAGGTGATAGAATGGCTCTGAGCATTTTATGATGAGTCATAATTACAGAGTAACTAAATATGTCAATATTGTAAAGTCAGTCATTCTACGCTTCTTCGTAAAAAGGATTAAATCCTCCGCTCGAATTACATGCACAAGTTATTCATTAGCCTCAAGTATTTTAAGAAAGAAAAAATGTTTATATATGTATTTCAAGGCTGCTACCGACATGCCCCACATCAAGCATCACGTAAAACATGGCACTGCCTTCACCAAAGCGATACTCTGTAATGATATGTATCACTCAGAAGCAAAATGGAAGTAATTTAGGTTAACAGAATGTTCAATCTGCCGTAAGCTTAATGTTCATGCTCTGTTCCTTGCTACCACTGCACAGAAATGGCAAAAATAGGTCACGTCTACAAATGTTCACGCCATTACTGAAGGTGATATGAGCTACTTTTATCAATTTATAGCAAGCTCGTTGGTGCGAGGCCCAAACTTTGTCACAAATGAGATTCTCAACAGCTGATTTGTCGACCTCAACTCTCCTGACATACTCTCAGCCCGCACACAACACCTTATGTTGCATTTCACTGCTTTAGCGAGTTTATTTCGGTTTGGATGAGGAACAACTGCATTTCAGGGCCAGCCAACACTTTGTTTTTTGAGCTCAAGCTCCTTGAATAAAGCGGCGGCAGGCTTCCTGTCCCGTTCATTCCTCAATGCGTAGGTCCGTCCTGTTCTCGTCTTCCTTCTACTGCGCTTTCGCCCCACGGACCATTCGAAGCATCCTCTCCGTCAGCTGTACAGTCAACGTCCGATTTTTCGGACTCCCTAAGGGCCGCGAAAACGTCCCAAAGATTGGGCAGTCCATAAAAATGAATCCGTCTTTTACTGCCATCAAAGGCTCAAATCGCCACAGGCACATTCGAAAAGGCCTACCATCACGCTTACTAGGCATGTCGGTGCCCGTACTGTGACAGGAGATGGTGGATGGACGCGTGTAATAATTAAGGAATAGATACCGTGTCCTGTGACAATTGCCCCTTTCCACGCTTGTTATGCTTCACTGCGTACCACTTTTGTATTGAGACAAAGCTGACTTTTGGAAACTGGCATTATGCAACGCGTCGTACTTTCCGAGCTTCGAAGCCAATCGCGAGGACTACGAAGACGGAGTCAGTGCCACTGCTCACAGCGGCGAATTCTTTCAATGAAAAACACGGCGCCGAACGGCAAGAAGGTTTATAACGAGCGTTGAAGCAGCTAGGCCTAGCGTTTGCCACGGTGGCAAGGTAATCAAAACAGCGGCAGTGGTGGCTTTGATTAATGCCATTTAGGACCTGCGGTCACGGCAAAAAGTCCGGAAAATCGGACGGCGAAGGGCTCTTGTGTCCGAAATTTCAGAAGTTCTTAGACATTTACGCTATGGGGCACGTGATAGTGCCGCGGAGCCGTCGGGCATCCGGAAAGTCGGCCACTGACTGTACACTCCTCCAGCCGACGACACGGCGTCAAAAGACGATTCATTACGATCCCTCTCTGTTATGCGAGCCAGCATTACTGCGACTATCGTTTCCTTAAAATTACAGCTAATTTCCCTTGATAGAAGCACAAGTTCCCTAAGTTTTCCCTGAGTACTTCCAGACTATTCAAAATCCCTGAGAGTTCCCGGTTTTCCCAGTTGGTAGACACCCTGCAGATGTTCTCTTTGATGAACCTTGAGCACATGGAAGCACCAGTAATGATGCCTTAAACAGGCATCTCTTTGCAAATAAATACATCTGTGAGCAGACACTCTCTTTGATAAGTCTGAACAAAGGCCACTTCAGACTTCAAAGAGGACATTACAAAATGTCCTGGGAACAAGCATGGTGCCAAATATAAACTGCCTTCCGCAAACAAGACATATTTGCCACTAAAAAGTTGCCCGTGTGGCTTCCAGAGAAGTTGGTTTTGTCCCTTTGCTTGTTTTGAGTTCTGCAATCTTCATTTAGACTATTATTTTTAATAAAGTTATTTTTCTTAAACTCTATTTTCAATAAGTTGTTCGAAAAAATGTTACACTATTGCTGGATAAAAAATAAATTGGTCCAATTTTACTATTCCAATTTTCACTGTAAAAGTAGACCGACCTTTTTCAAAAGTCGGTCCACTTTTCACAGTTCACTTTTGTATAAGCACTTACATTAATAAGCCTTCCTGTATCTGAATTCCAGCTGTCAACATTTGAGGTGCTGTTATGAGAAAGCTTTAAAGAGTGCTTAAATTACAAACAGTCCTGACCGCATCAAAAACAATTATGGATGGTAATAGAAAAAGCAGCTGCAGCTCAAGTGTTGACATGAAGGGCTCTGAGCCAAGTAAAGTGTGATTAGCTATGGCAGTGAGATGACGGCAAGGAGTAATCTGTCCAGTCTAGCTGTAATTCTTCATCACCTTAATGACTTTGCAGTGCTTTATTTCCTCTAAACAAACACACTTTCTATATTAACTGTCCTCGAGCTTTCATGCATATTCCATGCAAAGGAGGACGGCTACGCATATATGATAGGTGAACACTTACACAGCCTGGTGCAAAGGATGACTGGGTAGAATGGCTTTAATTGGGGATGTAGCCGCAGTACTCGGAGCAGGATCCTTTTTTGTCACAATGCGCACCTTGGCCTTGTTTGGTACCACATCACCAGGCAACAGGTCCACGAAGTCTTCCAAGTCGGTATCAAATATCTGAATCTGTTGTTGAATGAGTGGAATGTCACTAAGAAGAGGTTTCACGACACATTAAGCGGCAGCATGTGGTAGAGTAATTGCACTTTATTTTAGAGCAACTAGCACATACCAAGGGACAGCACTTTTGTCATGATTATGCTGCTGATAGAGTCAAAATAGATATGTTTACTTTGCACACTGCTATGGTGCAAGGGGTTACCAATCGCTTAACAAAGAGCCTTGATTACTATAGTTGGTGACAACCGTAGGCGGAAAGTTATCATTTTACCGGGAGGGGGGGGGCATCAAGCTTTTCTAACCCCTTGTATATATTGCACTTTAGGGCACTTCGTGTGACCTCGAAGAATTGTTCACTGAAGTGACAGCCTTATATGAGAATTTACAAGACCTCATAGTAGGAGACAGTTCAATTTCACAGCCCGAGTCCTATCCCAACACCAATAATCTGGCGTCTATCAGCGGTGTACTCTTCCTTCGTGTAATTGTCATATACTTCCCTATCACTAATACTGCTTCATCTTTTCGGCGAAACCGCAGGCTCTTTCTGTCTTTTTTTTTCTTTTTCTGTGGGTCTGTATAAGCACACCTGCGCATGACTGCTGTTGATTCTGATTTTGAGCGAATTCCGCTTGGCCTTATTTCGGTTACTGAGTGAATTATAAAGGGTGCCCAAACTATCATGCACCAAGACTTAAATTAAGAGCAGTTGCATTACTCAAAGAAAACCTAATGTATATTGTTTCCAGTACAGTGGAGTAGCCACCAGTAATGCTTTAGTTCCTGAAATGTAATTCTACAATTGCAATTAATTATCTAATCCAAGAAG
Source organism: Dermacentor variabilis (assembly GCF_050947875.1). Classification (NCBI taxonomy): domain Eukaryota; kingdom Metazoa; phylum Arthropoda; class Arachnida; order Ixodida; family Ixodidae; genus Dermacentor; species Dermacentor variabilis. Next base: position 26,624,237 of record NC_134575.1, on the reverse strand, counting down.
TGCTGCCCTAATTATCAAAGTGTCAATGAGGCATTTGTAGGCACCCCCAGGCACCCCCAAATGACATCTAACTGCTGTGTTTTCAGCGACGTACTAATTGCATGCAATTCTTTCTGACTAGCAAGCAAACCTCACGAAATATCAGAAATATAAAAAATACCGTGTGACTGCGCTACCACCCTCATCCTAAAGCAGCGCCCACAAATAAGCTTATTGAAAGCAACTGCATTGCCTGTCGCAAACCCGAAGAGACAGGGCATCACCTTAATCAGGGTACGGAAGGAGCACCAACAGCAGGTTTCACGGCTTTTCAGTTATTCCTTGCTCTCCAAGTCACACTTATTATCTGCCTCTCAAGGCCGACTGATCCCACTGATAACAAAAGCCCATTGACAATGTGGCCGAAGCACCATTCTAACCAAGCATGAAACACGAAAAGCAATGTAATAGGCATAGCATGTTTCAAAATCCCAGCTTTGCTCGCACCGCATCGACAGAGTGCATGCGCAGCTATATTTCGCGCCAGAAATTTGCTTCAGACCAAGGCAAAATTAAGTGACGGTTTTATTTTTCATGAAAGTGTATACGTGCTGCAAAAACAGGGTAATGGGAAAAAATAAAAGTGAAATAAACAGACTGGGAAGCGACCCACGTGTAGAGAAAAGGCAAAAACAATGAGCTCAAGAAAGTAAATATAGCACTTCTAAATGAGCCTAATTGGCAATCGGGATGCCTGCACAAAAACAAACAAAAATACACCAAATTTCAGTGTGCCCTTATTATTTATGAATTCGTAAGCGCTGTTGAACACCAGCTGCTGCCTAGAGGACATGTTCGAATATGTCTCTTCCGCAGCTATGCAGTACTGAGTCCGCTTTATTACATCTTCAGTGGCTTTCTTGATGACCGGCGTTGGAATTCAACAGCAGACATGCGTTATCCTTTCCTTGAACTAATCTGAAATTCATCTCAATCATGTAAGCACGGTCTTTCACATAACCTCAAAGAAATAAATTGAGTGGAAAAAGGTCAGGTGACCTGGCCGGCCAATTTACAGGCCCATGCTTTCCAATCTGTTGCACATGAAAAGTCGCATCCAGCTGGTTTCGTGCGCGGCTGCTGCTGTGCGCTGGTGCCCCACCTTGCTGATACCACAGAATTGGAAAACGTGGTAGCGGGACTTCGCTGAGAAACTCATCCACCACTCCTTCAAGGATTTCGTCCACCTAATGCTGTCCAGTCAGTGTGTGATCGAAGAAGATGGGACCGATCATAGCACTGGTGTAAATTTAGAGAAAGACATGGCAATTGGGACAAAACAAAACGCACTTTTAATCATTTGCACTGACGTCAATTCACTTTTGTGGCGATAGGTTTTGTGGCAAAAAACAAAACCATCCGTGCACTTTATCTACGCTAAGACGACAGCTATCACAGCTTGTTTCCAACACTAAATGCGACATGTTACTTCAGCCAAGGCGCAGCAGATAAGGCACTAGCTCGATCACTACGTTTTACAGCTAAGCTGTATATGGCTAGCCGATTCGCTCATCCGTCCGTCTGTCGCCTATATACCGAAAACTCCTCCTGCACAACCCCATGCTAATGCATGAAAAAAGAAAGTGAAAGAGAGGCACACAATTGGCTCGGCGCTAGTCACAGCCGAGCAGGCGTGAAACAGTTTCTCTCCGACACGGATAGGCGACGTGTCATACGTACTCCTGAAGAACAGGCAGCTTTCAATCAACAACGCCGCAAGCAGAACCAGGAATAAACTCATCTACGCCGTCTCATTGCTGCAGCCCAGGCACAAGAGGTTCATGCAGTCGAGTGCAAGCAGCAACTGCGTACTGAGGATCCAGCCGCCTACCAAGCCGTTGTTTAATGAACCGTCGGGATTAACCCAGTGATGAACACCCAGGCCACACGCTTCCACTTCGCTGGTTAACTATCTGTACAGAGTACTTGGGCGGTGATTTTTTTACCCTTCATTTTGTTCTGCCTAATTAAGGAGCCGGTTCGAGGGCACCGCTTTTGATGCAGGTGGGAACGCAGTCACATGGTATTCACCATATTTTGCAGGGTTTGTTTATCAGTCAGAAAAAAATAGTATGCAATCAGTACATCGCTGAAAATACTGCAGTTAGACGTCCCTTGATTGTACCTACAAATGCCTCATTGACACTTTGGTAATTATGATAGTATGTCTCGAGTTACATAATTACAATTACCTAATTAAATATCAGTAACAAAAAAAGTTACTGGCAGCTATTCCACTGTACTGGAAACAAAATGCACTAGGTTTTCTTTAAGTAACAGATTGCTTTTTTTTTAAACCTTGGTGCATGATAGTTAATTGGAACACCCTGTATATATTTATGACCTCTGCATGCAAGTGACAATGTTTCCATTCCTAATAAATGTAGTAAATTATTAGAAGTGTTTTTTTTTATTGAGTCATTAGCTTTACTTACTGGAAAGAGAAGTGAGACTGAGACACATATCATTTCCGTGCATTTCACAAACCGTTGATAAAAGACTCTACCGAAGGGGTCACTAAGTCTACAGGTTTCTTTCAGGGTCAAAAAAGCATGCAAAGCATTTTGAAGTGAGGTGAACACACAGCAACATATTTATTCTCAAGGCATAAGCCATCCATACCTTTAGAAATAATTGTTAATTGGCTACCTCCTTCTCTTTAAGAATATAATAAACTTTTTCCTGTGTATATTACTAAATTTATTGTGTATGTTCATGGTGTTTACAGTGGAAATTTAAAACAATGAAGTGAGAAAATATACGGATGAGGCAGCCGCCGCTGGCAGATCTTATGCGCTTGTTCTCCTATTGTCAGGATTTGCAGAAATAATGCAAAGTATGAATTAAAATCCATGCACGTCCGTGCCAACAGTGACATAGTAAGCTATTAGGCACAATAAAATTTTTAATGAAAAGGTCGAGGCATGTCAAAAGAAACCTCAAATCAAGCGGTTGCAAAACTCTGGCAATGACACGTTAGGTGGGGTGGGGGTAGGCTTCGGCATAGCCGGAGGGGGCTTGAGCACCGGAGCCCCCACTGTAGTCAGCGCCTATGGTCCGCTGAGTTTTTGTGGGCGAAGCTTCTTTGCAATTCTTAAGTTTTTGCCGACTACAGCAGCACAAAACAGACCAGTATTCACGTGAAATACATTGAAAACAACCAAATGGGCACAATCCTTTGCTAAACAACTATCTCAGTATAGATATACCCTAAGCCTTGAAGAAGCACATATTACCAGCTATGCCAAAAAAAAAGAAGAAAAGACATGCACGCACATTTAAGCCTCATCAGTGCACATCGCAGAATATTCAATGATAACTGACGTGTAAATTTGCACTAGTTATTAGGCTTAGGAGTAAGGGTCGACAGCGAATACCTCAGCAACCTTCGGTTTGCCGATGACACTGTTCTATTAAGCAGCACTGCAGACGAGTTACAACAAATGATTGAGGACCTTAACAGGGAGAGTATAAGAGTGGGTTTGAAGATTCGTATGCCGAAGATAAAGATAATGATGAATAACTGGGCAAGGGTTCTGGATTGCAAGGCAGCCTCCAGAGTCTGTTAAGAGGTACGTTTGCCTAGGTCAACTAATCACAGGGCACCCTGGTCACGAGAAGGAAATTGACAGAATAAAAATGGGTTGGATAGCATATGGCAAACATTGTGAGCTCCTTATTGGAAGCTTAACGTTATCATTGAAAGGGACGGTATACAATCAGTGCATTTTACCGATGCTGATGTATCGGGCAGAGACTTTGAGACTGACAAAGAAGCTTGAGAACCAGTTAAGGACCGCACAACACAAAGAACGATGGAACAAAGAATGCTAGGCATAACTTTAGGAGACAGAAGAGAGCAGTTTGGATCAGAGGGCAAATGGGTATAGATGATATTCTAATTGACATTATGAGGAAGCTTTAGCTCAGGTGCTGCCATCTAAATGCATGTAAAAAGAGAATTCGTTTTTCTCGGCAATCACTGCACCAAATTTGATGAGGTTTTTTTGTATTTAAAAGAACTTAAAATCTAGTGACTACTGATTTCAAATTTTTTATTTATGTTGCCAATTTTTAATTAAAAATTGGCAAACATCGAAAATTTTCAAAAAACGAAACTATGAAGTTTACAACTCTGTAAGTCAGCAATGAAAAATTATAACACAATTCTGTGAATTGCATCTAATAGTACATCTAAACCGGACAAAATTGATGTGTTACACATGAATTTCGAAAAATTTAATAATATGGAAATACAGCTTTTGCAGAACCCTTGTAAACAAACGTAAAAATACACGTCAGATATAAAATGACTTATCGCATTTGTTCGCTTTCAATGATTTAACGGATGCCGTTTACAGAACCGCGATATCTGCTTTTAATTCAGAGCTATGAATTTGTAAACTTCGTGCGTCTATTTATTTTTTCAAACTTCCGAATTTTTGAAAATTTCTTTAACAGAATCCAGGACCTAAATCGAAATTCCACTTCCAACAGTTACTAGAATTGAACTTCCTCTTTCAAATGCAACAAATTTCATTAAAATCGGTCCAGGGGTTATCTCAGAAAAACATTTTTGCGTTTTTACATGTATTTGAATAGGCCGCGTCGGAGTTGGGCCCGAGCTAAGACGCGGCCTATACAAGTACATGTAAAAACGCAAAAACGTTTTTTCTGAGATAACCCCTGGACCGATTTTAATGAAATTTGTTGCATTTGAGAGAGGAAGCTCAATTCTAGTGACTGTAGGAAGCGGAATTTTGATTTAGCACTTGAATATTGTTAAAAAGATTTTCAAAAATTCAGAAGTTTGAAAAAAATAGAAGCACGAAGTTTACAAACTAATAGCTCTGCATAAAGAACAGCTATCGCGGTTCTGTAAACGGCATCCATTAGATCATTCAAAGCGGACAAATTCGATATGTCATTTTACATCTTACGTGAATTTGTTACGTTGTTTACAAGGGTTCTGCATAAGTTGTAATTACATATTAATAAATTTTTTGAGATTCATGCGTAAGATGTCAAATTTGTCCGCTTTAGATGTTCTATCAGACACAATTCACAGAAATGCGATAACATTTTTTCTTGCTGAGTTACGGAGTTGTAAAGTTCATAGTTTTGTTTTCTGAAAATTTGCGATTTTTGCCAATTTTTAATAAAAAATTGACGACCTAAATCGAAAATTCGAAACCAACAGTCACTAGATTTTACGTTTTCTTTTAAGTGCAACAAACCCCGTCAAATTTGATGCAGTGGTTGCCGAGAAAAACGAATTCTCCTTTTACATGTATTTAGATAGGAGCACCCGAGCTAAAGCTTCCTCTTAAGAGAAAAAAATGGCGCTGGGCAGGTCATATAATACGCAGATTAGATAATCGCTGGACCATTAAGGTGACAGAATGGGTACCAAGAGAAGGGAAGCGCAGTAGAGGACGGCAGAAAACTAGGTGGTGCGACGAAATTAGGAAATTTGCGGATGCTAGTTGGTATCAGGACAGGGGTAATTGGAGATCGCAGGGAGAGGCCTTCGTTCTGCAGTGGACATAAAATAGGCTGATGATGATCAGTAATTATCTGAGGTCTATCATCAGCCAATGAATGGCTTCGCTGCATTAAGACAAAGCTTACCTCGTGGAATGCCTTGCAAACGAAAGAAAAAAAATACGAAAACATAATACACCTTTTATCTGTATTTGAAGTAATAATAATGATCGTTGTCCATTGCACGGAGCATCTCGTATAAGATTATTTCTCGGGTCGGAATCGACACAGTTCGCTACAGCCCAGAATCATGCCGCCACACAGTACGACACTTTACAAACTTCTAAAGATACGAGCCCGGCCATTTTGTTCGGACCAAATCGCCCGTGATTTGCGATAGAGGAGCCCTGGCAGCGGCGAACGCCGTTAAATTACGCAGAATAAATGTTCTGGACACCGCAATTAATTCTAGCATACAGGCGTACACGCAATATCAAGTCAAAAGTGGTGCAAAACATAGAGGAGTCTACCAGGGTGTTACGGAAGTCGACTTCGGCGATTCCGGCAAGGCCCGTGAGTAATTCGTCGTAGGATCCCGTTTGGAGCTTCAGCTTTCTCCTGCTGCCGCTCTCCAACATTACGAGGCAAAATATGTCTCCCATTGCGACAGAAATATTGCGGCACGTCGCCGCGTATCACAAAACACGCATGAACCACGCCAAACTTTACTGGCAACCGGATAAGCGATTACACTTGCAGCCGGAGCGGGAAATGGCGCGGAAAGAACGACCAGCTGGTGGTCAGATTGGTCAGGTGAATACATATATGAATGTTCAGACTGGCTTAGAGGTTTTTCTCTCTCATTTGAAAAAGCTGACAATCGACAGGTGGCCAGCGAGTATAAATGCCAAGTTTAATTTCCGAACGGCCCTAATCTTTCGTGTGTTATCTTTCCAAATTCGTTCTTCAAATCGTCAAAGTAGCGGCTAGTCATGGCACGCTTTTGGAATGTTAGTTAGCGCCCTCTATTTTGTCGCGAATCCTGAATGCCATGATAAGGGTGTAAAATGGGTGCCTAGCACTTGCGCGATGAAGATTTGAGGTGTACGTCGCTCTTTACTCTGGATATAATGGTGCAATTATAAAGAAAAGCACGGTGGACTTGTTTTAAGCGTTGGGGAGATGAACACGCGGTGTAGAAATTGATCAAGCCTGGCCGTATATGCACTCTCAAATCAATCTGCACCCTTTGGCGCTGATCTTGTCCCACAACAATCACCATCTATCTTGTAGTGTCGTTGTGCGGAAATACGGGCGGGAAGAAACGGAGTGGACCTGTCCACTCCGTTTGGAAGAAACGGAGTGCATCTGTCCACTCCGTTCTTCCCGCCCGTATTTTCGCTCAACGACACTACATGATGCACCAACTGGCCCAATTAACAGTCTACGCTTCTGATCACCATCTATATTGCCCGCATTTCCTTTCTTAAATGCTGCGCGCCCGGTACCTCTAGGTCACGAACGGCATGTGCGTTATTAGCGTGACAGAATTCTCGACAGGAAATAGCAAGCGCAGAGTTCTCAAGAAAGGAAACGCAAGCAAGGCAGATGACGATTATCGTTGTGGGGCAAGATAAGCCCCAACAGGTGCGAGATTTTCTTTTAAGTGTAGTAATGGTCAAGACATGTTCAAGGCGAATTTCACAGAAGTTAGAGGTGCCCTTGCAAATAGTTCTTAAATGTTGCAAGATTTGGGCAACGCATCTGTGAAATAGTGTATCCAAATTTATATGTATGGACGTTGGACTGCAGAAGCCCCTTGAGGAGCGTTAAGATATCCATAATTACAGGATTGTGACATCTGATACTTTCATTTGGCATAAAAAAATGTAGAAAAGGTCACCAAGTAACTTCACACTCAAAATCTCAAACTTGAAGGTTAGCTTTTGCACAAAGCCTTCTTTCACCTAAATATTTTCATTCATCATTGGTCCAACTTCTGGACCTTCCTTTCCAGAAAAGGGGATTCTCAACTATGTTATGTGTCAACGTGCCCAACTATGGCATGTTAGAGATCACAGTTCATAGGTGGAGGGATGTGCATTTGAGAGAGGAGCAGGAGGCATTCTGACGGACAAGTGTGACATAATTCAATGACAAAACCCAGTTTTCAGATTAGCACTAAAAAATTATAGCTGTCTACATTTACACATAATGTTCTTTATGCTTGCCTGATTCGTGCCCAACAAGATCCCCAAAGTAAGTGCGGGCCTTTGTGACATAATAGACTCTACATACGCCTTCTTTCTCACCATGAGGAAGTTGTATTGTCAGTGCAGCACTCTTGTGGGTGTTGCACTGACAGCAGCTGCAGCCTATGAGAACCTTCTGCCCTTCCCTTCTATTATTCCTTCTGCCCTCGCCCAGCTGCTCTCGCACACCTACGTCCTGTGGAGAAAAACAGTCTGGGGTTTTTACTGCCAAAGCTACGATCTGAATGCGAGAAATGGCGTAGTGGTGGAAGAAGAAAATAAACTTTATTAAAAAAAAGTCTGGCAGTTTTGGTTGTGGTGACCTCAGGTGGCGGCTCGAAGTCCTTGGACTTGGGCGGCATCTTCGGCTTTCCGGACGGCCCAGAGCTGGTCTTCCAACTCCCTAACTTTCGAGAGCCGCCTCCCAGCGTCTGCAACGCTGACGGAGAAGGTCCCCGGCGGCCCCCGCAGCTGGGGCGGTGTCGGGAAGAAGTGAGCTCGAGGCTTCCTGTACACTGGCAAAGGCCACGGTTATGGACGCGTCGTGAACAGTGGCGGTTTCAGTACCATTGTTACCGGTACATTTCCAGAGCATGTATCGCAGCATTGCTCTCTGTCTGCACACTTTACACGCATCAGTTGGGTATAATCCTGGGTAACAGTGGTGTAAGACGGCCGGGCTAGGGTAGGTGTGTGTTTGGAGTAAGCGTAAGGTTACGGCCTCCTTCCTGTTTATCGTGTGGTGGCAAAAATCTGATTCTTTCTAGTCTGTAGTGTTGGGTGGTCTCTGAACATGGTCAGGCGATCGCCCCACACCCATTGATTCTTGTTGCTGCATTAATTTTGACGGTCCACCTGGGTTCTTTATAACGTGGACCTAAATTGAACTACACTAGCAGTAAAACACGTTGTGGGGCTAGTTGGTGCATAGCTTTCAATAGGTGAAGCGCCAATAGTGACGGCACACAAGAAGAAATACGGACAGGACAAGGCGCTACTTGCAACTGTTTATCTGTCTCCTTGGCCTCCGCGCGTGAATTGTTGGAGGCCAACGAGATTAAGAAAAGAGGGGACAACTGTGTCAGTACCCCGTCTCTGAATATTACACGAATGAAAGCATGTTTTCAGATAAGTTTTGGATTTAGATTAAGCGTGATTCCCTTCATATATATCTTCAGTGTTCTCGCACGTGCGCATTCACATATTCAGTGTCCCTCTTTTTTCGTTCCCCTCTCCTTATGGCTATATAATCAGCCACCTGTGACTTCAATAAACAGCTGCAAGTAGTGCCTTGTCCTGTCTGTATTTCTTCTTGTGTGCCGTCACTATTGGTGCTTCACCTATTGAAAGTGAACTACACTAGTGTTATTTGCATTCTGCCACAATCGAAATGCAGCCACCGCAGCTGGTATCAAAGCCGCAACCTTTAGAACAGCAGTGTGCAGCACACATCAATAGCCACTGTGCTATTGTTGTAGCTACCTCTTAATCGTGGAAGTCTGCAACTGTGTCCATTAAGGCAGTTAAAAGTGGCCTAGATATCCAAGTTGTTCCACCTGTTTGTAGGTCTGTTCCACACCACAGATCTATGCAGGGCTTCAATAAACAGAAAAAGCTACTGGGCACATGCCACAGGGTGTGTGCTGCTCTTGAATTAGAAAAAAAATTATCCGGTTCAGCGGAATCGAACCAGCATCATATATAATCAAAGAATCTTGTCTTGTGTTCACACACATTTCAGGAACAGACTTATCGGCTGCGCCAATTGATGGCACAGCGAGTCCAAATGAAAGTGCAAGAAAAGAGCCCTGCTGCATACATGCCTCAAACATATGAATAGCTTCTGCGGTGTCACTACATTGGTGCAATGCTAATTGCATTGGCATCAACATTAATTGCAAGATGGGTTCTGCCAAAATTTTTATTACTAGCTTAGAGCCCTTCTGTACCAGCGCTTTATGTAAAATCCACGCATTCCACGTGTGAGACTTGTAGTTTGTAGGCAAAAGCTTCGTTGGGTGGGAACATTGCAGGGAAAGCCAACATTGCAAAATTATGCAACACAATAGCTTGCAAAAGTACCTGCATGTGCTCGTAGAAAGCACTTTTTGTTCTTGTGAAAAAAATCCACAGACAATTTATTATGAAGCATTTATAAATTCTTACTTGTGTGTACAAAGTTACGACCATTGATGTCTGTGGACTTCATATTTTTCAGTTTGATGGGGAGGATAGAGAGGAATGTGTGCAAAAATCAGTGATCTATTTAAGTCACAATCATGAAAAATTTAATATTTTTTTAGAAAATCTGATTTTTCTTTTAGTCTGCCAAATCAAAGACAGTGATTGATACTCACTAGTGAAGCCTCTTCGCTCACACAAACAAAAGTTAATGTACATTATTCCAAGAATGCCCCTTACAAATTCGTGTTTTTGTAGCTTTTGCTTACAGTCACAGTCATGGTCAAAAGAAGGCAAGCAGTCACCCAACTACCAATTTCAATGCTGCAAGTTGAACCCTCTTCATAGCAGACATATGCCATGTCATGTACCATACTCAGATCATATATCTAAATCTGGTGCAAAACTCAGCAGCGCCTATGTGCATGGTTGTGTTTGACTGCAGTCACAAAGGGCCTGCCCAGTTGCGTTTATTCAGTTACCACTGAGAGCTGCTCAACAGCTTTTAGCAGCTTAAAGGTGACAAATGCAAGTATACCATTCTGGAACATTGTCCGCACTTTTATAAGGCAAAACAAAATATTTGAGCAAATCCGAAGCAGTGGCCAGTTGACAATTACCATTTCTTGAATTAAGGGAGGCTAGTAGAAAGAAAGCGTAACTCGACATCTGTAAGACCGATGCTCTGCACAAACACCAGGAGATGCCATGTTTTTCCACAAAACAAAGACCCTCATATTCAATTACCTACATTCCTTGCAGATTACGGAGGCATCTTCAGGGTATTGTGCAAGCAATGAACTACCCTTGTACTGACCTGATCGTCATACAGTCAAACCTCATTATCATGAAATCACATCACGGCCACAAAAATACCTTCATTGCATCCGGTCTTCCTTAAAAGCTTAAATGCATATATCGACAGGAAAAAAATCGCGATCAGATCTACGCGAAAGGAACGCAAGCGGGGTGCCTCCGACAGGCCAGCAAAGGGTCTTCAGAGACACTTAAAAAACGCCGTATTTTGCCGTGAAGATATGAGGCACAGGAACAATAAATCACATACACGCATTCTGCATCGCCGTGAATGCGCAAACACATGATCCGTATCATCAAGTGGGACCGGCACCTTGGCTTGCCGATTGTAGCCCAACCAAGCCAAGCTGCAGGCCAAAACGTGCACACCGCCGACAGACCTTTGACACAAAAAGGACCACACGTGGGCCTGCACAGGCCATGATCCGTACTCCATTGCTATGACAGTTAGTCTGGCCCGTGCATCTGATTTCACACTCAATTGCTGGTAAGGTCTACAGTATAAAAATACGCAAGCCTCCGACAGAATTTTCAGACGAGGAGGCCATTAGGCCTACCCATTACAGTTTCATCTACAAAGTTGCAGTTTCGTGCCAGTCGACACAAAGAAACTTCTTGTCGATGGCCGCCATGTTTACGGCATCGTGCACACGGTTCGTACCAAGAACACAATGTGGCACCCAAAATTTCAATTGCCATTATACATTGATGCTAAAGGTACGAGGCGGTGCCACAGGAATCATGCAAGACTGAAAAATCGGGTGTCTGAAGAATCGACTAGGCAACTATATTTGACATTTTTGTTACCAGAAAAAAAAAATTAGCTTTGCTATGACCGGTACTACACCGGACTTCACACTTTTGATTTTGTTATAGCAGACTACTTCAATGAAATAAAGTATGAATAACCAAATTTTATATTTACTTTGTTATACCCGTGTTCGTTATATCGAGGTTGGACTGTACTTAAATATCGGGACGTATGCAATTTTTGGCAGTATAGCAGGACTGTGCCCATGTCTGCTCGCATAGACAGTCAATAATGCGTCAAATTTACACACAGCCTTTGACTGAACATCCGCAACTAGCCCAAGAGCAACTGTAAAATGTGGCTGGCCTTGTGCCTTTTCATGTTGTGGCCGATATCAGTTGTACACCACATGAGTTTCGTGAAGTTTTGCAGAACCAATACTTTCCAAATACGAAAAAACATATTGAAATCCACCACGTCACAATCACAAACCAGCATTAAAGCTTAGGCACAAAATTTAGAAAATGAGTTTGAGCTTCATTTTTTTCTAATGATTGACATATCACAGAATGAACAACAGAGATTTTAAAGAATACATTAACAGTCTAAATTTATCCTTTTCTTTAGTGTCCCTTTGTAAAAGGCTGCCAAGAAAAGACAACACCGCCGAGAAAAGACAACAAACAGCTGAAGTTTATTCTCAGTCACAGATCAGTTGCGTCACTATAAAATTGTGAAATTCAGCCCGATACTATGAGAATAAGCTGGCTAGAACAAGTTTCCAGCCTTCATAATATGCACTGGAGATTACTTAGTTTTGAAATAAAAAGCTTCTTTCTATCCTAAAAGACATTTGCAGACTTGGTGTATCACTATAATATGACCTGTCAAAAATGCAGTAGCTTATTCTGCATTGTTGCTGTTCTCTGTAAACAAGCCTTTTACAAAAATATATATACACCATAAACAATACAACAAAATGGTATAAGCAACATCCTGCATATTAACATGGAGTACGCATTGTTTTTGTGCTGGCAGGTTATCCCTTGCCGTTCGCCAGCACCAACTGACAAGGTATCACAGGTTCCAACAGACAGTTCAACTTCAGAACACTTGCTTAGACTGCAGTCAGTGGAGATGCCACTGTCCTCTTCGAGGTTGAAGGCAGTCCATGCTGACTATATTAAGATATGTGCCACTGATAAGCACCATTTCTCAAAACAGCAAGTGAGAAGTTTTTCAAGGCACTCGTGACAACCTATCCATGTGCAGGCATGCTGCTCACATTGGTTGAATGTTACGTTGTTGAATGAATAAGAAACTAAAACTCACTCAGCACAAATTTTGAACAAGGGTAAGGTTAACATACAATGTGACTTGAGGCATTGACTGCATTCAACACAGTTTTAAAGCAGCGCATTAAGACAAGGACAATTAATAAGGAACGCACAACATTTTATTCTTTCTGCCTCTTATTGATTGTCCTTGTACGATTACAAGTCTGCACAACACTTTTGGTTACCTTCAATAAACAGCAATTTAAGCAATTGTGCTTCTAGCAAGAAACTTTAATTTGCCCATTCTTATTGATCTTAGACTGCTGGTTATGCATAAAACACTTTCAACTTAACACTGCAGAAATTAAGAAACTTTGAGATACCAACAGCAAGAACACACTACACTGGCCCATCCGTTATGTTCATCTGCTCTCTTACTGGATTCACACTAGTTCAAATTGCAGTTGTGTTTAGTTACACAACTTGCCATGGTTCTTTAGTTGTTACTATTCCATGATGACCAGTCTAGCCTTAGCATGAAATCATGTTCAAGTGGATCGGGAGATCTCTAACCTGCAAGTAGTGCTCATTGCAATGACTAAAAGTTTAAGAATTAACTTCTCCAAAGCACTGGGGCCCCACCAACACAGTATGCTCCTCTGGTTGCACTTGACAACAGACGCACACTACGATGATGACCTTTTGTACAAATTAATGAACCGTCTACATTTGTTGTGTGGCGTGGTGTAGTTGAAGTAAAGAAAGGCGTGCTCCAGAAATGTCAAGATGCCCTTCGCGTGCCTGGAGTACTCGATATGGAACACCCAGAAAGACGCGAACAGCGCACAGAGGCCCCCAAGCAGAGACGATGCGGTGAACAGGTGGACACCATTGACGAACACGTCGACGCTCTTGTCGACGTGTGTGACGAGGCAGGGTGTCGGCAGCGCATTGCCCTGTGGCATAGAAGTTTCCTATCAGAATTAACAACCTGTTGCAATTTCAATTGCACAACATTTTCAGCTTTAGCTCTGGGCAAACTCCAATTTTCCTAATACAATACATGCAAAACAAAGAAATTGCTTTTATGAAACAACAGCTGGACCAATTTGAATAAAATTTGTTGCATTATAGGAAGTGAAAGTTACATTCTAACAGCTCTAGGAAACAAAAAATTGATTTAGGAGCTCAAATTACAGGAGAAATTGCCAAAAATCAGTAGGTATAAAAAATATATAGAAGCACAAAGTTTACAAACTCGTACACTGCACCAAAAAGAGGTATTGTAGTACTGTGAACGAAATCTTTTAGAGCATACCATCAACACAAATGCCACATATGAATTTACAGCTTATGCGAAATTGTTACATAAGCTCATCAGTGAAAAGCCTCATTTTGTGTACAATTCACAAGGAAGGAAATCAGTTGATAGAACAGAGCGCTGTTATAATAATGCTTATAATGCTGTTATAATGCTTACAAGGGTTTTGCAAAGGTTATACTTGCAAATTACTAGTATATTTTAGAACAGTGCATAATCAATCATCTCTGCTTTACAATTTAGATGTGTTAAAAGTGGAGCTTACGGTATTGTAAACTCGACGCATGAGTTTTTTTTTATTTGGTAATTTTGAAGATTAAAAAAATTCTGATAGCATAAATTGAAAATGTTTAGAGCACAGGTGAAGTTGTTACAATGTTTATGAGGGTTTTGCAAAATTCCAACTCACAAATTAGCAGTATACTTCACAGTGGTGCATAAACTGTCAATTTTTATCCACATTAAATTTTTCAACAGGTCCAGTTTACACAATCGTGATATTGATTTTTTTAGTGCTGAGTTTAGAGTTGTAAACTTAATGGTTTAGCTTATTTCTCAATTTACAAACCTTTTTTTAAGAAAAATTATTGGCCTAAATCAAAATCTACTCTCTATAGTCAGTAGTCAACAAACCTCATCAAAACTGGCACAGTGAATGCCAAGCAAAACAATTTCTCAATCTTCACATATTTAGAGTGCCTGAAGTAAATTTTCCTCTTAAGTTAGAATATCAATAGAAATTGAATAAAAAATAGAACCTATTTGAACAATGGTTAATAATATCCCACTGCTTGTCAAGCATTTTATGGATGGTCTTTCCTTTTTACCTAGAATCTGACATTCCAATCAATGACAGTATCTAGCAGTTCCAGACATAAGCTCAATAAATGCAAAATTACATGCGCTCTTTTTGAAGCTGTAATTCATATGATCAAAAAAAAAAATTCTGCACGCCTAGAAGTTCAGCTAGAAGTTGTTAAATGCTCAGATTCAAACGTGGTCATTTTTGACGATCAGGTGTCTTGAGTGTATTAGCAAGTTTATTACTACAGACAACAGCGATCCAAGCAAACCATTCTCGTAGGAAAGGTGTTCAGTTGAATTTACTTTTAAATTTCCTAAAGGCAGATTTTTGGCAAATAATTTAGGCAAATACCATATTGATATTTTTCACTTATCAAGGTGGGCATTCTTTATGATGAAGTTTGACAACTTGTAACTTTGTTTCAAAATGGCCTAAAACAATAATTTATACCTTACAACGCACTAAGAACATTCACAATCAATTCCGTGTACTGTAAATTACCGTGAAAGTTGCTGTTAATTAGCTAATTAGGCTCCAAACAAAGAACATCCTGTTTTGGATATCATAAAGAGTATTTATCATAGAAAAAATTAATAAATTTTAAAAATCAGCTGGTAAAGATACATTACCTGTGCAATATTGTCAAATTGTTTAAAAAATTATTTGAAATGCCTCATCCCCTCTTAAAGCAGCCATGGAACACTACTTGGACATAGTAAGAAAATTTGTTGCCAATCTGTAGACAAGACACCTGTGAACATGTGAGCCAAATATTAGTGCACTGCATCAGCAGGGATTTACAATCTTGTGTTAGCAAAAGTAAAAAATGGCTTGCTCTCTCCTTTGCAATGTAGTCAGCAGCTACTTCACAAGCAGCCAAGCAGGTTCAACCGGTATTGGTGGATTTCGTGATTGCGACAACATTCTCAGTAATAGTAATGGTATTGTTAATTTTGAGTTAAATAAGTGAAAAATATATAGGTCTGGGATCTCAAAAAGACTAAAAAAGAAGTATTTTATCTTTGCACTTCCGGTCTAAGCACGACAGTTGCGCAAAGCTGCGTGTGGCCGCAGAGATTGCACCGGCGTGCTGTGCAGCGCACGTACCGCAGCCGCCAAGGGGTGCTGAGACAAGCCCCCTTGTCACTGACAACAGCGTGGCTCTGATTGGTCGGTAGGTGGCGTGACTCCAGGGGCGTGGCAATGAAAGGCAACCAGAATGCTATCTTGCATCGAAAAACAATTGCACACGCCTGAACCTTTTAAGCAACGTAGCAAACAAATTCAACGAAGATGCCCCACTTATTGGGTGGGGCCTTGCTCCCTCACCACCCCTACTGTGTCGCTTCCAGCGCACTAGTGACGAAAGGAGAGATAGAAAGCCAGGCATCGGTGCGATAACTACCTCAAACTGTGACACATCTTTGTGGCAGGAGATTCACAATGCGACGCCCTTCAACAGTGAGGTCAATGTATGGTTATTTAGAAAAGTGTTTCAGGGCCCCTTTAACTCCCTTGCTGCTGCACAGCAGCTTGATCAACTCGCTCGCTGGCGAGTGAGTTCTGCAGCAAGAGTCAGTAAACCTTTCCTGTGTGATAGCCTGCAAATGACAGAAATGGAACAAATGCTGACCTACCTCGATCAAGAGAGAACCCAGCCTCTCCCCGCATCTCCTGGCAATGGCCTTCAGCACCACCATGAGAATGTCTGCAGCAGCAAAGACAAAACATTTTTTTAAGATTGTATGGAAACCACCGACGTTGATTGTTAATGCATGCGAACAGAAAAACGCTTTTAGAAAGCTGTTCACTTTATTTAAGGCGGCGATATGTTCTGGATGTCGTATATTTGTTTCAGCGAGGATGTTAGGCAGCGTTCACTGTTTCATTGTGAACGTACATCTGTAGTAGTATTACAGGTGTGTGACAGCACATGTGTCTCAGAGCTATAATATAGCTGGCGTTGCGCGATGAACGCACTCTGCAACTCGACTGCACAAGAGCATGTGCCCATTACATTGGCCCCTTTGTATCCACTATGAATCCAACTACCAACTACCATGACAATGGCAAGCTTTTCAAGTGAGGGTGCAGTGCGGACTCGTGAAAAAAAAGAAGGCGAGGGGAAAGAGAAACAAAAACAAAGGAACGAAGACCCGGTCTGACATGAAACAATGGCAATTCTAGGTGCACATGTGATCGCTAATCTTTAAATGTTGCATTGCAAAGCAACAATGCAAAGAACACGAGATGGTGGCGACCGAAATGAGTGCTTGTCAAGGACAGCCTTGACTTATTTCAAATAAGAAGGCTCTTCCTGGGAAGATAAAACTGCCACGATAGGAAGACCACTGCTGTGGTCGTTTCTTTCTTTTGTCCAAGTTCTACCTTCGTGTTAGTTCAACCATGTCTGACAAGCTAGGCCAAACTTGCACCTTGCCTTATGGTTTTTCAAGAGATGAAAGCACCTCCCAAACATTGTCTGCTCTCGATCCAGTATGCAAGATTTTGTATGTGCCATCAATACAATGGGTGTAGACTAGAGACCGTTTTAGATGGATTTGTGCTGACATACACATATGGCTGCCACTGCTGACGTGTTCAACTTAAGTGCAGCGAACAATCTTGCCAGTCTAACAGTGCAAAACAGCATGGCATTTTTGTGTCTTGTGCCACACGAGAATGTTTATAGTGCACCGTGGTTGAGCACAGCACGACTAGATGTTGTGACGAGCACTGCTGGAGCTGCTGCTGGCACCAAGTATTGCTGGCACTGCTGGCACGTCCAAGTACAGTATTGATATACTGAGTTTCGCACAGATAGTAGTGCCAGGAGTGCATTAGTTTTTTAGCTAAACCACTGGCTGACTTCTGCTGAGATTTTGCACAGAGGTGGCATTTTGCAAAGAGTTCGTTTGCGAGCATTATCTGCCTGTTATATGCACAACAAACCCAGGGTGCGCATCGTCGTGCGTGTGAATTTCCGAGTTGAAACCAGCCAGAAGCTTAGATGGGAGAGTCATGGCTGGCACTCCTAGGATAGGTACACGAGTTACATTGTAATGGTTAACATACCGTTTCCAGGCTTAGACATTGCCTTGATTTCTTCGTTCGTGCCACAGTTCATGAGTATGAGGAACAGCTTCTTGATGCCCTTTTCAAAGCAGTCAGCAATGTCAGCCCTCCATAGAATCTTGAACTCTCCGAGCAGCTGAGAAAAAAAGTAATAATAGCAATACCAGCTGAATAACAGAGCAAATTTTTACAGTGAAGCTGTCAAGGGCTACTTTTCCCCCTATTGCGTCCGCATGTAGAAAAAAAAAAAACCCAGAAGATAGTGCAATGCCGGGCTGACCCGTGGCAGAGCTGAAGCAGGCGTTAAGCACTCCCCATACGTGGGCCGATCCCGAAGATAGTGCAATACCAGGCCGACTTGCGACTGAGGTGCAGTTCACCATTAAGGGGCCCACATACACAGCTTCGCTGGTTATCCTTCCTCCTAGAATGGAAGGGCACGAAGCTTTTCTTTTAAATTTCATTATGTTACATTGAGGCATCACAACATTTCACTGCCAGAAAAGAGGAGAGGCTCAGAGATAACAGCATGTCTGCAGTACAAGAGATGGTAATTGGGGGATAGCACAGAACATGCAGAAATACAGATTATTGTCTCTACTCTAAAGCTAACTGCTAAAAAATCTTGGCCATGTGGAATGCCTAGTTTCAGGTAGCATAAATACAGAGTAGCAGGCATGCAAAATTTTACGTTTGAAATACGAGCGGATGCGGCACTAAAGGCTTGCAAAAGTAGACATTTTGATAATAAAACTAAGGAAAAGAAAACGTTGCCATTACCACTCACTGGAAGGGAGGCCAGAGTAAGAATTTGCAGCTTCTTCGCAAGACCTATGAGTCTACCCTTTGCACGTGGCTTCCCGCGGCGCACAGAAAAATTTTAGAGGCAACATGCTGGGACTTGCGTCGTAGCCACCAACCACCAGGTGTAGCAGTCGTCTGCTTAAGTGCGCTTTATTAAAGGTTGTTAATGAGAACATTTGGCAATTAACGGCCCTACAACTTTGCCAAGATTGCTTCAGTGGTATTTATACTAGCAAAGCAATCTTGCAAACTGGTTTACAACCAGTCTAGCCAAAGTGAAATTTCCTTTCGGTTGGATATACAAAGTACACGAAACACTTCTTAAATACTGTAAGAAAACGTTGCAAATCTGTAGACGAGGTCCTTGTGAACACGTGAGCCAAATATTATTGCCCTGCATGCAGCATGGAATTCACAATATCATGTCAGAAACAGTAAAAAATCGCTTGCTTTCTCCTTCGAAATGTCATCAGCAGCTACTTCGCAAGCAGCCAAGCATGCCCAACCAGTACTGGTGAATTTCATGATTGTGAGAAGATTCTCTATTATTGCTTATTTTGAGTTAAATAAGAAATGTATATGTCTACGATATGAGAAAAAAAAGAAAAGGTATTTTGTTTTTGCACTTGCAGTCTACACACGGCAGCTGCATGTAGCTGCGTCTGCTGCACATGACCTCAGAGGTCGCATCAGCATGCTGTGTAGCATAGATACCGCTGTCGCCATGGGGTGCCGTGGCAAGACCTCTGGCAGCTGATAACCACATGGTCCGATTGGTCTCTGAGGGTGAAGCAACTCTAAGGGCATGGCAATGTCAGGCAACTCACACACTCATCCTGTATCGAGAGAATGACGCATATGCCTGAACCAGAAGTATAATTACAAAGAAACAAGCAAAAATGGCCAGCTTCTGGGCGGGCCCCCTAGCCCCCTTGCCAGGGAGGATAGAGAAAACAACAGATCAGTGTGACAACTGCTTTCCTCATGGTTGAAAGGTTGAAACACAAGAATACCGTATATAATTTATTATGATACCTGCTTCTACCAGCCAGTTTTGGTTTCACTGCCTAGGAAATGCACGTGTCATGATGTCACGATACAATGGCTGGCTCTGTTCATGAAACCACTGCGGCTTCCACACACGAGCGCAGCCAAAATAAACATGGGCGGTGCTGTGGTAAATTTCTCTAACGAGCAACAACATCGTGCGTAGTCTAATTGATGCAGTGCGCATCTGAATGCACAAACGAAGAATTACACTCACGGATGACTCTTTCCTGTACACGGGAAAAGTCGAAATGGCCTTCTCCACTGTCATCTCGCGAACAGCGACATGCCTCGCCTTGGCGAGCAGCGCTTGCTTGTGGTAGTCCATGTTCTCTGCAACTGTAGAAGCTTCGGATTTACCTTGTTGGCATGCTTTGTCCTCGTCTTCCGACAGCCGTAAATCAATGTACTGAAAGTATGAAGAAAGAAAAAAAATTATGCAGATCTGACGACCATGTTGAAATCTATGTGGGGCAAGGCTATCGTGAAGTACTTAAAAAAATGGTATACAGTGTAGACCGCTTATAATTTAAGTCGCGGAACCTGTAAAAGTCCATGCTATAAGCGGTGCCGCGTTATAACCAAAGCATGCTTTCTTCGGCTTTTGCCTATGCCAGACGGACCACCCACCTTTCAAACACAATTTATTACATATTTCACTCACACACACATGCAACACAATCGCAACACAGCACCGAAACCAAGTTCTCCTGACAAGTGCGGCATCAGCGGAAGAATGCTGTTATTTTCGTCTGGAGATATTGTTTTAAAAGCGCTTCGAACAATTTCATCCTCCAAGAGGCTTCAGCACTGAAGCGCTTTCTCCCTCAAACTGTTCTTCGTGCAGTGAACCTTCACTTTGCTGAGGTATTCAAAAGCATCTTTGCATGGGACATCTGGGTCTGGCATCGGGTCGAAATGAGTCGGTTAATTCTTGGATGAGCTGCATCCTGCCACGGGACACAATCGTGCAATCGTCCTCGATAGGCTTGCAGCCATGATCGCGACAATAAATCGCCAAGAACTCACTGAAATAATTGAAGCGCAGATGATTGCAAAATTGCGTAATAAGTGTGTTAGTTTCCCTTCACTGGCTCTTACAGAAAAAGAATTAAGCTTCTTGGAGGTGGCGTGACAGGACTCATTACTATGTTACACGAATGTGCAGTTCGTTTTCTTCATGTAAGTGCATGCGCAGTCTATACTGCTTCACAAATATAAACCGATTCAGTGTCACAATAAATTTAGTTGAAAGTTTACGCTTGTTGTGTGTTCTTCTTCTCTTATGTCCGTGTCTTTTTTGTTGCACAATAATACTTGACTAATGGATTAACAACTTGCCCGGAATGCTGCTCTCATTGACTTTTGCCAGTTTTTTTTTTTTGCACTTATAAAAATTTTTCAGAACATGTCGCAGCCTGTGTTTCCTCCACTCAAGCAAGGTATTTGACTTCAGTCACATGCAGACACAAGGATGACATGAGTCGTTTATCTTGTGCTTACCAGAGGTCGAGAGGTATGTTGTGCATCTTCGTTATCCCGTTGTTGCCTAAGCTCCTCAGCGTACTTGCTCTGAGCCTGGCGTGTGTTCCACACACTGCCTGCCACTGTGTTTCGAAAGGTGTAGAACTTTGCCTTTAGTGCAGTCCTCCAAAACTTCTGTCAGTGAGAAAGAAAGTCACAGTTTCGCCCAAAGGTGAGACATTGATAGCGATAACAGGGTATTGAACAACGACATGAAGTAAGGTTAGTAGGCTTATCAGGCAAAAAAAAACTGCAGTAAACACTTGCTAACAAATGAATTCACAGGCACAGTGTCATATACGCACAGGCAGCCACAAACAGATCTCACCCTGTGACCAAGAACATGCTGTCACAACAATGGCGTGATGAAGAGCACAGGCAGAGAGAGGTTAGCAACCACTTCATGCTGCCCTCTCCCTTCAATGTGCCGCCAAGATTTGAGATTATGTGACCTCCAGCACTAGTCATGTGAAAAGCCAGCACATATAAACCCACAAGCCATTTCAGCTTTTCTGGCGTTTACACATGGCGCAGATTATCTCCAAGATAGGGTGTGCGGGTCGTGTATGTGCTCGGCCACACCATGTGCATAAGCGGCTGGGCTAGAAAAGGAGATCCGTGCTTATATGCCTGCCCCTCTTCCTCCTCCCTCTCATCATTTGGTTGATCACATTACCGAGCCAAAATTGCAGTTTGATAAAAGGACTCGGGACTGAACCAAAAAGCAGCCCAAAGTAGCCACAACAGTTACATTTTTGTCCAATTTGGAACCAATATAAAATACAGACTTTATTACTAATATAACTTTCATTAGTCAATCAATCATAAATTTTAATGAATAAGGAACATTCCGAACCATTATCAGCCAACCAGAAATGATAATTAGCGGCCTGAACCAGTCACCAAAATATCACTGTTCAGTACATGCGCACGTCGATTACTGGGAGTACATGCTGTTAACTGCTCGCTACCTGCAAATTTAGGACTTCTGATTGCCACTAACGAACATAAAAAAGGAGGATGCTTCATTAATTTTCACAGCTAATCATGTTCCTATTGCTTGAAGATCTATGGCCTGAAGTGTCCGAAGCGCTGGCAAGGCATTGTGAAGGCGCTGTTGATGCTACATCATCATGAGCCTTCAGAACTGGAAGCTCACAGTGCCCTGATCCACAGCAGAGACATCCGCAATCTTCTTGCTCACATCTCCCAGGTCCGCTACTTTTGGGCCAAGATAGATTGACTTTATATTTACGAAGTGTGGCGATAATAGATATGTCCCCTAGATAAATCTCAACTAAACTCATTAAGGGACCTTACACAATGGCTTCTCAAGTGTGATCCTAGCAGAAAAAGTGTTTTCATGTGCATGTGATGGCTGAAAATGATGGGTAAACTTTGCGCATGCTGATTATTTTGCTTGAAATCAACAACAAACTATGGCTAGCAAATGTGCCAAAATGCAAGTCAAAAGTAGCCGAGCTTTCTGTTGAAGGTCAATGTCTTAAAGCAGCCAATTTGGTGCAAAGTAGACACCAATGGCAACCCTGCCATTCCCGAAGGCTGCCAGTGGCATTCGGTGGGTCTGTTAAATGTGTTGTTATGCTGACACATTTCTGAATTCCCGAGATGCACTGTTTACCTCTGCCTCAAATGGGAAACGAGAGACGGTGCATTCGGTACAGCAGCATAAACAATCACCTTGGTCAGTTACCAATGGTGTCAGCAATGGCATCCACATTATTGCGAGATAACTATCCGGCCTATAAATGAGCACTTTTGGTGAGCACAGTTTTCTCTAATAATACTTTATGTCACACAAACTTTAAGTTTGATGGAGTGCAAGAAAGGTAAGAATCAGTAATAACAGCCTGTAATATACAAGTCTAAATCATAGTTGCCATTGTTTAAGTGGCTCAGCTGCTCATACTGACTCGTCTCAGGGTGAAACAACACAGATCGCATACGCAGATAAGTATGTTTTGCCATGTTATGACATCGAACTTCTTTCACTTACCCAAAGATGATTGCTTGCTCGCATCTGCAAATGTTCACTCCAACAAACAATGCATCAAGCTGTTTAAGGCTTACTGTACATTAAACTTCACCACCTAATGCATCACTGCTTCGCATTACAGGCGAAAGTGTTTTTGTAATTGCAAGTAATAAAATCTTTTTCTTTACCTTTCCTTTCTTTACCTTTCCTTTCTTTCCCTTGATGCCTGACAGGTGTGGGTACTTCTCTAACAGGCTGTCCACGGCTGCATCGTATTGATATGTTGATGGGTACCTGCATTAAATAAAAGAATAAACAGGCACGCAATAAAGAAGTTGGCTGGTTGTAGAGTAACTGTCCCAATACAACATGTCAGCTCTGCATAAGTTTGAACTCCGAGAGGTTCTTTATATGGACAGTAAAAAAAGGAGTACTAAAAAGAAGCTTTAGCTCAGGGCCAACCTCAACTTCCCTATTTACCCGAATCTAAGATGCACCTTTTTTTCACAGAAAATGGGTTCACTAATTGCCTGCTCGTTACAATCGGATACAAAACCAAAACTATGTTCGCAGTATTGGCAACTGCCTACCGTCGGAGGTGTCAGCAGCATCACTAGCGCCATCCCAAAATGAGGACACAGTACATTTTTCATAAAGGTTGTTGTGGGTTAATTTTGTTCTTGAATACAGTCAAGAGTGGTATTCTCGGTCAATGATTTGCTAAGATACTATGACTTTTGCAAGATTTTACAAGATTCGGTACAGGATGTGTCGGCGGGTATGACCGCCAGCATTTCTGGTGCTGCACCAAGCTTGCGTTCTGCACACAGTGCGAGAAATGCTGTCAGTTGCATACTTCGACAAGTCCAGTGCAGAGTAACATGAAAGCTTGCAAAAGTGATAGTAAGTAATTATAAATATGATTGCTCAAGAATACCGCCCCTGTGTGCTTGACATCTGTGGCCAAAGATGCGCAAGTGGCAGCAATGACATGCCACTTTTATTATGAAACGTCTTGAAACCTAGCGCGTACATGGTTGTCTCATGTCTCCTTCCTTTGTCAGATGTTTTATTTGGTGCCTTCGTTGTAATACGTATAACCAACTCGCCCACCAGCACATGCTCAGTGTCTTCAAAAAAAGAGTTCCCTTCTCTGAAGGTAAATTATGTCAGTGTTTATAAAACAGCTGAAAAGAACACATACGACAGGACGGGCGCTGAATACTGCATGCGTCGTTTTTTCCTGATTGCGAATGTGGGGGCCATGCGATATTTTTCTTTTATAAACTGTGAACATGTTACATTCATGTGCATGTTGTGCATTGTGCATTGGGTGCACGATAGAATCAAGTAAGTACAGTCGTGTAAAATGCAAAAATGCTTTTATTACACAATCACTGGACCGTTTTGAATTCAATTTGCTGTTTTTGACAACAAAAGGTACGTTCTAGCAACTGTAGGATGCAGAATTCCGATATAAGACGTGAAAATTTAATGCGATTAACATTCTTGGCATACCTCATGCACATTCTGGTATCTTTGTACAGTCAACGTCCGATTCTTCAGACTCCCTACGGGCAGCGAAAACGCCTGAAAAATCGGGCAGTCACAAAATTTGAATGCATGCTTTTTATGCCCCCGAGGGCTGAAATCGCCACAGGCACATCTGAAATAGCTCTAAAGGCCTGCCAGTACACTTATTAGGCGTATCGGTGCTCGCACTTGGATAGCAGACGACGGGTACACGCATGTATAATTAAGGAATGCATACCGCGTCCCATGACAATTGACCCTTCCACTCATGGTATGCTTCACCGTCTAACACTGCTGTATTGAAGCGAAGGTCAGTTTAGGGAACCGGCATTATGCAACGTGCCGTGTTTTGCGAGCTTCGAAGCCACTGGCGATAATTACAAAGGCGGAGTCAGCACCATTACTGACAGCAGCGAATTATTTCAATAAAGAAACACGGCAATGAACAGAAAGAAGCTTGGTAGCGAACGTCGAAGTCGCTAGGCCTAACGTTGCCGTGGTGGTGGCTACGGCTGCCAGGGGATCTGCGTGCGAAAGCACCAGAAGCGGCGAGATTAACGAAATGGCGCCGGTGGTGGCTTCGACTCATGCCATTTCGTACCTGTGGTTATGGCAAAAAGTTAGGAAAATCAGACGGCGAAGGACTTTTGGGTCCGAAATTTCAGACGTTCTTATACACATTGACTCTGCGGGGCACGTGGCGGTGCCGCGAAGGCGTCCGAATTATCGGGCAGGTCCGAAAAATCCGGCGTCCGAAAAATCGGTCGTTGACTTATCTATGCCCATCTCTAAATATTTTCCCAGAGCGACGCCAACTTGTATCAATGAGTAGTTCGCGATCAAATGGATAGAGCGTTTGGGCTGCTGTGCTGTGAGAACGGGGTTTTTGAAAACAGGCATCTGTCCAACTTGGGTAACCGAGTATGTGCCACTCTTCAATGGCAAAAAATACCCTTTAAAATTTCTCCACTGCAGGGCACAATCGAACCCAACCCATATGTATTCAATCTTGTCTGAATATATATAATGATAATTGATTGATTGAAACTGTTATTAGAAGGGATGGCCCGTGGTCTAAGTCAAGACAGTCAAGAGGCCCTCAAGCAATTAAACTCCCGATCCTACATGACTACCATAGCGCACCGCATGAAACAATCCTGCCCCCACCTGTGGGACAACAGACATGCACGCATTTTCATACACTGGACACCGGGTCACAACATGAGGCTGCAGGCGAGAAAATTAGAGAAGAATGCCATCGCAGCTGTGAAGTGAGCCCGTCCCTGTTGGACCCCACCTATATCCCCGTCATCCGTTGTCATACCAGATCACCAGATTGCCCGGTTGAAACACGAGAGGAAGGCTCTACTACGGGAGTTCATTCCTAGCATCCTTTCTACCATTCCCAGCCGCCTTCCCAGAACAGCCCAGGTTCTCATCCACAAAGCAAGAGCTAAGGCATCTATTACATCTGATGTTCTGAGCAAGTGGAGAGGAACACAAGTGGAATGCCCCAACTGCCCTGCGATCAACGTCGACCTCAAACATCTGATCTGGTCCTGTCCTGCCACAGCCAGCCTCAGGGACAAGCACACCCAACCTCTATATAATGATAGACGTGCCACGCACAGACTTCACGGCGCCGCCACTAGGTGGCCTGGCGTGTGCAGGAGGAAGTGGTAACTGCACAGTTCGCAATAGGGGTTCAGAAAATTTGGGTGTGGTAGTTCAGTGTTTTTTTTTCTTCTTTTTTTATTGTTTAACCTAGGTAGGACATTAGTCATTATAATAGCAAGAGCTTGGTGGCACAACCCACTGCCCCGTTCCAAAGGGGACGCTCATAACATCTATCCATCCATCCATCCATCCATCCATCCGAAGCACGAGAGAGGAGCCAGGCTGCATACACATCTCACACATGACGTGTCCCTGTGGTGACAACACGGTGTTTTGCTACATTGCTTCAATGCTAATCACATCATCGTAGACATTCATCATGAGATGGGTTCTGCCAGAAATATTTTAAAGAAAAAACTACCGAAAATGTGAAAGTTTAAAAAAGAAGCATGAACTTTACAAATACGCAACTCTGCATCAAAAACAGATGTTGCACTTCTGTCAGCTGCATCTGTTGCAGCAACTCAATCGACAAATGTGATATATTGATTTACTACGTGTGTGAAATTTCACAAAGGCTTTGCAAAAGTCCTTTCTTGTTTGACAGAGTGCCACAAAAGGCCTGCACATTTCTTTTTTAATGATGCAGAAATTCAAGAACGTCATAGGAACTCTAATTCAGAGGGCTTTGACATTGATATGAGGCGTCTTCAAGGGACGGTGACAGTGACGAGGAGGCCATGTTGTCTGATGAACATTATTATGCTAATTAAAGGCAATAATTAGTCTTACAATCACTGCTTGATCTTTAAGAATAAAAATATTTGTAGAATGTTCAGCAACATATTGCCAATGAACAGCATTCAAATTTAAAGAGTGCTAATTTGTTACTTAGAAATTGAATTTGTTGTACTTAGGAAAAACATCTGGCCCCCAAAAGGTGAAGGTACACAAAGTCCATGAGTGTTTGTGCATTTCACCCACTATCGTTATGTGGTGGCTGCAGCTAGGAGTCAAGCCCATAGCCACACACTCAGTGGCAAACATCATAGTTAATGAGCCACTGTGGCAAGCTAGTCAAGAGAATAATTTATGGCATGCATATTGCAATGTATGCAATGCTGCAGCGTACAGGCGATGATGACAAACATGATGAAATGTCGGCAAGACGGCACGTGGCTGTCAGCCCAAACTGGTGACTGCAAGGGTTTGCTTTGGAAGATGCTACACTGACCCCTAGACTGCCAATGACGATGTAACTTGTCATCACAACAAGCATCCACTTATCGTTGCATTTGGCCTTAAATAATGTTTTTTTCCTTCCTTCCTTTCACTTACCGGTTTCATCAGCCGTATGAACTTGTATAAAGCATTCGTTTGGTAACTAAATTAACAGGCAAGGCGTCACGCACGCACAGGCAAACATGAACACATCTCATTCGATGACCGCAGACACTTGCTGCCAAAGCGCTTGTGTGAGGAAGAGCGGCAGCAACAGCGAGCAATTGACCTTTGTGCTGCCTCTCGCTTCAACATGAACTAAGCATTGAGAACACAGCACATACGAAGCCACCAGCCCTCGGCGTGCCTAGACTTTGCACCCACTGGCTTTCACGCTGAGACCCGCGCAACCATGCTCAACCGCTGCCAGAGTAAAACACCCCCTCCCTCAATGCTGCCTTGAGCGCAGTGGAAGACGGCGCTTCCTCCCCGCCTTCCTCCTTTGTGTGTGCAAGGTCGAGCCATCAAATTTCTCGGCTCACACTCGCACGCTTTCACTAGCACCAACAGCATACAGCACATGGCAGTGATGTTATCGCACTTGGGCTTTATACAGAACATCACGGTGATGGTGACGACAGCAGGAAAAGCACCTGGAGTGTCCATATAATTGCTACAGCAATAAACACATTCCACACTTTTAAAGATGTTTTCAAAATCTGCCACGTCAGCTAAGGGGTTTAAGGTTCTCTCTGGTCAACTCCCCAACTCAGCGACCATTGAAGATAATGCGTTTTGTACCTGCATAAACTGTACTAGCTTACTGCGTACGTATCAATTCACACGTAATGTTTCCACTTTTCGTTGCACAATCACGGTGGTGCATCGTCCCCCATAGCACGGCCCGGCAGAGCAACAAGCCTCAGAGATCAGAACAAGGGCCTTTAATTGCCCTGTGCGTTTGCGCATGAAGCCTCATCAACATCAACACCATTTCGGTGCAATGCCAGAGCGTTATGATCTATGTAAGCTAGGACTTGCTCGGGTAAAAAACACCGAGTGCTCAGCGTAGAAGAAAAATTGAACATCGTTTGTGCTATCGGACGTGGCAGCAAGTCAGCGCTGGCACGCGACGAGGATCTACTGTTGACTACGGTGTGTGGCATTTGGAATGCAAAGAAGTTGCTCGGCAGCACTGCTGTGACTGCAAACAGATGTCGGCTACAAGGTTCGACTTTTCGCCATAGTTGCCTCTGTTGTTGCCGAAGGGTCGCCTAATGACAGTGATGAGGAAATGGAAACCGACAGCATGGGCAATTCAGGCCCAACAGTGGCAGCTTCATGAATGCAATTGTCACGACGAGAACAGCACCCAGCAATGAAAAAGGCGCCCCACAACTTCTGCAGCGCTACTGCGCCCATGCATGGAGAATATGCAACGCCAACGAGGAATCTTTTATGTGAGTGTTTGCCGAGAAAAGGGAGCTGGCTGAAAAGCTGGCTTGAAGCTTCAGTAAGTTTTACGCCGCTGTCGTTGCTGCTAGGCCACTGCGGCATCAAACGAAAATGACAGACTTCTGTCGTGCGAAGTGAATAAATACTGCGTGTTTTTGCCCTTTTATCACACTCTCTCCGAGTTCCATTTTTGACAGGTAAGTGGGCAATCTCATGCTATTTCGCTTAAGCTGTACTACCGTTTAGTATGTACTTTTTCCCAGCTCCAGCCAACTACGGTTCAACAAAGTTTCACTGTATTATACAGGGTGTCCAAACTATCATGCATCAAGATATAAAAATATGCAAATGCCACGTAGGTGGGCAGAGCCAAGGTAATGTTGTTTGCCTTCGCTCGGAGATACTCAGATTACTTTTGCATTTCGCCTAATTACGTAATTAGTCTGAATTAATCAACTTCTCAAATAATATAAATAGATGAAAAGTGTCAATGGGAAAATTGTAGAGTGACATGAAAAAACTTCAGATACAGGTTTCTGTTGCTCAATACGAGCTAACTAAAAGTGTCTTTCTGAGTTTTAAAGAATCCTGCAAATATACGTAAAGTGCCTCAAGCAGCTAGTCACGTGGCAAGTTTGCATGTCGGTATTCGCAGGCTTCTTTCATGCTCAGAAAAACACTTTTATGCAGCACGTATTGAGCAACGGAAAGCATTATAGGAAGTTTTTCATGTCGCTCTACAATTTTCTCATTGATACTTTTTATATAATTATATATAATATTTTAGAAGTTGATTAATTAAGGCTAATCAGACAATTATGCAGAAAGGAAAAAGTAATCTGAGTATATCCAAGCGACAGCAAACAACATTATCTTGGCTCTGTCTGTGTGGCATTTGCATATATTTAAATCTTGGAACATGATAGTTGGGACACCCTGTATAGGCAACGTTCTTGAACACCAATGACTTCATGCTCGCTTGTAAATAGGCTGCACCTAACTAATATGCCCGTGTGAAGGCAGTGATTGACTTTGGTATCAAATTAAATTGTCTTATAAGCACTTCAGAACTTCCTAAGTGTCACATATCAGAAATGTGCCATAGAGTCTCCAAGACTCTAAAAACAGATGCCAGCACTCCTCTAAAGCAAAGTATTGTGATGGGTGGTACTTGTACGTTGCAGCTGGGACTACAGGTTTTTCAAGGCTTTGGCGCACGGTCGCGCAAATGTAGCAGGACTAGATGATACGGTGACTTGAGCGTGAGACTTACACAGTAATCTTGCAGAGAGTATCAAAAAGCTTGGAAATGATGTGACGCTGCATCAGGGTGTTGACTGGCACCTGGATCCGGAGCAAATCATCAAAAATGCCAAATGAAGGCAACTTGAACTCTTCACAGTCAGGTCCGCTGTCAGGCTCACAGTCAGGTCCGCTGTCAGGCTCACAGTCGGGCACCTCCACTTGCTCCTCTGGCGGCTCCTCTTGACGGCTTCATTGAAAAGATCACAAAAGAGAAAGTAATTGTAAAATAGCGTGAACAATCAAACGCACACAGATTGCAGCTCATTATTGCTTTCCTTGCACAGAAATACGAAAACTTGCACGAGATGTGCTACAATTAAGATTCAAGCTTAGAGCAGGCACGACAAAGCGTTGTTTTGTTACCAAAGTAGATTTGCGAAATCGGCCCAACGCTTAGTTTCGGACCAGAGAGAAAGAATGGATATCCAAAACACACATACACACACAAGAACCGTACATGTTGGAATCACTGTGAAGAGAAGCTTTCATGCAGTGGTCAATTAAATGCATGTAAAACTACATGCAATGCTTCAGATTGTCTTTACCACCATCACATGCAATGTCTATCTCTATGCGCCCCACTGCTGAGGTATATTTGACAGTTAAGGGCTTCAAGTGTCAGCATTTGCAAATGTAACAAAGTTCACAGAACAAACTCAAATTCCTAATCCATCCTACTACATACTGTATGTTTTTAATAATGCTGCAGAGGTAAGAAATGAGTCAAAACTGAATTTCTTTTAATTCTCTGCACTCACTGCGTAGTGAGGGCCCCAACACCTCAAAGTAGCACTGAAGGGCTCATTGGCCAGTTGCCCATTCCAAAGTTTGCATACAATGCGATGGCTATGGTTGAAAGCACTGTTCCACATGTGCAACCACAACCGTGAGTGGCACTGGCGAACACTCCCAGGGCCAGATGAAGTATACATACACAAATATCCAGCAAAGTGGGCGGGAGGACAGTTGTCGCCATAGCTCAGTGGTACAGCATTGCATGCATAATGTGAAAGATGTGGGCTCAGCTCCCCCCCTGTGACCCTGTGACAAGTTGTCTCTTCACACACTTTCATTTCCCTTATTAATGCAAAAGCAGTAAATGGCTCATTAGGCGGGAAATCCGGCGTTGTTGTCGTGTCCACACGATGGTACAAAAAGTTATGAACCCTTGACCTTTGGTCGGAGTCAAACCCACGACTTTTGGTGTTAATTAAGGTGAATTAAGGCACTCGAACCATGACCTTTGGTGGGAGTTGAACCCACGACCTTTGGTGTTAATTAAGGCAAAGTTAAGACTGAAAGAGCATAGGCACAGTGCGGTGGTCACAATGCTTTCACATTCATCCATATAGAGGTAACTAAGTGCCCCTTGAATTTTTTCATTCCACATCTTAGTAATGAAAGTGGCTAATTTCCCCTATGCTTTCCTTGGCTTCATTGTCTGTTGGCTTCACGTGGTTGTAACTAAAAAAACATCGAGCCCCTCAGTTCCCCTCAGTCATTTTGTTAATTAAGTTATGAACAGACAAAGTTAATTCGCGTCCTGAAGGTAACAGATAAGGACCAATCCCACTTGGCACTCAGTGCATGTAAATATATGGTAAATCTACACAGTGGCAACAGGATTATCATATAGTACCTGACTTCCTCTGCTGGCTTGTCTGAACTTTTTCTTTTGTCTGGGGAAACTTGCGCTCTTGTGTTGTACTTGACTTCCTCTGGTTCCTCTGCTGGTTTGTCGCAATTTTCTTGTTTGTCTGGGGAAGCTTGACCACCTTCTTCTGCCATCAGAGTTTCTGAGGCTGCTTCGTCGGTGCACATTCCAAGCAGCTCGGAAACAGTGACATCCTCCAAGATGGCGTCGTGATAGTCCGGACAATCAAACAACTCTTCTTCCAGCTGGTTACTCTCTGCTAGAGACACAGCCAGTTCTGATGCAGAGCTCGATTCCACGGAGTCCGAAGGCGTGGTTTCGAATGTGTGGGAATTTTCAGCACCGAAGGCTTGTGAAGACGCGTCATCAGGCCCACCAGACTCCTGCTGGCTTGGCTTGTCGTGGCTCATATGCAAGTCGGTTGATGAACTCAGAGGTGACTTCTGGCTCGCAGGCTGCAAAAAAGTAAAAAAAGAAAAGAAATTCTGCAGATTCAGCACATTCTCGAATGTAGGAACTGGTTAATTAAATGCTATAAAAACTGTTCCATCTTCTGCACTGTGTTTTGCGACACAGCAATTACTATGTGCCTGGCCGACAAGTTGGCAAGATTATGCGCAAGACCGTGAGATCAGCCCACTTTACTACTTGCACTATGTCTGGGACCAGACCACCCTACTTGATGAGAAACCGACCGAGTAGTTGCACCA
This sequence comes from Dermacentor variabilis, assembly GCF_050947875.1. Classification (NCBI taxonomy): domain Eukaryota; kingdom Metazoa; phylum Arthropoda; class Arachnida; order Ixodida; family Ixodidae; genus Dermacentor; species Dermacentor variabilis. The sequence continues at coordinate 26,591,370 of NC_134575.1, read as the reverse complement.
AACTTCGAGAAAGAAGGCATAAAAGACATCTCTTTAATAAAAAGAATTATCCACTTGAATGCGCACACTTGATGCACTAAGAATATTTATGTACTGTTTGTTGTTTCAACATGTAATCCCGTAGCAAAGAGAGCCACAACTGCCTATGAGTTAGTCGGTGAAACTGCAGCATCAGCCACGGTCAGTGAAGTCCAGAAGGGCTCACCTAAAAAAGCTCCGCTTAAAAGAAAAATGTGCAGATTTCATGCACCGTGGGAATCGATGTTATGTGAAGCATTTGGCTATCCAGCAATGTGTGGACTAAGTCAGAATTTTGATTTATTCACAGACAGTGACCATAGGATGGTCAAATGTTTTGCATGTATTTGTTTCTTTTTGTGAGGAGAAAGTCATTTATTAATAGATGAGGAGGCCCACATCCTCTGTGGGGGAGAGATGGGCGCATTGTTGGACTTCACTTAGTACAGTGAGGCCCATGATGTCGTTTTTGTAAAGAATTCAAATCACTTGACAGGTGATCAGCCGTGTTGAGGCTCTACTTGGTCAGGAGAGTGGTTGATCAGTCTTCCTAAAGCTACGCTGAGTAGGCCTAACACTATTTGTCTCTTTAAGTATGCATGCGCATGTTTAAAAGTGTTGTTCTATATTTCTTTCTAAAATATTGTTGTTTCTTTTTCAATCGAGCATTTATGTATATTTTCTTTAATTAGGGAATAAAATCAACTCCCTGAAGAGGAAGTAAATATAACCGAAAATAGTGTCTTATTTCATCATTGTAACTTATGACCGTCTATTGATGTGTACTTTCAATTTGTGTTGGTTGTGCCATCTCATATTTTATTTGTACTTTGTATTGATTACACCATTAGATATTGTATTCCGTATTTTGATTTCCCTGCAGTTATTTTGTCCAGCTATGTATCCAAACTATGTTGACTTTGTATATGCCCCCCCCCCCCTCCTGTAGTAATGCCACTACAGCGACAGAGTAATTCTGTAAAATAGATGAATGAATTTGTTGTTTTATGGCGCAAGGGCCAATTATGACCAAAGAGTGCCAGGTCGGTGTTGGTGAGTTTGCAGCGGGTAGACGAATTCCGATAGGTTGGTGTGACATAGCTGTAAAGGGGCCTAAAAGCGATCTCTGTAAAGTGCGTAAAAGCTATATGTAATAAAATCATGGCAATGACTAATGAGGAGTACTAAGAACACAAAAGATACATTGTGATAGAATGGTGATGTTTTAAAATACATGAAGCCGAACGTTTTCAAGAGACTACTGCCTTGAGAGAGCCCTTGAAACGGAAGAAAAACAGAAAATAAACAAAAAATAAAATGCTGCCACATGGAACTCATTTGTACAGCTGTTATACCTCAGACGCACATTCATTGTACTTTCTTTTCCCATGCTGTGTAAAATTTTGAATGTGACATTTTCTAAAGAAAAAAGAAAGACAACTATGACACCTACAAAAAAAAAAAACAGCTATTTTCCCAATGGAAAGAAAAGAGTTAAACAACTTCATCTCTCCGAACCTGTGACTTTGTACTCACCATGTGCTGCCCGTCAGCATAGGCATGCTCGCCATCGGCATCAGCCAGTGTCCGCTTGAGTCCACACCTCTTTTTCACTTCATCCACAGCAACTGAAGACTCTGGAAGCTTTGGCCGCGCAGTTTTAAACCTGCTCTTCAGGGCGATCAACCAGCGACGCTGCAAGTGGTAAGAAAACGACCATTGGCGCTCACAGATCAGCATACCCACTCACAAATACACTGACTCACACTTGACATGATATCAAGCATTGGTGAGTGACCGAAGATGTGAGTGGACGAGAGACTGAACAAGAGTGAGTGCCAGAGGGGAGGGAGGGCGCCAGTTAACTCGACTACACAACAATAAAGAAGAGAAAAAGAAGAGAAAAAACATCACTTCACGATAAATGTTATTCTATTTTATTCGATACTCTGCTTTTTTTTCTTCTTGATTCGATTCAATGGTCAATTCGAAATCTATGTGCTATTTGCACACCCCTCATTTATAATTATTGATATATCGAACTGTTTCACCATCCCCTTCGAGTTTGACATGACCGAGATCGACTGCTTAAGGCAGAGCAAGGAAGTTAACCATGACTGAGCACGATTGGCTGCCGCACAGCGGGTGAGACGAAGGGAGAGAGGACAGAGTGGTGATTTAGACATAGCGGACCATTCACCGCTGCCTCACAGACAGTCACTAAGTGCAGTCAACTTCAAAAACCACAGCTCTGCTCAGGCCACCTGCTGCCCTTTAAAACATAAGTTCTTACAGGAAAGTGTTCATGAACGGAGCCTTTGAGGTGCCCTCTAAGACGAAAGTGTCCTCTTGGACACTTCACAAAATTTGGTGACCCACTATCGACATGTTTGCACAGTGCACAAGACGAGGACTGAAGGAAGAACACAACACGGGCGCTGTGCTGTGTTCTTCCTTCAGTCCTCGCCTTTTGTGCTGTGCAAACATGTCTATATTGAATCACCAAATTGCCCAAGCTTCCACATTATTGGTAATCCAGGCAGGAATCTTCACAGCTAGAAGTGCGCCAGAGTGTTGCAGGACAGTATTACTCAGGAATACTGTGCACAGATGTCGTCTTACCCTGTCATACTTTCCTTCCACCACGTGTGGGTACTTTGTCACCAATGAGTCCAGTACTCTATTGTACAGTCTGTTTGTTGGATATCTGCAATGGAGATTCAGAAGCCACAGTGCACTGCTTGTGTGTGAGAGTCCTTTGAGCAAACAACATTTACTTACAATGTATTATACCATACTCGGTTGTAACTCACCCTTGACTGTAACACCCCCAACCCCCCACTTTCAATTAGTCTTCACTCACTACAATGTTACGGTAACAGAGAGACACACTCATTTGTTTTCACTTGGAAAAAGAAAATTTATTGCATCCGAGCCACATTAGACATGGCATCCCTCGCCGTCGCTGTCCGAAGCCTACTTACCAATATTAACTTCCTAGAGTGTGCAGTCTTCAGTTATGTCCATGGCGTGTGAGATGCTGCCTATTGACATTAAGAACAAAAAACCGGTGGCACCGCCCCCTTTAAATTCCCGTACTAGCCAGCAGTTTGGCAGCGTCCGCTTAGGCCTAATTAATGTTTTATTGGGAAAGAGAAACTGCACTGAATGTTAAAAGTCCCAGAGGCTCTATTACTTTGAAATCTGTGACATCATACCAACATGACGCAAAGGTTTCAGTGCGACGCACTGAAACCGACGCAAAAGTTTCAGTGCGAGATTCAAAAAACAAACTCTCACTTTTCCTTTTGACATGCAACCTAATGTCCCAAAAGCAATAAACATAAAGTTATGAAAGAGTATTTTGTCAGTCTAACTGACTAAGTGCTTCTCTTTAGCATACTTTAATTTAACACACGAAAGGTATCAACGACACGACACAAATGGAAGCAATACCAATTCACTCACAGAGTCATCTTGCAGCACGCCTTAAAGAGGACTGACACGATGTGCCTCCTGACTTTCGCGGTGACCGGCCGCTTATTCTCCAAGAAGGTGTCACACGAGATGCCAAAGGAAGGAGGAAGCACAAACTTGAGACAGTCGTCACGGTTACACTTCGCGACAGGGCTGGATGCAGTGCTGTCTGTTGACACATCTATGGTGCTCACCAACCTGTTGCACTGCACTGGACTCGGTTCATCTTGAACCTGCGGGAGCTTCCTGCAGTCCACGACAAGAAAAACGTGACAATTCAGAAGTTGATAAAGGAGCTAAGAAGAAATAATGCTGCTGTTATATGATGTAAAACTTGAAGGAGCTTTAACATGTAAAATGGAGAAATGCTTTTATCATACAACTGCACAAATATGAACAAAATGCCTTGCATTTAAAATAAAGCTAAATTCTAACAGCTGTTTAAAGCAGAATATTTGAGAACAATGATTTTCTTTAAACGAAGATTGCCAAAAATTGGTAAGCTTTAAAATAATTTCGAAGCACAAAGGTTATGAATTAGTAAATATGCATAGCAAACTGATATTGCAGTTCCATAAACTACATCTGTCACAACACGTAGAGTAGACACACTTGATAAAAGAGTACAGGATATGTGAAATTGTTACAATGTTTACAAGGGTTTTGCTTAACTCCTACCCTCAAATGTGTGGTATACTTGAGAGTCATGCACAATACATCAAGTATGTCCACTTTGGATTTATTATTGGGTGTAGTTTACAGAATCAGAATATTGTTTTTATTGCCGAATGAGTTGCAAACTTGATACATAGGTTTATTGAAATGTTGCAATTCTCAAAAATAAATAAAGATGATGCATAAATTAAATATTTTAGATTTGAGCTTCTTCATTTAAATGCAACAAATTTCCCTAAAAAATTGGCACAGCAGTTGCCAAGAAAGACATTTTCTCTCTTCTCATGTGTTTAGAAGGGAGTTAAAGCAGTCTTTCCCAAAGCGTAACTCGACTCCTGTCATCACAGATAAGGAAAAAAAGCTAAATACTTAGTTTTTTTACTCATTTATCCCTTTAAGAAGCCCAGTGTGATTCATTATCATGCTTCAGAAGCTGCCCGCATGACTCGATACTGTTATTGTCATCCCAGTGCTCTTCGTCTCGTGAGAAGTGAAACTAGTAAAGTTTTGTAACAGATGTATGTGCGCTTCTCAAAACACTTTTCAGCCGTTAAACGCCGAAGCCCACGGTAGAGTTCTCGTTCAACCTTTTATAGTAGCATTGCTGATGGGTTCAATAGCAGTGAGCCATAAATTCCATGCGCTCCAGACAGAACCGCTTACAGCAGCATGCTCAAAATGGAGCCTAAAATTCACATGAAAGATAGATTATCATTAGCGTTTGAGAAGATACAGCTCAGCATCTATTTTATAACTAATAAAATAAAATTTATTTCCAAACCCTCCCCCCCAAAATTTTCTAAACTTTGGTGAGAAATTAAACCTTCCAGAAAGTGTCAAGCTGTCTTTCCCGCAATCCCCTACTGCATGAAGTATGGTGAACAATACTGATACAATGATGGCTGCTATGTGGTTCTTAAGCTGTTCTTGCTTTTTCAAATTTTTTCCCACAATACTGATACAATGATGGCTGCTATGTGGTTCTTAAGCTGTTCTTGCTTTTTCAAATTCTTTCCCACAATACTGATACAATGATGGCTGCTATGTAGTTCTTAAGCTGTTTTTGCTTCTGCAAATTCTTTCCCGTCATATGTAACGTACGAGTGAATGCGTAATGCACCAACTACACAATGTACTGGCCACCACAGTCTGGGCAATAGTGCAATGCTGGAAGGCTAGCCTGGGCTTTACGAAGTGGTTCACTTGAAAGTACAAACGTCCACAAGAAATGTGCCTTTTTCAGACAAAGCCATAATTCACTAGGAAACACAAATGGCAATGTGGAATGTGCATCTGAAGACAGATAAAGGAGTGAAAGATTGTTAAGAGAGAATTACACGTGCGGTATGCCGGCCCAGAGAGACGACGCACCAACCCCTTGCACAACATAGATTACCACGTACAGCCACCCATTTTTCTTAACTATGTTGTGTGGGCACACTATGATATGGGTCTTGAAGGGAACAGTGTAGCAGTTGACACCTGCACTGGAAGGTGCTTCTACCGTTCTCGCAGATTATCGCCATTGTAAGGCGCTAAAGTGGTGTGCGAGTGATGCCGGCGTGGTATAGTTAAAAATGTAGAAATATGTGCCCGACTCGAAATGGTGATATAATGACAGTGGACATCTTGCAGTGAACAGGAAAATTTAATTGTTTTTTTTTTCTTCCCCACCACAGTTTCTACGTGCACTACTACCATGCACATATTGCTGACAGACTGCAGCAAAATGCTTTCGGGAATGCCAACAACCACTGCCAAGCAAGAAGTATCCATTTATAATGGTTTCTTTACACCTGCTAAGCAAAAGTTATTCATTCTAAGGCAAAGCTGACAACATCCCACTGGCATGCAGAGGATCTCAGTCGCACAATGGAAAGAAGCTAGCGGAATCTACACGAGAACATTGTCTTCCCCGTTTGAACGCCCTTTCATCAGCATTCCAAGCTTCAAGTACACCAATCCGAACGTACAAATCTGAATGAAGAACTTGAATTGTACTCACACAGCTGTGCCACCAGGTACCCCAGGTGTATCACTTTCAGCTACTGCAATGGTCTGTACAGCAGCATCGGACGAGGTCACAGACAACCTAGGTATTTCAATGAAACTGCCGAAACAGGTCGACACAGAAAAAGACTGAGTGAAGCGCAGAATCAAAGCACTGCATTGTAATCCAGGAGCACGGCCACTAAACCCAACCATCTAGTGAGAAAAACTGCACAGAGCTTTAAAAAGCCTTGCAATGATTTTCCTTAAAACCGGAGAAATGCACTGGAATAGGTGTGATGCTTCTTTTAACAAATATATATTCTCAAAGGAATTTTTTGAAAAGGACCTCATGAACAAACATATAAAGAGTGTAATAGTATTTGCTTTTCCCCTTCCCCCTCAACACACCGGCCAATGAATATTAAACGAGAGGGGGAGGAGGTAATAGCACACATTTTTATCAGTTTGCTGTGATCACCTACCTTTTAAGGGATATGCAGACATTTTATTAACAATTATTTACCTTTAAATACAGCAAACTTTGAACAGTAGCAACACATTACATTTAGATCACGGTGACTTCTTCAGCGACTTTCAGCTTGTCTGAATAAGTTTGCTCAATTCAACTTGTGCTGCCAAATGCTAGGGTTGCCAGATATTGAGAAGGCAAAGTTGGAACAAGGGGAGGGGACGATCGACCCTGTAAGAGGAAGAAGCCACCAGTCTGTAAGTGCACCAACATAGCAAATTTTAATTTGTCCTACTGGCAATATACTATAAGAAAGGTGCAGTGGATGCCTGGTTATAACATGTCTAACAATACAGACAGAGGCACTATGAATGGTTATGACCTACAACAGAACTAGAACGACAATAACGAAGCCACTTTCATGCTTATGACAACGCAAGAGAAAACAAAAGGAAATAATGAGCTGCCATGCAATTTAAAATTAAAAGAAGGAACCATATTTATTGATCTGTTCAGTAAAAAAAAAAAAAAAACGGACATTTGATCATTCCGACTGGGCCAAGTCGTCCTGTCAAACTTTTATTCAAAAGTTAGGATTGCTCCGCTCATTTAAGGATCGTTGGCAACCCTACCACATGAGTACAGCATAGGTACTACCATGATTTTATTCCTGTACGCACTTTTGAAGAAAATGACTTCCTTAGCGAGTTACCACCACTTTTCTGTATTGAGTATCTGGGTTTCTAGCCTTTTCTTTTTTTTGCAGGCTGATCTTAAAGATAGTGCAGTCTTAGAATGTGGGCCGATACCGAAGGTAGCGCAGTTTGAAAATGTGGGTCATTCTTGTGGGTATGTGCAGTCTAAAAATGTGGGCCAATCCCAAAGATCGAGCAGTAAAAACAAATTTAAGCAGTCCGACGTGCCTCCTACTTCTCTTATGTGAGGGGTGATGCGGTAGAGTGCCAGGTGCAGTGACTCCACCCCATACTCCTCAACTCGTTCAGGAAGAAATTGTCTTCGATCGACTTCAACTGCAGACTGAATCCCCCTTCCTGCTTTATTTTTTATTTTTTTGCAATACTGGGTGGCTCTGTCCTACCACACCTTCAAAGCATTTGAATGCGTCCAAATTCGCAATGTTTACGAAAAATTTAGGGGGAGCTGGCACAGCCTCACGTGAGCACAGCTTCCTTTCAGTCGGAATGGCACCGACAGCGACACCCCACCTAGTGCCTCTCCTTGCTTTTCTTTCTTTATGCAGTGTGCATATGTTAAGCCTTCAAAGCCGAATATCTAACAAAATTGCCCATGAGCAACAAGGAAGCAGTGGCATGACAGGTAGGATGCATCAACAACCATCGTTTCCCTGTTTGCTAGAAGACTAGATGGGTGTGCAAGCATGCTCGAGCTTTTGCTAGGTAGCAATAGCTAGTAAATTAATATCAGAACTTAATAGTTATGTGACAACTTAATGATAGCATAACCTAATAATAGTAATAACTTGCAAGAAGGTTCGCTGTGGGGTAATACCCCATTCAGACGGGCAAATTTAATGTCAGTTCGAGCGAATGCACTTCGCCGTTAATGTCATTCGGAGGCTGTGAGACGAAAAAGTTTAGGGCACTTGCTGCAGAGCGCCCTTGCCAGTGAGTGTGTTCGATGGACTCACTTCACTGCGCTTAAGTCTGTATGTATCCTTGAAAGCCTTGCTTCAAATGATTAATAAACAAATAATACAAAGATAGCAATAATCCTGAGACCACTTTGTTTGTGATTTAGAATGTTATGAGCATCCGCGTGATGTTAGAGGAGGCAAAACAAAGTTGAAACATACACTTTTGACATCCGTCAAACCATCCACAAATCCCGCCATTTTGACTGCCTGGATTTTGGATGTGTTCTCCGCCTAAATTGGCTTAAATTGAATAGACATGGTAATGATATAATAGTATTTCAATTTTTCATTACAAAGGTTCTTATGAATTTTTTCCCCCTAACTATATAGGAACCGTTTCTAACTCCTAATGGTGAAAACCAGATTGAGCCCTATGGCTCCATATATTGCCATTGCCATCAGTCCTGAATGACACTTCATTTTGCATTCTAGCACCCTGCCGCAAAAGTGGCACTCCACGAGGTGATGCGCACTCCATCAAAGTGCCACCAAATTTACCCCTGCGACTTGGGTAATGAATGATCCGTGGTAATGGGAACAATTGCCCAATGACTCGTCTACGAGCTGTTACACTGGTTATCATCAACCATGGCAAAAGAGATAGGGCATTGAAGTCTGCGGGAGAGAGTGAGTGATCTACTGCAGGAGATTCTGGGCTTCCTGCTGTATACAGCAGAATAATATTCAGTTCTCATGCTTATGACAGCATTGTCTACAGATCCCAAATGTCTTCTTAGCGTGTTCTCAGACGTCATGGTGCCCTTTTAACGATGAGTACAGACAAACATATATAGTTAATCTCGATGTTCTGCTCAGAAGTGAGCAATAGAGTGAGTAAGAAAACGCAGATTATATAAATGCCCTTTCTTTACAAGTTGAGATAACTTTCACTATCACTATACTGTTCTTTTCTCAAATATCTCTGCACTCAAAAAACTGCAGGTGATATAGGCACTGTTTTGTGGCTGTTCATTACATGGGTCGTAAACTTGCGCATGTGCAGTTTGCACTGCTTTTGTTTATTGCCTATGAGTGCAAACCTATAATATTAGTGAAGGAGCACATGGCTTACGAGTAGATTGTATGGAAAGGCATGCATACAAAGCACACATACAAGAAGGAGAAAAACATCCGAACTCATTCTCAGACAACTTCTTGTGTTCTGTGCTTTATGTGCCTGCTTTTCCATATTATGATTTCTGGTCAACCTGTTCGGCATTCTGCCATTCTAGGTTTATAGGTTGTCTCCACAGCCTCTGCAACAATGAAGTGCAAAATTTCAATGTGTGCTAATACCCTGCTGGACGCATCTTTAAAAAAGCCTGCCTAGCAAACACACCTTTCAAGGGATGCATACTCACTTTATTTACGATGGCTTTAGATGCAACAGACAAGCAGCGAAATACTTGGAACACCCCAAACTGACAAGCAACATATTGTTTTTAGATGATAGTGATTTTTTTTCAGCAACATTCTTGTGCCAATTTTGCCTGCTTCAGGAAATTGTCCGAATAAACTTGCTCGAAGAGGGTATGTTTCTTGCTTCCTTTCACAATCAGAAGACTGGCAAGCGTATCTTAGGATATTGACAAGAGAAGCTCTTCCGCAAACAGAAGTTATTTTTTGTAAGAATGTAGAACAAGCACACATTGTAAACTTTCTGGGAAATTCCAAGAGTTGGCAGGTATGTAGATGCTACAGCTCAGTCCCCTTAACACTGCTTTTTACTGCAGAAGCGTTTTCATTTTTTCGAGCTCTCCCAAAGACTTCCCTTTCACGGAAACATCACCACCCTACATGACGACACAAAACAGCACGTAAATCGGCCATCTCAACTGTACTACAGCAACAGATGTGCTGGTCACCAGCTCTACGAAACTGTGCAACAAAACAAAAAATGCCTTCTAAATATCTTCGCTGTTACAAACATAAGCTCTCAAGTGGCCCCATCATTTTTCTAATAAATCGAATCAATTTCTTAGGCTATTTCTCCCTTTTTCCAAAACACCCAGATTTTACCGCTAGAGGGACTTGCTTTCGCACAACCAAGCTTCAAAACATGTTTGTCGCCAAACACAAATTAACTCTTTGAGGCACATATGCTGCCAGGCAAGAGCTTTATGGCATCTCATGGTTTAAATGCCAAATTCGATGGTAGCACCCTGTTGCGTCTCTCCACCACGAAGGCTGTAGATTCCAGGCTGCACTTGTTACCAATATCCTCTTCGTGTGTCTTGGCGAGATGCACCGAAATGTACTACTCATCTACGAGTGATAAACATTTCAATGCCATATTCTTGTAAACCTATTTCTCACTACTTTCCCATTGTTCCTACAGCCCTCGACGGCAGCAGCAGCTTCTGCAGTAACCTAGTTTGGCTCAGATATCAGAGTCCTATTGTTGTAACAAGACTAGGGTCAGTGTCTACATCTGATCCAGTAGCAAAGAAAGGCGCAGGCTAGCGGCACAGTTGCATGTGCAAGTAGCACATGCAAGGTACACTATTTCTTGCTGTAAAAAGGTTACCAACTTTACCAATAATTTTTTTTTAACGTCGGGCAATAAGTATGGACAACTCACAGCACTGGTTCTGATGTTTCCATAGTGTAGTCAGCGGTTTCTTGAATTTCCACAGCATCACATGCTTGCAGTGAAACATCACCTTCTCCATGGACTGAAGCTGTCTCACTTGCACAGCTGCAAATGTCAAAGGGAATTTTCCTGTTCAAGAAACTAGGCCTGTTCTGTGTGAGGAACCTTGAAAATTAATGAGCCAAAATTGCAGCATTCGCACATGACATCAGAGATTAGACAGCTTCACGGAATAAGCTCGACACCACTAACGCAGTGCCATCCCAAATTCCTCTAAGAGCCAAGGTCACTGGAAGATGTACTTGAACAAAATGTAGCAACTCTTCCCTCGGACCATGCACAATAAGACCACACCAACTTAAAAAAATAAAAGTAATTTTTTCCACAGACGTGCTTCACAGAGACACACAATAAAAAACGAGCTGGATGAACTTACACAAAAGCGACTTGGCTGGACAACTGCTGGTGTTGAAAAGCTTCATCGTGGAACTTGACATACAAACACACTTCAGGGCCAACAATAAACAACCAGTCAAAGTGCTTAGTTTGCACATGTTCAAAATTGGCATGCAGTACTTCGTCTGCTGCAGCGACGACAATCCCATAGTATAGGACATGCAATAAATATTGGCGCATTTGCTAGAACGAGAACCATTGAAACTGACAGCACGTTTTAGCATTGCGTTAGCATTGTACCTCTATGGCGCGCAAAATGAGAAGAAATGAGTGGCTGTTTGTCAGTGCCAGTGGCGTAGCAACAAGGGGGGGGGGGGGGGAGGGCGTGGGCCCCGGGAGCAAGGGGCAAGTGGGAGGGGGGAGGGGGTGCCATATACGTCTGAAGACACCCCTCTTTTTGCCTGCTACAGCCGGGGGGGTGGGGATGACAGAAGACCTATGAGCCCCGGGTGCCAGACGACCTAGCTATGCCACTGGTCAATGCTCAGACAGAGTGATAATGTCAGCTTGACATTTACTGTCCATTACTCTCAGATCAGTGAATGCAGCACGGTGTGATATGCACACAGCTGCTCGGGAGGTACACTAATGTGTGTCTGCCCACAGCGCTCCTGTAAGCGCCACTGCGGCAGAGACGAAAGCACGAAGGTGCGTCCACTTGGCTTTGCCGCTTTTGCAGCCAAACAGGCTGCACATCTTGAAGATCTTCTAACCATCCACACGCGGGCTTGTGCATAAACGTCTATACAGCGACAGCACAACGGCGCTAACGGCGGCGCGAACAGGCCACAAGCGTCCGTATAATTGTGATAGTTCAACAAAATATCTAACATAAGACAAATACTCACGAGGCCTGAGGAGGCGGACAAGCGGGTGGAGCGTTGTAACCACAGGTAGTCACTGGTACACCGCACATGGTCGAAGCACTTCTTGAAAAAGCGCGCAGCTTTGCTTTGTTTGGAATTGGATCTTCAGGCAAAAGGTCTACAAAGTCGTCCAGGTCAGCATCGAATATTTGGATCTGTTGGAGATAGGATGCATTTTTTTTTCTTAAGAGGAGGGAGTTTCACAGGCAGGATGGGCAGCAATGCGCGCAATAGGCTTTGCCTTGTTCTATGCTTCATCTGCACCAGTGGCACCAGGAGGAAACGCTTTTCAACATTCGATTTGCACAATTATGAACTCGCCTGTGCTTCGTATTGTGAAGAAACTAGACGCAGTTCTAGTACGGTTCAGCACGCTCCTGCATTGGCGAGCTGGTCTGAGCACAGTAATACATTACGACGTCACTAACCAGGCAGTAGTCGTCCTGCTGCCTGGAGTAATTTCTTCATTGGAGATGTTTATTACTTTTAATGTTGACGCAGTGGCTCTTTTAAAACTGCTATTTTTTTTTCAGTATCAGCCAGAATCACTGTACGTTTATGAGTCATCCAAAGCGTCGGGTTCGAATTCCCTTGGGCACTTAATATACCGATCCCGAACGCGATTCGTAACGACTCCGATATGCGCGAGGAGCTCATGGGACGCATCGGCAGCGTATCGCATCATTACAACACCCGCACAGAGGGTGCAGCGTATGCAATGGCTGCGCGTGCACATGTCGCACCGCATGTACCCCAACACGGAACAAAGGGTGCAAAGGGTTTCTACCAGGGTGTTTTCAGAATCAAATTCCACGATTCCGGCCAGTTTCTCCAGCAGTTCGACGTGGGTTCCAGTCGTCAGCTTCAGCTTTCGTCTGTTGCCGCTTTGTAGTATGACGAGACAAAACACGTCTCCCATATTGGCAAAAAAGAAAAGGTGCGCGGAGAGACTGCTCGCGACACTCACAGACTCAAATAAGCACGTGCGCCGCGGATACGAATGCTAAACCGATTGCAAACACGCGCGCCAGGCGCGGGAAAGCGTTTTACAGTGTGGCCAGAGGGCGCCCAGCGACACGGCCAAAATACGGGGATTCTGTAGCTGCACCCAATCATCGCGTAACGAAAGCACCCGATTATTGTAACAGAAGTAGCCAATCATCCGGTAAGGCCGATAAAAAATATTTAACTTGTATTCCTGTCACGTAAAACGAAATACAAATGTACAAACAAAAAAGATCTGCCATTGTATAACACGATACGAAGATTTTTTTTTTTCAGGTAGCACTTCAACTATCGTGAACTATACCAGTATTCTACTTCACTATTGGCGGCGAGGAGTTACGGAGTCGCCATCTATCGGAAGCGGCTCGCTGGCGTAGTATGAGGGATCACGTGGCGCGCTCCTCATAGGTTTTGCTGTCAGCGCTCATTAAAAACACCACGCGCGAGCTCTTCCGGACATTTCTGTAAGTACTTTCGAAACGAGAGAAGCTTTTTACTGTCTAAATAATAATCTTGGGCAAACTGAAAAAGCACAATCGTTTACAGACGCTATCTCTTTACCGAATACGTACAGTGAACGCCACTGCGCGCGGTCGCCGCGATGGAGTCTCCTGAACCGGCTTCTTGCGTGAAAGGTAAGTAAACGCTGAGAGCAAACTACATGAAATATGTTCTTATAGTGTTTGTATAACTAAATGTAGCGTAATAGAATGAAGCCTCAATGCAGCGATCGCACAGATTCGCAGCGACCGACTGCGCGTCTGCATGCTTGTCCGCGCACTGTTTCGCTTTCGCCGCGTGCTCGTTTTCGCACTGTGCCATGAGCTTTAGGCCGCAGAATATGAGCGTTTGACAGTATACAAGCAACCATTGTTGCGTGGGCGCTATCAGAGCTGTTCAAAAAATAATTTCATTGTAGAGACTTCGACGCCTACGGGGACTGTGATGTACGTGCCGTCGCGACGATTCAATATTTTTTTTATTATAAATTCTTTTACCTTTCAATATAATTTCTAGAGTTGCGTCACACTGTATGCTTATCGGTGTTCTCAGCGTGCGATTTCCCGCTGCTCCTTTTTTGTAATCCAGTGCACTGATTCATAACACAAACATGACCATATGCCATGCTTTCTTTTTAATGTGCTTCTTACCACTCCCTTTCCACTCCACTGAACTTGCCGATATCTATAGCATCGACAAGTTCATAGACCAAACCGTCGTGACATTACTCGGGCAATGGACTCGGGCGAGCGTCGACCTCAGTGCGCGTTTTCCGAACATCACAGACACGGCGCCGTAGCAGAAATCTTCCTCGCGTCTGTGCTTGCTGGATACTCGAGTTGTAGCCGATGACTGTTTGCCGGTTTTATGGTTCGCGAGCCAAGCTTCACGCGGCTTCTTGTCCTGCGCCTACGTGTGAAGAAGGCTGACATCGGCCTCCGTTACGTACGTCCGGCACTACGGCACCGAGCAGTAACCTACCATGTTGCGCGCCTTCAAAGGCAGCCACTACCTATTGTGCTTTCAAGCGTTGTAATGGAGACACTCGAAGCGGGGAAATCTTCCCACTAAATGAGGACCGCAGCGTACGAGGGAATTTAAACTCTCGTTTTCAGCTCGCTTCGGCGCTCCCGAAGCAGCCGACGCGGCCGCTATGTCCACGTGATCCCTCCTAGCACGTCACGCCGACGGTGGCGCCAGCTTTTCCAGTGGTGGAGCTCGAGGCCAATACTTGACACTGAAGGCACACAGAAGGCGAGAAATATCGCGTACGAATTCAATCAATGGGTTTGACCAAACCATGGCCTCAGAAATTGGCTTTCAATGGCAGGTTTCGCTCCGGCCGTTCCACTCGGCAAGCTCCCCAGCCAATAAAGTACAAGGTCATAAAAAGGCAGACCGCGCGAGATTTCAACGTGCGCATTGTCTCTCTGTTCACGTGTTGTGGAACATTTTCAACGGATACGTCCCAAGTAACTTTTCAGCTTTGGCTCAAACATTCCGCGTCTCAAACATCGAGTCCTCTTGTGCCTTTATTTTTCCAGTAGTTTTCTGAACTCTTATCTATTGATATTGTAATACTTATTTTTAACAATTTATTAGAGCGTTCTTATGTAACAGGTGGCGCTAGTTGGGCTGCCCTCGCGGATTTTTTACACTCGCAGGCGTGGGTTAGCAGCAAATACACCTTTTTGGGTGTCGCTACATTACAATTTTTGATTTCGAAGAGACGAAAAATTCCTTACTAGATTTTCCGAACTTATCAATTTAACGCAATAATTGGAGCGTGGCCATCACTTCGTTAAATCGAGTTTCAACTATAGTTAATGGCTTTTCGTACTTTCTAGCCGTCTCATAACGAATTCTTGAAGAGATGTGCCACTTCTACGCCCACGTCAATCTAGAGGGAGTATGCGTATACACACACACACACACAAAAAAAAGAAAAGAACACATTTGAGATTAAATAGCCACCAGCACGTGATTTTCCCCCTCATACACCTTCGGCCGTCATTTTCTAATCATATGGCAGCACAAAATCCTGTTTTTCTCACTTCATCCAAGCTGCAGCAATATTACCGGAGCACGCGAAGACACGTATGAGAAACCCTTAAAAGCCCTTAAACTTCGTAAAGTAGCGACACTCTACTCCTCCGCCTTCACTCCTCCTCGTTCCTCCTCTCTTTCACGCTCCCTCCTCGACCATGGTGCCGCCTACACCACTTGAGCGTCGTGCAAACATCACGGCCGGACTCGACTCACTCGCTCCTCCGAGCGCGGAGAAGAGAGTCGAGTCCGGCCGTGCCAACATGGGCTCCTCGGCACTCCGTAGACGATTCTCGAGCGAAAATGGCGCTGAAGCACGGCGCGAGGGCCCACGTGATGCTATTAGGCCAATAGCGACGCGGAGTTGGCCTCGGCCAGAGCGCGCGAGGAGGAGGCGGCATTCTTCAAAGCGTGGCGTCACTTTACGAAGTTTAAGGGGTTTTAGAAGCCCTTAGGATGCCTCCATGTCCTCCTCGCTGGCGGGCGAGGAGGACATTGAGACACCCTAGAATGGATGGATGAATGGATGTTATGAGCGTTAGAAGCCCTCGGGTGCGAGCGCCGCCGTGCGGAGGAGCCGGTCACGCCCACCACTGAACCTCTCTCCGTGTGAATGGGACGGCCGGAGCAAAAGAAACCTGCCAGCGGGCAAATCTCGGAGGCCATGAACAAACTAATGGCATCCTCGACAAATCGCACCGGGGCGCCCTAATGCGCCATTTCGTCCAATCATCGTCACCCCAGGGCGCACCGGCCGCGGTGCTCGTTGGTGCGATTTGTCGAGAATGCCATAGGTTTCAGTACAGAAAGACAAAAAAATAGTAGGTAAATATATGCATTCTGATTGAATGACTTGACTAGACAAACAAAAATACGGCAGAACCCACCTCACGATTGCTGCCGACGATAACGCGCTCAGCATTGAATCGTTACAGCGACACAACGTATTGGCACCATCGGAACGAATTGTGTGTGAGGCGCGTGTACTGGCAGCGGAACTCCTCCTTCGCGCTGCCCTAAGAACACTCGGCGCCATCTAGCGCAGCCGCCGCGAAGCCTGCGCGTGGCCTTCGAAATGCGCGGCGCGCCGGTGCGCCTGAACTACGCTCCAGTTGTCGCCCTTGCTTCTTCGGCATTCTGCGAGAAAATGGTCGCATGTCCATCCATTTTCTATCCACTTTTACTGCTATTTCCCTCTCCCCCGACAAAACTGCATCTTCCTCTCTCAATGGCTGCAGATAAACGTCTATTCACGAGGGCGTTCGTTCGATCGAGATTTTGCGGGTCCCCGTTTAGCCTTTAACTCGCTCTCCGCTCGAGGTGCGGCCTACATTAGTGCCTGCCATTGACCGAACTTAATTGTTTCGGCAGCCGAATGCACAATTAACGTTGTATTCGGCACTTCTCTGCAGTCTTCACGCGTGCGGTAGTTTCGGATGGCCCCGTAGTTATGGCGTCGCGCGCATCAACATGCAGTCCGTCTTTGCTGGCAGAATTGGCAGTCGGACGCGTTAGCCCAGTGTTTCTCAAACTCTCCCGGTAGGTGAGCCCTTATAGAAGTACCAAACCTACCATGACACCCCGCAACCCCCCCCCCCCCCACGACACATGCACACTTTTATATTTCTTAACTTTCTTTTCAAAAAAGTGAGGCAAATACATTCACATCTTGAATTGCAACAGAAAGAGCTACCAAAAACTCTCGTTTATGTTTTTTTAACAAGGTTTGGTTTAACTGCGTATTTCAATGAAAATGGTGTTCTTGCTTTCTTGATACAACCATATGTGCTAAACTCCAATTCTACAGTTTTGGTGAGACAAAGCGGGCTTCGCTTGGGAGGCCGTATTCGGTGAAGTTTTCTCTGTGGCAACTGAAGGTTTCGATCGCCGGTTGTCTTGCCGTTCCGGCGACCATTTTTGTGTCATACGCTAATAAATAAATAATAATACTAATAATAAAATAAATAATAATAAAATAAATAATACCACACTCTGCATAATTAACAATTTCAGGGGTGGGAGTGATATGCATATGTATGCTTATGTTACTCTTAAAGAAAACGCGGCGTTGAAAGAGTTGGGTGCCGAGACCAACAATTAATCTCTGCTCCGCCAAGCATAATGAACGTATATATATATGATGTCGAAATGTGGGACGACCGTCTATGACCACCAGAAAAAAGGCTCATGACTCATTCGAGGGTCATGAGCCGCCGTTTGAGAAACGCTGCTTTAGCAGGAGAAGCCGGTGTCTGTCTTCTGTCTTGGCCACCGTCGGCTATCGTCACGTGACCGTGACCCCACACGTGGCCGGAGAGGTCTGCGACTCTGTGGGCGCTGGCCTGGGGCCTTGCAGTCGCCCATCGGACCATTGTGTCGGATGAACTGGATCGACGGGTTCGCTGATAGCGACGTGGCCTCGTATCTACATGTAGTGATGATCTTTTTCTGTGTTATTTATTGGAGTTATGTACCCGCATAATATCACGAATATAAGCTCATTCTATTTGTGATCGAGTATCAAACGCGTTCGCTCTTTGATTCCCGCATAGTCGCATCACAGCGTGGCGTTGTGCAATTGCTTAGACTATTTCTCGAAAACGTTATTCTGTTTGTTGAATGCAACTACAGGGTGTTGAAATTCGGAATCAGCAGTCTTACAGCACGTTCACTAACTTAGTGAACAATATGTCCCCTAAAGAAACGCCACTAAAGCAAATGACACGATTAAAGCTTAAATTCTGAGGCTCTACGTAGCAAAGTCGCGATCTAATTACCAAGCACGCCGTAGTGGGGGACTCCGGATTAATTCTGACCATCTGGGGTTCTTCAACGTGCATCCAATGCACGCCACACGTATACGCGCGTTCTTGCATTTCGCCCTCATCTAAATGCTGCCGCCGCGGCCGGGATGTCATCGCGCGACCTCGCGCTCAGCAGCGCAACACCCTATAGCCGCTAAGCCACCGCGGCAATACGTTGTGTCGCTATACTGATTCAATGCTCAACGCATTACCAGTGACAGTCATCGTGAGATGGCTTCTGCAGACTTTTTATTTGTGTTCTTGTTATTTGAATTTTGTAACTTGAAGAAGGGAAATGAATCGCGAATGAAATGGTGGGGAATGATTGGAAACAGGAAACATAAACTAAGCAATATTTTGTTTGGCAGAAGTAATCGCACATCTACGGCTCGACAAACGTTCCTATATATATATATGTGTCCTAAAGCCGATGCTCCACAAGACAGTACGTGAGCGGCACATAAAAAACGACTCGGCTAGGCTCGGCTTGCGAAGTCTCCAAAAGTATCTTTTGTTGAGTCGAAAATGGTGAAAGGTTGTCCACTCTCCGTCCCTCCGTCCGTCCTTCCATCCATCCATCCATCCATCCATCTATCTATCCATCCATCCATCCATCCATCCATCCATCCTGTCCACTGTCCGTCCCTCCGTCCGTCCTTCCATCCATCCATCCATCCATCCATCCATCCATCATCCATCCATGGATGGATGGATGGTTGGTTGGACGGATGGATGGATGGTTGGACGGATGGATGGAAGGATGGATGGATTGATGGACGGACGGAGGGACGGACAGTGGACAACCTTTCACCATTTTCGACTCAACAAAAGATAATTTTGGAGACTTCGCAAGCCGAGCCTAGCCGAGTCGTTTTTCATGTGCCGCTCACGTACTGTCATGTGGAGCATCGGCATATATATATATATATATATATATATATATATATATATATATATATATATATATATATATATATATATATATATATATATATATATATATATTCGTAAAATAATGCCGTCCTGGTCCTTCCATTGTCGCCATTACAGCTTCGTCATCTGACTCTCGACGTCGTCACACCTTTTACGCATACTCAGTGGACAAAGTTGT